>NC_034597.1:24159053-24178622 GCF_900095145.1 Mus pahari | reverse complement strand
GCCTAGTCAGCCATCGTTGGGAAGAGATGCCCCTTGGTCTTGCAAACTTTATATGCCCCATACAGGGGAATGCCAGGGGCAAGAAGTGGGAGTGGGTGGGCAGGGGAGCAGGGTGGGGGGAGGGTACAGGGGACATTTGGGATAGCATTTGAAATGTAAATGAAGAAAATCTAATAAAATAAGTTAAAAAGAGATATCCTTTACAGGCTATGTGTTTGAACATTTTGTCTCTAGCTTGCTGGCTCTGCTAAAGAAGGTTATGGAACCTTTTAGAGGTAGGGCCTTGCTGGAGAATGTACATCACTGGGGTCAGACCTAGAAGTTTAACTTTCTCTTCTCTCTCTGCCTATGGATTGCTGGTCCAATGCGACAGGCTGGCCTCATGCCTCTTCTACCATACTTTCCCCAAGAAGACTGTCTCCTCTCTAGACTGTACCCCAAAGTAAACACTTTCTCCCCTAAGTTGCTTTTGTTGGTTATTTTATCAAATCAAAACCAACAGACAAACTAAGACTCCTGCCCCTCCTCCCTGCTCTCGTGGCTTCCTTGCCGCCATGGGGTGACAAGGTGTGTTCTGCCATTGTCTCCTGGCCTTGCCACAGACCCCTAAGCAAAAATGAGCCTTTTCCCATTTTAAGGTTGATTTTCTCAAGGATTGTGTCATAGAAACAGAAACATGACTGACACGCTTGTATATCCCAGGGCTGAGGAAGACCAAACTCTAGTCCACCAAGTAAGGATGACATCCTTGCTGTAATTTTGACCCAGTAGCCACCAGCTTTGAATGTGACTGCTGTATGGGAGGAGGAGGAGGAGGAGGAGGAGGAGGGAGGAGGAATTAAGACCGGAGGAGCTTCGAGCTCTCCATGAGGCAGAGCCAGATATACCAGGATGAGGAGAAGCTGACAGGCTGGCCTGTCTGCAGCCATTACTGCTCCCACTGCTCCCAAATGACACGTCTGCTTCATTCTAGTCCTGGAGCATAGGGGGTGGGCGTGGTTTTAAGAAAGAAACAAGCAGCTTTGTTGAACATAATTAGTGTCCAGTATAATTTGTAGCTCATAATAAACAATCCAGTGCAGTTTCATAAACCTACAAAGTTGTGTGATCATCAGTACAATACATCTTTAGGACCTGGCGCTCACAGGCCCCAAAGTTCTACACTCAGTCCATACCACATTAATCACAGCCACAATTAATCCCCATGCTCACCCTCAGCTATAAGCGACCATTACTCTATTTTCCCTCTCCATAAATCTCCCTTTTCTAAGCATTTCATTAAAATAGCACACAATTGTAGATTTTGCACCTGGTTTCTTCCACTTTTCAGCTTTTTTGAGAATGGCCCGTTCCTGGTCTGTTTTGTGGCTAAGGGGACATTTATCAGATGGCTTCTAAGTGGAGGTTTATTGGATGGATCCACTGTTTTGTTTACTTTCTCACCAGCCAATGAACGCATTTGGATCATCTCCAGTTTCTAGTTATTATGAATAGAGAATGATTCCACCCAGACCTTTGTGTAGGTATACGCTTTCATTCCACTTGGGTAGACCCCTACAAGTACAGTCTGTGGGTCATATTAAGAGTCACACCTTAAGAAATGACCAAACTCTGTTCCCCAGTGGCTGCTCCAGTGAGCTGTGTACAGGATGCAGCTTCTGCGTATCCATGCCAACACTTGGCATCCTCAGTCTCTTGGATCATGGGCATTATGGTTGGGGTAGGCTGGAATCACATTGTTATTTAATTTGCATCTCTCTAATTAATGACTAAAGATAATCGGGCATGTTTCCACATCCTTACGAGCCGCTGGTACATCTTTAGGGAGGGAAGGACCTGTCCAGCTCACTCTTGTCTATTTTAACTGTGCTATTTGTCATCTTAGCATCCTGTTGGAAGAACTCTGCGTCTGGAAACGTGTTGCTCATCACTTATCTGATGTGTCAACGTGTCCTCTTATTTGGTGGCTTTTCTTTTCATTTTTATAATTGTGCCTTTGGGAGCCCAACGCTTCTAAATTTTTATGTTATGAATCTTCCACAGCGTCCCTTACCCAATCCACGGACACAAGCCTTTTCTCTTGCTTTCTTTGAGAAATTTTATACTTTTAGCTATTATATCTAGGACCAAGACCCTTTAATTATCTTGACGATGTAATTAAATTTAATTATGTTGATACTGATGCTGTGAGAAAAAGGTGTCTCAGTTCACATTTCTGCCTGTGGTTGTCTATGGAACACACACCACTTGATAAACGTATATGCCTTCTATTTAGAGTTGGCCTGGACCTTGTCAGAGCTCAACGTGCAGATTACACATAGAGGATCCCTCTGGATCACGCCTATCTTCTGACCTCTATACTGTGTACGTTCACCTGACTGCTGCAGCTGTGTGTGGTCCCTTGCTTTTGAGACTCTGCTTGTAACTTTAAACAAAATGAAGGGTGCCTCGCTGTTCTATGCTTAGAGGTTACCTTGCTGTTGTCTTACTGGCTGGGGCTTTCAACTTTGATCCACTGTAGTCAGACATTATAGTTTGTGTCTCTAATTATTTAATAAATTTGTTGAAGTTTGTCTAGAGCCTAGGATATATCTTGGTGAATGTTTTATGGGGACATGAAAAAAGAAAGTATTTTTCCATAGGCTGCTTGTTTGAGATGGGCCAACTGGCTCCAGTTGGTTGACTGGATTATTTCTGTCTTCAGTGACTTTGTAGGCTGGGAACCTAGGCCAAATCTATGAGTTGCTAAAAATCACCATGGAGTTTTCTGACTTCCCTGAGCCCCCAGTTTTGGCTATTTGAGTTCTGTGTCTCTGTTGTTTGGTGTATATACAATTTATGACGTTTGTTTTCTCAGGGGGTGGCTCATTTTATCATCTAGTGTCCCATCCCACCCCTAGTAAGTGTTTTCCTTTGTGTTCTACTTTAAGAGATATGGCATATGGTATATCACAAACTGTTTACTGTGTGGTATCTCTCTTCCGTCCGTTCGCTTTCACCCTACCTATGTCATGTGTATGAAGTGAGTGTCTATTCAATAGAATAGAGTCGGGGCACATATTATCTACTATGCCAGGCTCTGTGACTCAGATGCATTTAGACCAATTTAAGATAGGTAGTATGGAAGCATTTTGTTATTTATTCTCTTCTCATTTCCTATGATTCTTGTTCTATTTCTTTATGTGACTTGAATATATTTAAAGGGTTATATTGATTATTATATAGTTATGTTTTAGTGTTGCGGATAAAGTTATTTTAATAGTTACTTTGGAATTATAATACACGTGTGTGACAGTGGTTTGTCGGCCTACTTTCTACTTTTGGAATAAACGTCTCTTTGTTCGGTGGTGTTTTTATTTACCATTTGCTTTCACAGAATTTGAATATTGTAAAGCCACTCTATTCCCCATGAGGCCTGTCACCAGGTGAAGTAGAGCATGGGTCGGGTCAGCAGTCACGGAAAAGGATTAGTGTTAGTGGTGAACATGGACAGAAAAGTCTCAGATCAGTCTTAAGTTCCCACATGTCTCCCCTCCCCACCACACACACACACACACACACACACACACACACACACACATACACACACACACAGTTTCACACTTTTCAATCTCCTAAAAAGATAAAAGTTGGACCAACATGAGCAGCATGCTGTCTGGACCCTGTGGGGATTGTGAATGGTATGAGGACTATTCACAAATGCAAACATATGCAGAACATACATTGTTTGGCTTCCTCGTGACCAACACCTCTGAGTAAGAATATGTATTTAATCAATTTATCGGTAGTAGGCAAAGAACATAAAACATCAGAATTTTTTTCTTTTAAACAACAAAGAAAATATTCCTACCTGTTCTGAGGGCACTTCACCAAATAATGTCTCACTGTGAAAGGAAAAAGAGTAACAGTTGGTAAATATAGGCTAGTTTGACATTACCTGAAAGGCAGAGACCCAGATCTTGCTCAAGTATTGGGGCTGCACCAGCCAACTCTCTGGCCTACATGTTTTGGGGGGAAATCATAGCAAAGACATCAGAGAGCAACCCCCACTGACTTGATATTACTTAAATTATGAACTGTACCAGGTATGAGGCCACATGCCCAGGCAACATAATATTTATCTTTGACCAAGACAAACTGAGTTGCATTCTACCCTGAGGAGTCCTGGAGTGGTAAGGTCTGTCCCCCCAGTGTATGAGCACCACCTGAGTCATGAGACCAGCCCTTGGGACCATATGTCTATCTCTCCTTAGAGTCTGCTCATTGTAAAATGGGCTTGCATTCTCTGATTAATGCTCTTTATGGTCTCAGAAGAGCTTCTTAATCAGATGGTGCAGCACTTGGAGGGCTGAGGCAGGAGGATCTCAAGATCAAGACCAGCGTTGAGCTCTATACGGTGACTCTGTTTCAAACAAACACAAAACAACAAGAATAGACAACCTCCTTAAGAAAACAGTCTTGGAACAAGATATCTTTCCACAATGGTTCTCCTTGATAGTGGAAAAACTAGAATGCATGGACACCTAATCCAGAATGTGTCTAATCTAAGACTTGAAGTTAAGGTCAACTCAGCAGAGGAAAGCTGACACAGCCAAGGGAATCTTGAGTTGTGTGCCTAATGTTTATATGGCCACCTCCTGTGCATCCCACCTTCTTGCATCTGTTCACACCTATGTATGACACCTCTTACCTCATGCTAACTAGACTTTGGCCACAAGACTTGCTTGGTTCTGAGAAACATTAGCCAATGTGGCCCAAGCAGAGGCATGCTAAGAGCTGTGTCTGAGGCTTGTGATGGGCAACTCCTCTACGGTCAATTGTTCTGTGGGCCCACTGGAAGATGAGTCCCCACAGAGAAGGCAGTAAGCACTGTGGCTGAGGTCCCAGAACAACCAGCCTCAACTGATCCACCATCTGACTGCAGCTGCGTGACTGACTGACTCTAGCAGAGAGCGGCAGCAAAATCAGCCCCAACTGCTGACCTGTGGACAGTGAGCAGATAAAACGGTTGCTTTGTGTGCTTGTGTTTGGGGTTATCTGTCACACAGTCAGCCAGTGCAAAGTCCAGAGCAGGATTGCCAGCACTGGAGAGCTAAAAGGACATATAAATCAGCTCCATGCTAATGTCTAAACCCTTCCTGCCTTCTGTTTACTGAGCACCTACTGTGGGCTAGATAGTCTATGGATATAGCAGTAGCAACCATAGTATATATGGAACAATTCATATTTATGACAGTATTGTAAACTTCATATTGGTCAAGAGACTTTAGTATTTGGTTTGTATATCCTAGGACGTTCTCAGAACAGTTTACAGGAATCAATTTCTGGGTTCTCTTGCAATGTGCTTGAGATCTGACTCTATGCATTTCCTTCTCTGTTAGCATGATTTTCTTCTAAAATCACCCTTTGTACTTCACAGAGCCAAGGCATGCTATCTACCCATAGAGACTTATACCAGAGAGACTTGGCAGCAGCACACAGAGCTGACATGGAGCATTAGTGTCCACTGAGATGTCAGATGGCTCACGGCTTGATAGGTAAGACTATGAGATAAGATTCCCACATTTGGATCCAACAAGGATTGAATAATGACCTAATCATTATTCAATGGTGTCAAATGGGAGCATATTAAACCACGTCTTTGTGATAGATCATTATTTAACTCAACATATATAATTCAAAGGCTGGGCATGGTATTGAGTAGCATATGAAAACTCCATCTATTCTTGCCTTCTTTTGTATTGAAGGTGAAATTCTCAAGCTCACATCTATTAATAAAACAGAAATAGGATTGATGGAGAACTATACCTCTAAGCAAACACTGAGTTCTCATCTTCTCACCTACATGTAAGGATATATAATGTAAAAGCAAAAATCTATACCAATAGAAGTGCACTTCCAATAAAACTTTACTTTATGCTTATTAATTATTTAATCTAAATAAATGATCTCTCCGTGTTATTGTTCATTTTATAGTAATCTTTCAAAATGCTGTTAATTGTGACGTTTAGATAATTTGATGTTATAACAATATTTTAACACCCAGGCACAGAGGTAGGGGGAATGGAGAAGTTATGGACATGAATTTGTGTGCACGTACGCATGCGTGTGGGTAAGCACGACCATCGCTCGGTGCACCAGCTGTGTGAAATTAGGACACAATTCTGTAGGATAGGTGGATGAAGAGAAAGGAGAAGGAAGAGGACAGACTGACATTCCTAACGGTCGAGGCTCCCCCTCCCCCCCCCCCGACTTCATGGTGTGATTACAATAACAGGGGATGGTGATCAAGCCCAAGAATACAAAGGGCATGTAGTCACATCATTTCTAAGGTATCGACTCTGCAGTGCTCTGGAAAGTACCTTTTTTTTTTAAAAAAAAAACACTTTACACTTGTAATGAAAAAAAAAAACTGAGGTGTCATAAAATAAAAGACCAAGGTCATAGGGTTTGTAAAAATTATTTTAAGAATTATACAGGCAAAAAAATGTTCAAAGCCCACAACTCTGTTATCCAATTTAAACTTTCCAATAACTTTTAAAACATTGTTCCTCTGCGGTAAAGAGAGCACGGAGAGGGTAGTGTACTCATCCAGAACCACACAGCACGTGCTATGGACGAAGCTGGGTTCCCTCCAAAATTCCTATGATGAAAATCCAATTCCCAGCACTTTGCAATAAGACCGTAACTGGACATGGGATCTTAGAAAGGATTTAGTTAAAATGAAGCCATTAGAGTGAGTTCTAATTCAACAGGGCTGGATTCTGTATAACAAAAGGGACTAGGTCACAGATGCAAACAGAAAACCAGATGAACCAAAAGGAGACATGCCATCCATAAGGCAAAGAGGGAAACCACAGGAGAAAACAGCCCTGATGCTACAGCACTTCCACCTCAAACTTTCAGTTCCCGTGACAGTGTGACAGTGAGGCCAAGCAAGTCTGTCATGCATTCCAGTCTACCTGTGCTACGGCAACCCGAGTGCAAGTGCTTCCGGGTCATACTGGCAGAGTGACCTGATTCAGAGCCCTCCGAGTCTACTCTACACCATTGTCAGAGAAAGTGAGAGCTGCTGCCACCTACACATAGACGTTGAGTCTCCCGGAACCTATGGCTTGTATACTGTGCCATGAGATGACATGTTCTGCTCGTGTCATGCTCTCTGCTATGAGGTTCTGCCTCCCTGAGGGCCAACCAAAGCTATGGGGGCCAAGGGATCAGAAACTGAAAGCTCCGAATCTGTGAGCCAAAAGAAACCGGTCCTCCTCTAAGCTGATTTTCTCCAGAATCTCTCCACATCCATGGAAGGCTGGATAACAGGAAGCTTGTTCTGCCCACACCCGGGACTAGGACCCCCATGGTTCTGAAAAGTGGGAGGGATGCGCCTCTCTGCTTTAAAGTCTGGAGGTCTGGGGCCTCGGATATAATTTCTATGTGGTTTCTGAAGACTTTCTTCGTAGATAAAAAGAACTAGAATCTATGCGCCAAGTTCAGGACTCTTTCAAGGGACCTACTAGAAGATTCACATGACTCACAAAGGCAAGATGGCTTCTTTGCCACCATTCTTAGTGGGCCTGTCAGGAACCAGCAGGACCCAACATAGCCAGTGGAGCTTTCTGCCCCAGGACAAAGGATGAGACACCTTTGACCTCCTCAGGTCATCCTTCTGTTCTCTGTCACCCAGCCACTCATTCTGTCCTTTGTAGTCTTTTCACCCATCACAGTGTGGCTGTAAGTGGAGCACAATGCCTTGTTCACTCTTCCTTGCACTTGTGGAGAAAAAGTTCATATTCTCTTTATGGCTTTTTGGGGGGAAGGGAGAGGTGCAGCAAATTTTATTGACAGTATTCAAGAGAGTGAGGAGGGCTCCCTAAGCCCCTCCTGTTATTATGGGGATCTGGGATGGAAATTGTGAGGGAGATGCTCAGTGTTGGGACAGGGACTCCTGAGCAACTGAGGGCCTCTCTCTTGCTCTCAGTGTCCTTGCTGGGATGGGTGGTCCTGGGTTTCTCACTCCTTGGAGGGCATGTAGGCCATGAGGTCCACCACCCTGTTGCTGTAGCTGTATTCATTGTCATACCAGGAAATGAGCTTAACAACATTGTCATTGAGAGCAATGCCAGCCCCCCGGCATCAAAGGTGAAATAGTGGGAGTTGCTGTTGAAGTTGCAGGAGACAACCTGGTCCTCAATGTAGCCCAGAATGCCCTTCAGTGGGCCCTCAGATGCCTGCTTCACCACCTTCTTGATGTCATCATACTTGGCAGGTTTCTCCAGGGAGCATGTCAGATCCACAGTGGATGCATTGGGGCTTAGGAACATGGAAGGCCATGCCAGTGAGCTTCCTGCTCAGCTCTGGGATGACCTTGCCCACAGCCTTCGCAGCACCAGTGGATGCAGGGATGATGTTCTGCATAGCCCTACAGTCATCACGCCACAGCTTTTTCAGAGGGGCCATCCACAGTCTTCTGAGTGGCAGTAATGGTATGAACCATGGTCATGAGCCCTTCCACATTACCAAAGTTGTCATGGATGACCTTGGCCAGGGCAGCTAAGCAGTTGGTGGTGCAGAATGCATTGCTGACAATCTTGAGTGAGCTGTCATATTTCTCATGGTTCACACCCATCACAAACATGAGGGCATCGGCAGAAGGGGGAGAGATGATGACCCTTTTGGTCCCACCCTTCAAGTGGGCCCTGGCCTTCTCCTTGGTGTTGAAGATGCCAGTAGACACCATGGCATACTCAGCACCAGCATCACCCCGTTTGATGTTAGCGGTTTCTCATTCCTGGAAGATGGTGATGGGCTTTCCATTGATGACAAGCTTCCCATTCTTGACCTTGACTGTGCCATTGAATTTACCACGGGTGGAGTGATACTGGAACATGGAGCCCATGTAGTTGAGGTCAATGAAGGTGTTGTTGATGGCAACAATCTCCACTTTGCCAAGTGTAGAGCAGACAGCAGCCCTGGTAACCAGGCACCCAATATGGCCAAATCCATTCACATTGACCTTCACCATTTGTCTACAGGATGAGGCTGGCACTGCACAAGAAGATGAGGCTATATCTGAATCAGGAAAGAACAGAGAGCCCCATATGCTCTTTGATTCTTCTTTACAGGGATTCAGGCAGCAGAGGGATAGGTTGTAATGAGCCTTGGATTGTCCAGTCTTCTTTGGTCTTAGAAGACAGACTGTAAGTGGGAAGGAATCAGAGCTCACAGCGAAGAGAATACATGGTAAGGAAAAGCCACTCCTCTTCCCCCTGCCTGGTCCCAAGGTGCCTTAGAGACTATACTTTTGGAAGCTCAGGCACAGAAGACTGGGGGATCATTGAGCCAGTTCCCTAGGCCAGCAAGACCAGATGAACTCCTGAAAAGCAGTGGCCTTGGAAAACAGTGTCCTAAGAAACCACCAGAGCTCAGGGCTCAGTCCTGGACCCCAGGACTGGTATTCTCCAAGGTGACTCAGCTAAAGAGACCCTGGGATAAGGTTCTAGTCACTGCGGACACTAAAATGCAGCAAGACAGCCATTTGTGCTAGGGAGCAGAGTGGAGTATGCTTGTGCTGGGCTAGACACATGGGTACAATTAGCTTTGCTCATAGCCCAGCGGAGGATCCTGGAAACATATCAGCAATGGCTGGGGCAGAACAGCAGCCAAGAAAGCTGGCCTACTGCCCTTGGCTTTGGAAGAGCCGACACTATTGCAGGTCCTCAGGAGCGGGTCAGCTACTCTGAGGCCCTCTGTTTAAATCTTGCTGCAGGAACCAAGAAGCACTGTTGGGTAGGAACAGCCTACAAGCCCCAGTGCTCTGTGACCCCTACAGGAGGGGCTGGCCTCCCCAAACATGTATGCAAAAAGTCCAAGCAACACACTTAGAGGGGAAAACCTAAGCTCCAACAGGCTCTCAGTAGTACCCCCAGTCAGAATTGGACACACTTCAAACTAAGCACTACACATAGCCCTTTATTTACAGTTTTCGCTGTAGTCACGATGATGTAAATTTGTTATAATTCAATGCATGCGATGTGAGATAATAATAATAATAATAATAATAATAATAATAATAATAATAATAATAGAACCAACAACAAGTGCCTTAGAATTACAGAATCATTTGAACACATGTAGTATGGCCCACATATGCTTAATGGTTCTCAATGAGAACCCCAGACATTGACAGCAGCTAGCCCACAAGAGAGGCCCTTCCTATGGTATGCCCTGGCCAGGTGGTTGTTATGGAAACAGCCCAGCACTCCAGGCCCCAAGAGCAGTCAGTTATTCCCCAGTTACCTGTGATAACTGGGCTATACCCTTTCCTCTTCCCCAAGCTTCCAGTCCTGCAGTGGGAGAGTCAAGAATGCTGGGACCAATCACCATCGCTCTACTTTCCCTTCCTCTCCACCAGGAAATGAAGCCTCGTGGGATTCCTATCCCAGAGAACACTGGGATAGAAGCAGAGCCACACAAGGATTGAACCCCGCTGGACTTTTCCACCGGTTTCTAAAAACTCGATATCCTTGAGCTCAGAGCACAGAGCATCAAAACTGGAAATATTCTGCTCAGTGGCTTTAGTATTCAAGGGGAATTCAACGATCAGGGATAATTTGGATTCCTCAGAGGATAACTCTGTGGTGCTGATGAGGATTATACCCGGCAAGCGGAGGACAGGGATGCTGGACAAGTGATGATAGCATGATCCGTGAATGATCCCATTGAATGTTCCTGTTCAATGGCCTCTGGAATTCACACTGAGGAGGAAGGAACCCATTCACAAGAACCTAGGACTTGAGCTCACTTAATTTAAACATAAGGTCTCCAAGTGTGACTCTGTTCCATTTTGATATACAATGGATGCTACAAGAGCATGCAAACCAAATGTGTGTACTTTGTTCTGTAATTTCCTGAAAACTCCTAAGCTGGGGCTTATGAGCAGTCCTACTCCCAGATTTTAAAGTCTCTCTGAATCCATCCATACTCACTTCTGTCACATGTATGTCAATTGCTGACCCTTACGCAGCTGTGACCAAAACAGCTGGAAGGACACTTGAAAAGGTGTGTGTGTGTGTGTGGGGGGGTGTTCCTTGCTCTCAGACTGCAAAGGGTTCAGCCCATTGACTTTCGGCCTTCTGTGCCCAGGTGGAACGTCACAGAAGAACCAGCATTGACTTTCAGCCTCCTGTGCCCAGGTGGAACGTCACAGAAGAACCAGCAGCTGCCTGAGACTGCTCTTAGTTCTTGGTGGACCCAAAGCAGAGAACAAACAACGAAAGGACCACTGACAAGGAAACCCAAAGAACCTGAACCCAGTGGCCGACTTCCTCCGGCTATGTGCCACCTCCTGAAGTTCCTAGGACAGTCCAAAGTAGTCTTATCAGTTTGGGACCCAGCCTCAAACACATGAGCCTGTGGTGGGGACATCGTATGTTCAAACCGCAGAGCCATGCCTTCATACACATTCTATGTAGCCCTTAAGAGTCACCTATAAAGGATTACTGCCTTCTCTGAAACTCAGTCATATCAAAAGATGTACCCCGGAACCACAGAATCCAGGTGAATCTGCTTGGGAAGAACCCTCATCGATAACCTCCATGGAATGCTGGAGGAAAGCTCCTTCACAAATGTCACCCTCAGATATCTGTGGACTTTCTAGAACACAGCTAGAGCCCTCTCCTCTGTCACTGCCTAGTCTAGGGCTATTACCATGCTCATTGTCTCATGGGAACCATGCAGGCTACATAGGATGTGGAGGAAGCATCTGCATAGTCTATGGCAGGTGCTCAGACAATGGTCTCAACAACTGAGTAGGGCTTCAGATGGTGACAACAAGTGGTCACCCTTCAGCCCATCCTGTTACAGGAGGGTGATGAGCCAGTTACAAGCCCCAGTCCTCAAGGTCTATCTGTGAGGTCTGGAGGAAGGTGCCCCTGTGTGTCCTGTTCTGCCCTTCTTGGCATTTCTTTGATTCCTGGATCCTGTCTCAAATCCCACGGAGTCTACAGCTCGTGTCTTCCCAGGGCCCTGATAGAGCTGCCCTTAGCACACACCCAACCTAGAGATTGCTAGCGCTGGTGCCTTTTAAGCTCTAACAGCTGGGAGCAAAGCAGCTGGAAAGCAAATCTATTTGTTCATCACTTGTGGAGCATCTGTCATGAGCCAAATTCCAAGGAGGATCTGTCACATGCATGGCCTCTGCCTCACACAGAGTTCTCTGGAAAAGAGGCAGAGGGCCAACACCCATGGGCAACATTTGCCACAAGCTCAGAGAAGCAGCTGAGGGCTCTGAAATGCTAGGATATCTAGGGAAACGCTGGGATATCTTAATGGGGTGGCAGATGCCACGGAGGAAGGTACCCAAGGGCAACACAGTGAAACACAAGGCCAGAGGGAAGCATTCAGTCTCTAGTGGAGAGAAATCTGGCCTGTAGCCCTGGCTCCATTTCCAGGGCTGCATGTGCAATTCGCTGCTCCCTGTCAACTGCATCCAACCCCTGGAAGCTGCTGATGGCACCATTGTCATCCATACTTGCTGGCTTTGGTTTAACTTCAAGGGGAAGAAGCATCTAGGGACTGCTGTCTGGGGGAGGGAGGCAGTACACGCAGGATCCTTGAGTGTAGAAGCTGAATTGTTCTTCTGGACCACCTCTCCTACAACAACAGCTCTTTTTCATTTCATTTCATGTGTGGCTGTCTTGGCTGCATGTATGTTCATATGTCCATGTTCATACCTGGTGCTGGAAGAGGCCCTGAGATGGTGTCAGATTCCCTGGGACTAGAGATAACAAAGGCTGTGAACCATCGTGTTGGTGGTGAGAACTGAACCCAGGCCCTCTGGAAGAGCAGTCAGTGCTCTTAACCTCTGAACCCCACAGCAACAGCAGCACTCACAGGTCCCAGAAGACCCTTTCCTGCTCACCCCTTGAGCAACAGTGTCCCATGGGTACCAGTCTCTAGATGCCCAGCCTCCCCTCCTGGCTCCCTCAGTTCTGCCCACATCTCTGGGGGAGGGTCCCCTTTGTGGCTGTGGTTCAGTTTCCCAGTTTAAAGGTCCCTGGGAACACAGACAGAGGCTGACTCTTCCCTCATCCACACCTTCAGCCTGACAGTGACAGTGGCAGTGACTCACGGGTCACCATAAATGTGCTCAGGGGTTTGAGTGCACTCTTGTCCCCCAAGTCTCCGTGAAGAAGACGAGGGATAGGTGGGATCCATGCCTGTTCAGTGAGGAGGAGGCGTCGTCAAAACTGGGCTCGGTGTGTCTTGGTCATTTCTGAAAGCAACTGTGTCCTCTTTTGGAGATTCTGGGGGATGGTGGGCATGAGGAATACTCAGAGGGGGGATTTAGAAGGCAGAGAAGCTCAAGCAAGCTCTGAGGAATCAGCCAACATCCTGGAAGAAGTTTAGCTGAGCCATCTTCGGAGAACAGAACAGAGGCAGATGGCTGAGCAGAGATTCCTAGACTTGGGAAACAGCACTGTAAGAGTTACGGGCTGCCGTTAGAGTCAGCGGCATTCACGGGGAGATAGGAGTCATAGACTGCAATGTCTGAGAAAGAAAGCACAAAGAAAGGGGGGGCGGGGGGGGGCGAGGACAGCCTCCAGGGCATCAGGAACTCCGGCAAGAAAGAGGTAGCCAGTGGACAGGAAAAGCACAGAGAGAGAGCCCAGGTCCCACCTGCCTGCCCAGAAGGTATGCGCAAACCTCTTGGTTCAGAACTTAAGCCCCAAACTCACTCTTGGAGCCCAAATGCAAAGGAAGGCTGCTCCAGCCCCAGGCAGCTCAGGATGAACACTATGATCATGGCTAAGAAACCCAAAGCCCCAGGAGGGAGAAGTGCTGGAAAAGGGAATTCAGCTGGTGTGTGACAGCGATCCTGTTTATTGCAGCAACATCTACAAGAAGTGAGCCTTCTCCTTCCCTTTGCTTTCCAGCTCCAGGTAAACAATTGCTGACCCAGGATGCCTTCCCACCAGGATGATACTTTGCCCAGCATCTTCTGCCTGTGTGTGGGCGGGTGGCTTTCCCTTCCAGACATGACCTTATCTGTTTTCTTACCTCTTGATTTCCTCTTGTGAAACACAGACTGCCAGGCAATGACCAGGGTGAAGAGCAGAACACTGAGGATCCCCACACAGCACACGAGGACAGCGTAGACATAGAGATCTGAAAGGCACGTTGTTTTAAAGGTTAGCTCAGAACAAACCACTACAAGAACTTCAAATATAAAAAGTGCACCAGAGGAAACCCTTTAGGTCTAAGGGACAGAGTACCTAGACTTGTCATCAGAGGCATCCTTCCTTTGCGCAAGCCTCGAGGGCTAGAGATATAGCTCAGAGGCCCGTCACCCACCCAGCATACGTGTTCAGTCATTAGAGAAGGTAAATTTGATTCACTGTCAGCGCAAACTCTTACTCCGTGAACAGCTGCACGAAGAAGGAGAGAAGTCAAGCTGCAGTTTGGGAGGAAGCATTTAACACCAGATATCCAAACAGAGTCGTATATAGTCGTATACATGTCAAGAACTCTCAAAAATCAGCTGTAAACAATAAGCCAAGAATCCTACCTAGAAAGTGGGTAAAGCATGCAGAGACGTCTTACCAGCCAGAATACACAGTGGTGAGTATATACATAAGTGCATTCAGCTTGCTTAGACATGAAGCATTTGTAAAGACCATCCATGCAGCTAAATTAGGTCACTCCAACTGGGCTGGTAGTGACTGAAAATAGAAGAGTTATTTTGGAAACCCTTTAGAAAATGAAAGTACTCAATTCTTCTTTCAAGGTGTGTGCGTGCGTGCGTGTGTGTGTGTGTGTGTGTGTGTGTGTGTGTATGTGTGTGTATGTGTGCATGTGTGTGTATGTGTGTATGTATGTGTATGTATGTATGTGTGCATGTGTGTGTGTGTGTATGTGTGCATGTGTGTGTATGTGTGTGTATGCCTGTGTGTGTATATGAGTGCATGTGCGTGTGTGTGTGTGTGTGTGTGTGTGTGTGTGTGTGTACACAAGTGCTTGTAGAGGCTATAAAAGGATATCTGACCCACTAGAGTCACAGGTGGTTGTGACCCACCCAATGTGAGTGCTAGTAGCTAAACTCTGGTTCTTTACAATGAGACCAAGTCCTTAACCCCTGAGCTACCTTGCCAGCCCGCTAATAGTTGTTCAAATCATCTACCACTGACTAATTATTGTTTCTACATGCTTTCCTTATAACAAAAAAATCTAGGATAAACATTGATAAATGTGAACTTCAATTCATCTCACAGACTACATTCTCAAGATTTGAGCTTCTGGCAAAACCTCTGAGTCAACAGGACCTCTCCCTGGCCAGGGCCCTCGGAGGCTGGTGCAGACTCCATGCCTGTAGTCTGTACGTTCTTTCATGTTTTAGAGTTGCCCAACATCTTTGTCTAAGTTAGACTGAGTAAATTTCTGATCTTGGCTACTTAGAACTTTGAACTAAAAATGAAGTGTAGTTGTTTCTCTGTGTCTCCAGCTTCCACATTCTCAAATTGAATCAATCATGGATTAAAACTATTATTTAAAAGAACAACAACAACAACACTGGGGGCTAGAGAAATGGTTCAGTGACTGAAAGTACTCATTGCTCTTTCAGAGGACTTGGGTTTAGCTCTCAGCACCCATGTGGTGACTCACAATTGTCAAACTCTATTTCTACAGGAACCACCACCCTCTAGTGGCCTTCAAGGTCACTGCACACACATAGAGCATAGATACACATGCAGGGAAACATTTATGTACACAAATATAAATAAATGCAGAGGTTTGAATGAGAATGTACCCCAGAGGCTCATATATTTAAATGATTGGTCTGATTTACAACTGATTGAACTACTTGGGAAGGATTAGGAGGTGTGGCTTTGTTGGAGGAGGTTTTAAAGCCCATGCCATTCCTAGTTAGCTCTCTCTGCCTTGTGCCTATGGATCAAGATGTGAGCTCTCAGCTACTGCTCCATACCATGCCTGCCTGATGCCATGCTCCTCACCATGGACTCTGGAACCATAAACCCCCAAATTAAATGCTTTCTTTTATAAGTTCCTTTGGCCATGATTTTTTTTTTGTCACAGCAACAGAAAAGTATCAAAGACAATAAATATTTTAAAAACTTATCATGCTAAATAAATAGACATTATTTCTTGCCATAGTTGGCTAAATAACAAAGCATCTATTTGTGTATCATAGTCATATAAGTCTAAGTGCAAGAATGAAGCACTGTGGGAAGGTTCTTTAATGCATCAAACGCTCTTCATAAGCAACCATGGGGTGTTCCCACCCATGCTACTGGGAAAGTCCTAATGGAAGACAGGTTACAGTGGATGGAAAGTCACGGGATGCAAGGAGCTCTAGTTGAAAAGAGAGTGGCCTTTCCCTGGTAGTAAAGTCCAACTGCTTCTGTACAGGGGCGACTGTGTCCTGTGTGTGGCTTTAATGACTGATAGGGTAGATTGGTTAGAGAGGACAGGCTTATGCCTCCATTTCAACAATGTGAAACTCAACAAGGAGACTTGTGGATTCTGAGAGAGACGAGTCATGATCAACTGAGGTCACAGACCCAGACTGAGGACAGGATACAGGACAGTCCAAATCCTGTGACCTCCCACAGCCAGTCGCGATCTATTAATTCTTGGGCATATTACCCCAGGAACTTGGCTAGTAGGAATATTTAAAAGTATGGTAAATAACCCAATTGCCTTGCTGGGCCAGACAGAACTGGGGCAAACGGAGACAAAGCCGGTCTCTAAGGACTTCAGATGTGAGCCCCGATAAAAAGACAGGGTAATTTGGCTTCTATTCTGTTCTTGGATGGAAAAAGAAAACTGTCTTACTATTTCTATGCCCCAGGATGAAAGCATCCTCGCCTGCCTGTCTGTTCATTCATGTTCTCTCTCGGTGGTTTCTAGACTGAAGGGACCACGGAGGAACAAGGCTGCAGGCTATCTCTGAGGTTTATCATTCTTCACAGGCGTTCCTATACACACCACACACATCTGGAGCCTGCTCTACCCTGGTGGGAGGCAAAGAACTCAAGGAGTAGTTGTAGTTTCTGATCTCGCCTAGACATGGCAAGGGGGACCTGGCTCTCCACAGGCAGCTGTGACTGCACATCTGGCCACTCTGTAATGCTCTGTTGCTCCAAGCACAGAGGCTCTGGGGGGGCAATGCATACACAGCAGTAGGCTCCACCCACCTGCATGTGGGTCTTCATGCACGGGTGACAGTGGGTGTGCTCACCTCTGCCCTTGGAGCTTTAGGATCCTTAAAAGGTGTCACTTCCCAGGAAGAGAAAAACTGCACATCCATTGTCCCTGGACCAGGCAGCAATCGAGACTGTTAAGTCTTCACTGTGTCTTCTATGACAACCATTTCTTTTGATACATAAAGGATGGCAAACCTGTTCAAAACAGTGACCCCGCCACTGAACCCAACTTTCTCTATAGACAAAGGCTAACCAAAAGCCAGTGTCACAAAATCAGAAGCCACCAGGGTCACCTTTTCACAGCAACAGTGCAGGCAAGTTGCCCTGTGTTCTAGGCATTGTTCTCAGGCTGGCATGCTGGCCTGAAGTCACCCTATCGTCACGTCTGATCTATTTATAAAGGATGACCCAAAAAGTTTCAAAACTCAAGCCTAGCCAAATAACACTGTCTGAAGAGTGAAATTAAACCTTTAGACCCAAACTCAACAAAACTTCTGTACTTAGCCAAGTCTAAACCCAGCTTTTAAATACCACATGGGAGGGAGGCCTGGGCATGTGGCTTGATGATACATAGTATGCATGGGGCCCTTGGTCAGTTCTACAGCACCAAAACTGAATGAATGAATGAATGAATGACCACATAGGACTGAGGATTTAGCTTCATGGTAACATGACTGTGTAAGGCACTGGACTTCATTTTATCCAAATAAAAAATGAATAAATAAATGCAAAGTAAATAAATATATAAATAACAAACATTATTTATACCCACACACTCAACAGCAATAGAAAACATCATGTTCTAGTCCCTAAATCTGTTTGTGATTTTGTCTTCTGCCACTGAACTGCTAAAGGGTCCACTGCCATTTATAGACAGGCTGCCAAAAAAAAAAAAAAAAAAAAAAAACCCATAAACCCAGTAGCTTGAGAAGCAGATGGTGGGTTCAGCAGGCTGCAGGGGCTGTGCACACCACAGGGAGGTCAACACAGGGTGACAATGTTACTGTACCAGCTCCTGCCCATCCTCCCAGACTGCCAACTGAGCCAGGCAGGACAAAGTACCTGTTGCCTGGCAACCCAACAGACTATTCAGAGCTGCTTTGAAACTGGGTGACCCCAGCATTCCTTTACACAACCAACCTCCTCCCCACCCCTCACTCTCACACACACCGCAACAGCAGTCAAGAAAGCCAGGGTCAATGTTCTATGTTTCCAGTTCAAAGGCAAGAGCCTGGGGAATTGCTGTTCCGGCAATAAAACTCTGTGTACTTCCACTATTTTTTA
Source organism: Mus pahari (assembly GCF_900095145.1). Taxonomy (NCBI): domain Eukaryota; kingdom Metazoa; phylum Chordata; class Mammalia; order Rodentia; family Muridae; genus Mus; species Mus pahari. The sequence goes on along the minus strand of NC_034597.1, from coordinate 24,160,116 downwards.
ATGCAGTCTGTAATACCATCTTGCTCAGGGCAAAATACCTGAGTGATAGCCCTGAGGGATTTTAACTCACTCCAATATCTCATCAAGAGCCCTGACAATCAATGCTTGTTTTGTTGGGCAGGCACACAGCCAGGCCTAGCTAAGCCCCAGGAGGGTGGATACCTGTCTGCAAACCACACCGAAGCTCTTCCAATCAGGAACAAAAGGGCAAAAGGCCTGGGATCCTGTGCCAGAGAGTTTCAACTACAACCTTGACCTTGCCAAAGCAACGGTGGGTGGGCTAAAAAGCCAGAACACAGTGACATTGCCTCTGCTGCTGCTGCTGCTGTTGCTACCGCCAGTAGCATGGCCACCACCCCCACCGCCTTTGCACAGGGAAAGAAGGCATGGAAGCGGCTACCCTGGAGTGAGCTTCCTTAGAGAATCCTGCAGACATGTCCACCGCTCCACGCCAGCTCGCACCAGTGCTCAAGACAGCGTCAGAGACGTAGGCAAAGCTCTGCCAGGTTGCCTCAATTGCAAGGAGAAGAGAAAACCTTGTTCCTTTTCCCCACAACTTCTCCCTATGGGGAAGAGAGCCACTTTCATCTCTGCCCAAGAGGAAGTCAAATGAGAGACAGGGGGCGAGGGAACCAGGGACTGCTTTGCTTGGAGAAAGTTATGAGACAAAGAAAAAGACAACTATGAAGTGTAGAAAAAAAGTTCCAAAATACAAAGATGCATTGTTAGATAAAATGTGATCTGAAAAGAAAAAACCCAACTACTTATGACTATTAAGCTGAGCAGTGAGTCCTGGCAAACTGAATGGTTCTGTCAAAGTGGATGGTTAGCCAGTCATGTTCACAATTAGAACAGAATTTTTCAAAGATGTATGGTGTCTTTCTAACAGGCTACTAGAAGAGTAGCTTTGAATCCCTATGCTTTCCCTATAAGGCCAATTCCTCCTCTTCTTCCTCCTCCTCTTCCTCCTCCTCCTCCTCCCTCCTCCCCCTCTTCCTCCTCATCTTCCTCCTCCTCTTTCTCCTCCTCCCTCCTCCCCCTCTTCCTCCTCCTCTTCCTCCTC
>NC_034597.1:24144645-24158748 GCF_900095145.1 Mus pahari | reverse complement strand
TCTTCCCCCCTCCCTCACATTCTCTCTCTCTCTCTTTCTCTCTCTCTCTCTCTCTCTCTCTCTCTCTCTCTCTCACACACACACACACACACACAGTAGTAAGGCCAAGCACACGCCTCTTCCTATTCCTTTGACCAGCCCATTCCTTATCAATCAACCCAAAGACTTCACAAGATGGAGTCCTTCCAAAGGTCCTGCCTTGCCCCTCTTGACATCAATAACTCTGCCTGAGAAATTCAAGTGCATGATGTCATTGCTTCTGGTCACATTCCTCGGTTACTTTATGATGACCATTTCTCTACTGTCCTTTCTTTGAGGCAGAGGCCCATAACCTCTCTTGGGGGGGGGGGGAGAGGGTCCTCTGATGTGGGGGCTGCTCTGTGCATTGTCTCTATTCTTAGGCTTCTTGTGGCATGCCCACACTTGAACCAAAATTGTCCCTGAAACCAGCAAATGTCCCCTAGAGTGACCGAAGCATCCTCACTGCTGAGAACTCTACTCCAAGACTCATACTTGAATGGATGCCAGAGGTTTGTGTTATACAAAGTGTTTTGTAGATTCAAATCTTGCTACAGAGTACGTCAAGACTGGATGTACAGTCCTTCCAAATGCATAAGGGACCACCTCAGAGTTCATCCTGCATTCAAGACAAGCTCCAGGGTAGGACTGCCGCTGGGAACTGTCTCTTAGGCCATGGATTCTAGCCTGCTGCAAGCTGGAGTCAAATGGGGAAGGATGCACACGTTTCCACCTATATCAGAATCTCTCCAGACCATCAAGCATCCCTGTTTTTTTTTTAAAACTCCTGTGTGGTTCTAACATGAGGTGAAGATAACTTGCTTATAGCTTTCAAACATTTTAGGATCCCAAACTTCTAAAGCAACCAGAAATTAAAGGCAATTTCGGTGGATGTATTCTTTAATAGCACATCCCTGGGAAGTCCCTCCTCAGTTTCATCTAGGAGAAGTACGGGGCGGGTAAAACCAGGAAACAAATGGAACTGGGCAGAGTAAGACTTTCACCCCCACTTGTCCACTGTGGAGGATCCCACTCGTAATTACCATTTCACTCCTGCAAAGATCAGTCCAGCATATAACTTGATGCTATGAAAACACTAGGACTCGAATCCTTTCTTTCTCTTTTTCTATCCCTTTCTTTCTGGCTAGAAATGAGGCTGCATCAAGACACCAGACTTACCTTCAAAAAATGCCCACGTCACCTTCTTTTTCCCAAATGATGAATCTTCGCCAGCTTTGAGGGAGATCACTGTAAGCACAAAGATACAAGATAACATGATACATGGCAGCTCACAGCCCTGACCCACACTGCAACCCCAAATGCTGCCCTACGGTACTGATGTCACTTAAATTTATAAAGTCCACATTGACAAAACCACCTTAAGTCCTCACAACCCAGATACCAAGGAGAAACATAATGGCTTCCACCAAAACCAAATAACCACTCCCTTTGTGAGTTTAGTATTCTCCGTGATCCAGTCCTGGGTATTTATTCCTAGACAGATGCACCTGGAATCCTGACTCGGCAGGGAGAGGCCCTGAGACCACTCGGTATGGAAGACACTCTTAAAGACAGCAGGCTCCTACTCTTGAGATTATTTCGCCTTCTTTTACTTGATGGTTGGTCAAAGGACTTACTCTGCGTTCAGTTGAACAAGTTGAGTTATAGTGTGTAAATCCTGGAATACCGGTCTAGGGAACTAAACAGACAACAACAAAACACACACATCAGAGGTTGAGCTGATTGTTGGACAGAACTTCCTGTGTCGACCGAAATGTTTCATGTGAGTGTTGTCTGCGTCAGCAGCTATTGGCTACATGGGGCTACTGAGCACTTAAAATGTGAATAGTCTGACCAAGACAGTGTGCCTTTAACCCCAGCACTCGGGAGGCAGAGGCAGGCAGGTCTCTGTGAATTCAAGGCTAGCCCGATCTGCACAGCTAGTTCTAGGACAGCCAGGGTTACACAGAGAAACCCTGTCTCAAAAAACAAAATATAGAATTGAATTAAATTTCGGTAATTTAGATTTAAATTGGCAATTGTGATCTGTGGCTACCAACTGAAGAGCTCTAGACAAGAAAATCAAGGACTTGACTTTTAGAAAGGCAGGTCAAATGCAGAAGGAATCAGCACGAGGGGCAAGCAATGAGACAGACAGGCTGCCCATTCATTTCGTTTTATTGTGACTCCTATATGTGTCTGAATTATTGTTGCTATAGATATCAATTCTTAATTTGCTACCCTTTTGTCTTTGGAACCTTTATTGGATATTAGCTTTTGAGGTGTCTTCCAGACAGCTGATCTCCTCTTCCTGTGTGTCCAACCTGTCAAAAAACATCTTTATTTTTTTCCTTTCATTTATGGCATCTTTCAGCTCAGGATTATCTGTCCAATTCTTCTTCACACACCCCGGTTCCAATGGATCTTCCAGTTTCTCATCTAACTTCCAAACCAAGCTAGTGATCAAAGCTAACAGCCGTGCCTGATAGGTCCCATAGCTAGTATGACCCACAGACGTGTTCTTCGCATCTGGTTTTGATTTTGACATTGTCTCAGTGTGCCTGAGAATTTTTCCAGAGGGAATGTCAGGCATGCTTAGGAAGAGCACAAAGTCTCTAGAGAAAGAAGTCTTCCATTTCCTGAGAGTGTGGTGAAGATTAACGTTTGCCTTATCCATTCAGGGACTGAACTACTTAGGAACTATATTTTTTCAGTCTGGCCGTTTCTTGCTTTGGGTTTAGTCCCTTGGGGTTCCACAGCAGGAAGCCTGGACTGTTTGTCACAGTCGACACAGGTTTCACACCACGTTCAGGAATACCCCAAACTCATTTGCCTTCAAACCATACTCAAAGTCACTTTCTCTGTCGCTCCTGTCGAGCAGCTGCAGACAAACTTCCAGAAGGCTTACGTGTCTGGTGACTGGACTCCTTCACTGTTCGTCTTTGCAATCTCCTACCCTGTCTAAGAACAAGTGTGAGAACTGATGTGTATAAGCTCGTAAGTAGCTATGTTTGCGGCTGAAGAAATGACTCAGTGGTTAAGAGCACTGCCTGTTCTTCCAGAGGAACCAGGCTTAATATCCAGCCCCATGTGGAGGTACGCAACATTCTAGAGTTCCAGTTTCAAGGGATCTAATACCCTCTTCTGGCCTGTGTGGGAATCAGCTACACACACTGCACATAGACCTTACTTACAGACAAAATACTCACATACATAAAATTAAAATTAAGAAAGCAAATGTACAGTTGGGGAACGCACAGAGTTGCTGTTCACAAGGCAAAAATTCAGAGATTTCTCTCCCCTCCCATAAGGAAACTTGTGTCACTCTCATGACCTTTTCCTGGAAGTTGGCAAGTAGTGTATGTGTGTGAGCTTGAGCATTGTGTGTTTGCATGCATATGTGTGCACATGCACGTGCTCATGAGTATGCACGTGTGTGTGACTCTCTCTCTCTCTCTCTCTCTCTCTCTCTCTCTCTGTGTGTGTGTGTGTGTGTGTGTGTGTGTGTGTGTGTGTGTGTGTGTGTGTGACAGAAAGCAGCCTGGCACTCCCACAATGAGCTCTCATTGCATGCATACATGCTCTTTAGTGTGCGTGTTTATGTGTACATATGAAATATATTATCAAAACTCAACTTCCCCTTCCTGTTCAATCTTTCTTAATCTAGAACTCCTGTATTCTAATGACTGACAGAGGAACCAAGCGCCCAGAACTTAAAATTATAAGCATGTGATTCTTGCAGGCTGTGGTGGGGCATGAAGGGGCTAGTGCACTCTAAGTGAGGCAGCCATGTTGGAGAGGTGGGGAGCAGATTGGAGTGGAGGAAAGAGGCAGTAGGGAGGAATATGTAGGGGAGACTTGAGCTTGGGGCTCAAGGTCCAAAGAAGTCTGATGTGCTGTCTCCTCTACAAGTTATCCGTGTAGTTTGTCCCCTTAAACCATCCATCCGTTTCCTGGACTACACTGAGTAGTTTTTACTTCAATCTTCATCTACCAAGCCTGGGAAAGAATGTTCCACGAAATCCTGAAGAAGGCAGCACAGAGTGGATGTTAAACACCCTCTGAGTAGCTTAGCTTTAAAAGGTGAAATGTGCACATCACGGTCCAGGGACCACCACTCCAGTGTTGTCCAGGAGTTGGCAGCATCAGTATTACCTAGCAGTTTGTCACAAGTGCAGAGCTACTGTCCCTATCCCAGGTCTACAGCCCCTGAGTCAACTGAGAGCCTAGTGAGTCCTGTGCAAAACACGAAGCAGGAGCTGAAGAAGGCAGAAGAATCAACACACTACCTGCCATGCAAGCATGGGACCCGAGTTTTGATCTCCAGTACCTGTGTGAGAGCTAGGAATACTTAGCGCTAGTACCCTGCTATCTGGAAATAGTAATAGACTGGTCCTGACCAAGTTATCATCTTTACACCCAGAGACTGATGCATCTCCCAGCCTTCTTCAGAAAAGCTTCAGTGGACAGTGCGTGATGGATTAGTACAGAGATCCACAACCGCTCGCACACAGAGAATAAGAGGCCATGTTGTACTCTATTCTCTATGGGACGTCTACAGCATATCTCTCCCCCAATGGCTCAGGGATTACTATAGAAGAGGGAACAGAGATCTGCAGCGGAACAGTATTTTCCAGATGGGGCAGGGCCACTGCACATAATAATTCACAGCAGCTGTGCATGTGTGCACAGGACCTATACAGGATCAAGCCAACCAAAATCCCAGGATGTGTCAGGTCTCACCAAGTCCCAGCTCTGTCTGAGAGGCTACTGGCAATTGGTGGCTGCTGGGGGAGGGGGAGTCGGTTTTCTTTAGGAGGTGGCCTGAGAGGCTATCCATAGCCCAGTAGAGGGCCCCGAGTTCACAGACCTCTAGCCAGCACTGAAAACTGTTCAAGACGAAGGTTGCATGGAGGTGATGGTAGGGACATACATAAGAAATGGAGGCAAGAGTACAGGGAGGATGGCTTAATCAAAATATTAAAACCACCTATGAAATTCTCAAAAAAAAATTAAAAAATGGGTAGGGAAAACATCTGGGCATCACAAAGCATGTGTGTAACCCTAGTGATGGAGTGGGGGGACATGGAGTCTTAGGGGACTCTGAAGCTCATTGACCAGTCAGTCTAGCTGAATCAAAGGTCTTCCAGTACAGTGACAGATTGGGTCGAAAACTAAAGGTGGAAAGCCATCAAGAGAAGACATCCATCATGGCCCTGTCCTCTCATGCGTATGCATATATGCACACATGCTAACGAGTATCAATCCATAAACACATACATGTGATGTTTTGAGAAGGAAATAAAGGGTGTGGTGAGCCTCTGTAAATTAGCTTTAAGTGCTCAACTGCTACTTGCTGGGTGTGAGAATCCAGGCAAGCCTGGTGTCTTAGTTTTTAAGTACCAGTGGCAGGGCAGGGAAGGGCTACATGGGTTAGAGTGTACAGAGTGCTTCCAATCATGTCCCTGTGTCCAAATGTGTCTGAGATGTCATCCACACCTCTACCCACAGGCAGTCTGCCCCTTAAGAGCAGTTTTATTGACTGCTACGATTCCCATCCACACCTAGAAGGGATCTTTGCTCCAGAGTCATTTACATGGAGTGATGGCCAGTTGTCCAAATGGCCAAAATGAAAGGGTTCTCCATCCCTCTGCCTAGCCCTCCAACTGGACTAGGTTGCCATGACCTTTAGCCAGAGCAGGTACCCAGCAACCACTCCCATACATCTTCCAGGGAAAGAACCCGTGGCTCTGATTTAATTCAAGTTTGGGTCCCTCTGCCTCATGCCTGCTGACAGTTAACTAATTCCAATCCTACTTAATACAGCATGGTGACCCACCACAAGAAATCTCATAAACGGGGATTCCCAACCTGTGGGGACTCTCACCTGCCTTTCCAGTTCAGACAGTTCATGGGAAAGTGCAGCCATGATTGCTTGGCTGGAAGATTAGCAACATTTATCTGCTCCCACAAGAAAGATTAAAAAAAAAAAAAAAAAAAAAAAGACTATACAGTGTCCCTGCCAGGGCTTCAGGAATTCCCCAAAGTTCTGCTGTAACTATCTTATTTCAGCTGCTAATCCTGTGCTATCTCAAGTGAATTTGACACAATGTCAAGCTATGTGTCTGAGAACACAGACTATAAGGAAACCCAGATGTCTGATGCGGCCTGTCCACAGCAAGGGCTTTGTAGTGGAGCAGCCATGGCTCTGGTCCCTGCATTGATGCACCTCCCCCTGTGGCACATGTACAAGGCCGAGATAAACTGACCTTGGCCAATCTGTCCTGTAGGCACAGAGTGAAAGAGGCCTCTCTGGGGTGAAATGTGGGAAAGAGAGTACCAATACTTCTAGAAAGCATTTAGCTGGAAGCTGGCTATAGCTCGGTCAGGAGTCAAGTCCATCTCAGTATGTGTGAAACCCTGGGTTTGATTTCTACCACCACAAAACACAAGGACCAAAAGAAAATGTGACATATTCTCCAACCACAGATTATTCACTTTGGCCCAAGACATTCTGAAAGAAGATGCACATTTTTGCAAAATTCACTCCCAGTGAACTAGCTAGCTATCAGGAGACTTCAGGCTTTTTACCAAAAGCCAAGAAGTCTGTGTATTTTGGCTATCGGTCTCCTTCCCTTATAAACCAGCTGTACAGTCAGACAGTAGGGGAGGGAACAGCAAACAGCCCTCCTGTCCAAATTGCTGTAATTTCTGGAACCTGAGAGCTCTTGTGGGTTGTTCTGTAGACAGAAGCTGGGGCTGCATGAGGGGGCAGAGGCTACCCATGCCTCGGGAAGGGCTCCTCACTTAAGGCTCCTGCAAGGGAACAGGTATCACCGTCCCCCACCCCGCCCACTGTAATTATTTATGCACTACCTTCTCTTCCATCCTGCCTGCATCCAGGAAAGTCAGGTGTAGGACCCAACCTCCAGTTGGTACAGAATTTAGGGTCTACATGGAGAGAGGGCGAGACGGGGACCATTACTAAACAGAGAGCCAGATGGACGCTTTCTCTGTGCCTATTGGTCAAGGGTTCTAAGATCAAAGCAGAGGAGAGGAATAAAGATTGTTCCTACCCCAGTCAACTCCTGACTGCTGACTGATGCTGGAACCTGGCACCAGTAGACAGGTCCTGTGTGTCTTCTCAAGGAGGAAGTGGCCCAGACAACAAAGCTGCCAGCTATTCTAGACCCTCCCCAGGAGAGCAGAATAGGAAGAAATCTACTAAGTTGTAAGGTGTACCACACTGCTGCCTCTCTGGGAGATGCTAGCTGAAAGTGGCCACAGGATTAAAAGAAAGAAAGAAAGAAAGAAAGAAGGAAAAGAAAAAGAAAAAGAAAAAGAAAAAGAAAAAGAAAAAGAAAAAGAAAAAAGAAAAAGAAAGAAAAAAAGAAAAAGGTTGCAGCCCAGAGGACTCAGTCAAACCAATTTTGTCTAGAAGGAGCAGAAATTAGGTTTCAAAGAAAGAACCTCACATCCTTTGATGGGTTGTAGGGATCCCACCCTTATATAGGGGAATTAATGGCCTTGGATCCTAACTTGAAAAGAAAGCCCCAGAAATATCAGTGGGGAAGATGTGTTTCTGCAGTGACTAAGTTCACATGAGACCCTGTGCTAATGCCCTCAGCACAGGGAGAGACTTCCAGGCTTTCCGAATCCTTCAAGGACACCAACAACAGCTGGACTGGCTGATCTGAGATCTCTGTCTGTATCAGAGATGGTTTCACATTTCATTTTGTCCAGAAACCTCACCCGTGCCCTCTTTCTTTAACAAAGAACTCAACTATTAAAGAAGTTTCAAAGACATATATATGTAGTTCACATCCAAGGACCAAGAGCATGACCAAAGTTGACTCTGAGTGGGGGAGACCCACCACAGCCTCTCTGCCTTTGCTGCTTGGCCAACATGGCTAAAGCATTCTGTGCAGGGCATGTTGATCTCAGCAGAAGCTGCCTAGTGCCCGGTGGGCAACACTGGGAACCATTTAACAAGCAGATCAATCAACTAACTAGTCCTTGTCCAAATGAAGGTTCTCTGGCAGTGCCCCTGAGCTCCTGGGGATGAGTGAGGGGAGGGAGAATTTGCCTGAGTAGGGGACACCTCTCAGAAGGGACAGAGGGTCCAGCTCCCAGGACCCCACATGGAGGATCCCTTGAGATTTTGGAGCTTTCAGACTTGTCCTCCTGTCCAGCCCAGGGCGGGATTTAGAACTCAAGAACAATCTAGACAGCGCCTCCTTGGTGCACACTAGGGAGAGCTGAGTAACAGTGCCCAGGAGTGAGCCTGTCACAATGGTATGTCCCCAAGGATCCCAAAATTCTCGGAACACTTGTCACCACGGGAAATCTGCACAGAAGAATGTTAACTCCATTTACAAAGGCAAACAGAGTCCAAATTTTTAAAGGATCCATTTGTCCAGAAACCTCTCCCTACTCTGAGCACCTCAGCCAACTCCTGACTGCTGGCTGATTGGTCATTGTCTTGGGACCTGGCACTGGTAGACAGGCCCTGTGTGTCTTCTCATGGAGGCAGTGGCCCAGACAACAAAGCCAGTGCCCTCGATTTCTTTAACAAAGAATTCAATTATTAGAGAAGCTTTAAAAGACAGATGTAGGTCACATCCAAGGACCAAGAACATGACAAAGGTTGACCCTTGAGCTGGGGAAACTCACCTCAGCTTGTCTGTCTCCCGTTCCTGAAATGGACTCCCTGTCCCTTTATAACTGGAGTTAACTCTCCACTCCTTAGATACCTCAAGACCACTTGCAGTTGGTGAAGAATTACAGGCAGCTAGGGGAAAGTATAGGAAGAGGTGGCCTGAACCTCAGATAAGAACCTTAGATAATGGCCCTCTCCAACCCTTCTGCTGAGAAAACACAACAGGCCGGATGTTAAGGATCTCCTATGGCAGTAACAGCTGCTCTGATTAAGACAGCAACGGCTGCCGTGCTATGCCGACAAGTGTTCCATAGTCTCTGAGACACTTGGGCTCTGGGAGCAACTTGCATCAGAGAAGCCTTCCTCTAGGACTACCCTGCATCCCAGCCTCCCACTCTCTGCCAATCATGCTGCCTTAGAACGCATCACTCCCTACAGAGTCTGTGCCGGGCATGACTGTCCCATGTATTATCTGCATCCATGTCTTGCTCCTTCGCTGGCTAGAATTCTTTTTGGTCCATTGGTCAAGGCAGATTAACTTCACGGGAGTGAAGTGGTTCTGGAAGTGTATCTCTGCAGTCCTTGGCTGGGGAAGGAGGATCCCTGGAGCACAGGAGTTAGAAACAAAGCTAGGCAATGTAGCAAGGTGGTGTCTCAGCAGAAAACAAGAGGAAAGAATGGATCAGTAAGTCTTTCTCTGGTGTGGTGTGGTGTGGTGTGGTGTGGTGTGGTGTGGTGTGGTGTGGTGTGCTATGGTGTGGTGTGGTGTGGTGTGGTGTAGTATGGTGTGAAATGGTGTGAAATGGTATGATGTGGTGTGATATGGTATGGTGTGGTATGCTACGACATAGTATGGTATGGTATGGTATGGCATGGTGGGGCATACATACTAGGGAAACAGGTTACTTGAAAAGAATTGAAAGCACAAACATGATATCATTACATGTTGGAAACTTTGGAAGAGGCCAGGGACAGGAGCCCCCCCCCCCCCCGTCCCACTCAAGCCCCTTTTCCTCTCTGAAGCTTCAGAAGCCATGGAGACTCAGCAGCACACCAGCCGCAGAGCTCGGCTCTGCATGGCTGGCTCTGGACTTGCACCCCATGGGGTTTATTTTATAGCCTTTCTACAGGAAAAGCGCAGGACTTCTTAAGCTGAGGATGATTCTTAGCTTCTGTCAAGAAGAGCAGACGTCTCAACCCTGCTCCCTGACATGGGAGCCTTGCTAATTTATATCCAGGAAGAACATTTGCCACCCTGCCTCCATTTCCTCTGACTTCAGTCTGCACACATCCATGTAAGAAAAACAGGTGATCAGGAAATAAGCAAATAAGGTGTCAACTGCCCCTTTGCTCCTAATTCAAAGTTAACAGGTTCACTGTCACTCCTTAATGAAGGACCAGATAACTCCCAAGGGGAAAACGTTAAAATGTAGCTGTGTTCTCACTATATATATCTGGATCTGCAAGTCGGAGGAGGAAGGAGGAACCCTAGACACAGAGACCTCTGTTCCTGCTCTGAGGCTGGCCTGTCACTTCCTTTCCCGTCTGCCTCTCCAAGATTCAGGTCAAAGGCAGCCTCTCTTGAGGCTGGGACAGAGCCACATAAGTCAGCAATGGCCCTCAGTGACCTCCCCAGGGTCTTTCTGACAACCAGCAACCAGCGAGCCTCAGCTTTGTCCAGTGTAAGCTGCTCTTGCCTTTTGCACGTAGGCTTAAGCAGAATTCTAGCAAACAAAGCAAACAAAACAAAGGACTAAAAGGAGATTAATGTCCCAGGGTGCCTGGCGGTGGCAAAGGAAGTCCCACGTTCCTCCAGGGAGCCAGCTACAGAACAGGAGGGTCAGCACTGACGCTCAAGACAAAGTTACTCACTCAGCTTCTTTCAGCATCAGCCTTTCTGTCCCCCTTTGCCATTTCGATGGGGAGAAGTTTACCCAAGAGTTTAAATCACTCACTCATCTTTTACATGTAAAATATGTCCTGGACCCTCTTTCTGGGTCCATACACTGAATCACGGGTGAGACATCAAAGCAGAATCTGGCAGGGTGCCAAAATCCCTGGGCAGACCACCCCCTTGGCCAGTCCCCTCTCCACTTTCTCATTACTGTCCTCCCTACTCTGCTGGCCCACCTGGCCAACTTGCACATCCTTGATTTTTTTTTTTTTTTTAAGTTTCTCTTCCTCTTCCTTAGGGCTGAGCTGCCTTCCATGCTGACATGGGTTCATTATGTCTGTTGAAGACCTCCTGTGGTTCAAGCAGCCTCCACAAAGTGAGCTCTCTCAGGTACCTCTCAGAACTGTACACTTGCCCCTGCCTTCCTCGCACGTCAAGGGCACCTGCTCTACAGCACCTCCTTTGCATGCTGTCTTCTCATGCTGTCTTCTCATCCTGGATAAGGTCAACAGGGATGCTGGCTGGCTGTCTACCTCATGCCTCTTTGAACACGGGGTTCCAAGGATAGCTTTATAAAGGAAAGCTGCCTCCGTGTTGGGGAGTTTACATTTTTTTAATCTATTGACATTTTTCAAGACTAGTGGTTGGTTTGTGGTCTGGTGCAATGAGGAATGCGTCTGAGTGTTGTTTAAATTACACTCTGGTGGTGAATGTGCTGCTTCTGGGTGTTTGGACCTGTTGACACCGTAAACACCACGATGTGCGCTTGCTTAATTAAGCAGTAGCGCTAAATGTTTAGTGACTCTCAGTCCTAATTATCTGTTCCAGGCCTCCAGAGAGAAGGGATTTAGTTAACTTCTTCCATTGAAACCGGAAGCATCCATTCCCTGTGGTATTAAGTCCAAATCTAATTATTAAGTCCCCTCTCACATTTTTGGGGTCAAATGCCCAGATGATAAATTATATTCTCATTTCATCCTTGCCCCCAAACTTTTTTCTTCTAAATCGTGCTCATGTGCTTTCTCTCTTTCACTCCCTCCCTTCCTCCCTCCCTTCCTCCTTCCCTTCCTCCCTCCCCTCTCTCTCCCTCTCCTGCCCACCCTCTCTCTATATGATGTGTCTGGGTGTGATACACTCCTGGGTTCACACGTCGGCACACACATGCACAGAGATCACGGGAAGGTCAGAGAAAGACCTGGGTTGCTGTCTCCCACTTTCCATCTTATTTAAGGTGGGGGTCCCTTGTTTGCCAAGATGCAAACCCAAGTAGTTACCAGAAAGCTTCCAGGGTTCCCCTGACTGCACTCTCCTCTCCCCAGAGATGCTCTGGGGTCAGAGGCATCCCAGTGGATGTGGTTCCCAGGTGAACTCTGGGAATGGAACTCAGGTTCTCACAATTGCCTGGCAAGCGCTTTGCACACTGAGTCAGCTTGCCCGGTCTGCCACCAAACTCTTATGGCAACAGCATTTTTCCGTTTGCTCCATCCACTTACCACATTGAACGCCGACTTATATAACCTTAAGTCAAACAACTGTCTGGCTTGTTCAACTATGCTGCTTGTGGTTAGAGTAAAACCCTGCTTAAACTGCCGGAGTCCGCAGGTTGCTGTTGTTCTGAGCATTTCACTATTGATGAAGGGGATTCCTTTTAAACGGGGGGGGGGGGGTAGGTATTTCGTCTCAAAATATTTGACTGCTTCTGATCCCACAGGATGGAGAGCTTGGCTGAAAAGACCTGTTCCTTCCACAAACTCCTGAGGTCCAAAGCCATTTTAGCCCTCACAGCTGAAGCCTAAAGTAGAAGGCAATGTCTCATATACACACACAGGCTGTCAGGATAAGCTCTGTAACCAGCCTATCTAGCTGGTGACTGCAGGATTGTGGTACCAGGACTGAGGGGAGGTCTCCTTTAGGTCAGAACCCCATGAACCCTCACCACTGCACACAGCTGAAGAAACAAGGCTTAGGGATCTCACTGTGGCCTGGAGCCACGTTAGCCAATCAAGCTATAGAATCAGCAGTTTCTGGGATAGACCTGGCCAGATCAATACCCTTAGATGAACAAGTCTAGGAACTTGTCGTGGAACACAACAAAGATAGGAGGAGTCACAGAGTGGGGAGACGCCCAAAGCTTGGAGAGAGCAGGCTGGTCAAACAAGCAAAGGGAGTTTCTTCACGGAGCAGTGAACAGAAGACCAGCACAGTGGGCATGGGGCAGAAGAAGAGGGAAGGAGCTCACTGGAGAGGCAGCTGTGACTCTGACAGCCCCACACAGCTGTTGGACACACAGCAGACAGCAGCTTGAGTTGCAAATTGCTATTTCTAGTGAACAGAAATGACCAGTCAATGCTGCATGGGGAGTGCAGATGGGTTTGATCAAGGGTTTTATATCTATAAGAGTGAAAGACCCAAGATACAATTTGCAAAACACATGAAACTCAAGAAGAAGGAAGACCAAAATGTGGATACTTTGCTTCTCCTTAGAATGGGGAACAAAATACCCATGGAGGGAGTTACAGAGACAAAGTCTGGAGCTGAGATGGAAGGAAAGACCATCCAGAGACTGCCCCACCCGGGGATCCATCCCATATACAACCACCAAACCCAGACGCTATTGCATATGCCAGCAAGATTTTGCTGATAGGACCCTAATATAGCTGTCTCTTGTGAGGTTATGCCAGTGCCTGGCAAATACAGAAGTTGATGCTCACAGTCATCTACTGGATGGAACACAGGGCCCCCAATGGAGAAGCTAGAGAAAGTACTCAAGGAGCTGAAGGGGTCTGCAACACTATAGGGGGGAACAATAATATGAACTAACCAGTACCCCTAGAGCCCATGTCTCTAGCTGCATATGTAGCAGAAGATGGTCTAGTTGGCCATCATTGGGAGGAGAGGCCCTTGGTCTTTCGAAGTTTATATGCCCCAGTACAGGGGAATGCCAGGGCCAGGAAGCAGGAGTAGATGGGTTGGTGAGCAAGGCAGGGGGGAGGGTACAGGGGACTTTCAGGATGTAAGTAATGTAATGTAAATGTATATGTAAATGAAGAAAATATCTAATAATTAAAAAAAGAAAAGAAAATTTTAAAAATAAAGTCCCTTAGAAAAACTATCAAAAAAAAAAAAAAAAAAGGAGTGAAAAATTATCATTATTTGACAAAGCAACCAGCCATAGACAGGTTTGATTCTCCCTAATCTGAAATGTTATCAGATTTCAAAGTTTTTCACATTTTCAGAATTAGAGATTCTCCAATAGCAAAGTACAAGCAAATATTCTCAAATCTGAACAAATCTAAAATCCACAACACTTCTGGTCCAAGAATTTTGGATGAATGATACACAGTTAACCATGTTTCTAACATGCATGAGAGATTTTGAACTCCTTAGAACAGTGGTTCTCAACTTCCCTAATGCTGTGACCCTTTAATACAGGTCCTCATGGTGTAGTGACCTCCAATCATAAAATTATTTGCATTGCTATTTCATAACTGTAATTTTATGAGTGGATATATATATATATATATATATATAT
>NC_034597.1:24079682-24144620 GCF_900095145.1 Mus pahari | reverse complement strand
TGTGTGTGTGTGTGTGTGTGTGTGTGTGTGTGTGTGTGTGTGTGTGTGTGTTTGAATGGTCTTAGGAGACTCATGTGAAAGGGTTGTTTGACCAACAAAGAGATTGAAATCAACAGATAGAAAATCACTGCCTTAGAATATGGAATGGCCCTCTGCATATATGTTATGATTGTGTAGCTCAGTGTTTTTCTGGGACTCTTAACTGTGGGAGTGGGGGCTGTCTCTGACTCTTGCCTGCCTTTAGGAACTTTTTCCTCCTTCTGGGTTGTCTCATGCAGCCTTGATGTGAGAATATGTGCCTGGTCCTATTATAGTTTGTTATGCCATATTTGGTTGATGTCCCTAGAAGTTCTGCTCCTTCCTAAGGGGAGGGGTGAAGGGGATTAGATCTCATCTCATGTAAAGGGAAAATGCCAGGGACAGACTTGGAGGGGCGGATTGCAGTTGGGATGTAACATATAAGATAAGAATGAATAAAAAGAAAAAAAAAAGAATATGGAATCTCTACCTCATTTCAAAGGTGATCTTGGAATTATACTATCAAGAGAACAAGCATGCTTTGTCTCTCTCAAAAGATATGCAGTGTTCTCAGTTTTTAGAACAAAGATACTTGTGTTGGTTACCCAATAACTCGCAACTATCTAAGTGAAACCCTTAGCAACTTTATTTTGGTTTGTCTGTTTCTTACCTTGTTTCATTTTATGCCTATGGGTACCAAAAGCCAATGGCATTTGGGAAATCTACTGGGTTATCATGCTTGCCGGATAAGAATTTAGTCCAACTCAGAGCATCATGGATAGCCCTGAACTGTTAGGTTTTTGTCAACTTGACACAACCTAAAAGGCACCTGGGAAGAGGGAGCCTCAGTGGAGAAATTGCCCAGATCCAATTTACCCATGGCTTTGCCTGTGACTATATCATCACTGATGATTGATGGGGGGGGGGGGGCTGGTCTACTGTGGGCAGCACCATCCTTGGGCAGGCAGGCCTGATCTTATTAAGACAGTTAGTTGAGCATGAGCCAGTAAACAGCATTCACCTACTGGTTCTGCTTCAAGTTCCTGCTTGTGTTCCTTCTCTAACTTCACCCAGTGATAGATTGTGACCTGGAAGTGTCACTCCTCCAGCCCAGAGGAACCATGCAGTGAACACCCAACCAAAATATTTCATTCCATTAGCCCAATAGTGGGGTTTCCCACAGCCCCATCCTTGGACATTTCATCCACCCACAAGCCTTCATCTGTCCAACTCAGAGATCAGCTCACAGTAGTCAGAACACATATGTTTATACCCCCCGCAAGGAACTTCTTGTCCAGCTCCACTCCACAGTGAGTTTATTCCAAAGATCTCTCTCATAACGACACTCAGTCCATTAGTCAAAGCTTTTCACTTGACAACTTCATATTGCTCTTGTCCTTTTGCCACATTTAAGGCCCCAACCTTTCAACCCTTTGAACTACAAAAGCCATACATTAGGATTGCGTTCTCATCTAGTTCTCAAACCTGTGTTTCAGTGAGCCAACAGGCAGATCCAACTGAAGCTATGGGATGTGTTACAGTTTTCCAAAGCTGAAAGCCCTGACTGAGTGGTCAAATCCATCTCCGACTCACATACCAGACCCCAGTCACATGCTTGGGAATCCACACCCTAACAATGGCTCCAGGAACGCTTCTTATCAGGCGAAGTTGTAACACTGGACTGGAACGCTCATTGGAAACTCTTTAGTGTTCGGCACAGCCCCCTTCATGACTCAGTCTGTGAGCACCTAGGTAGCCACACCCCTTCATGAGCCACCCAGTGTCAACTCCAGCACTGCTCTCTCCTCCCTTTCGCGCATCCTCATGGTGTCTTTACCACTGCACTCACACCGGGTTGTCCCTCCTGCAGACGGATTTACCCATGTGTCCCCAGGCTCCCATCATTTCAGTGGCTTAGTAGACAACTTTGTTGTGGCTGCTGTGATCTTATACTGTCTCACAACAGTTCTTGCACTGCAACTTAGACATCAAAACAGAAATGTTGAGAGGTGGGACTTTTGAAAGGTGATCCCACAGGGTCCTCCAAAATCCATGCATGCCTTAAGGACATGAACAGTAATTTGGGTTACACAGGGATGGCTCTCTTCTGAAAGGGAGCCCTCTGTCCCTTGCTCTGCCCAGAGCCACACTGATGAGCGGGAAGCTCTCAGTCTCGACAGTGCCATCAACATGTCCTTAACTCCTTGGCCTCTGGAATTGTGAACTAATTGTGAGTTACCCATTCTCAGGCATTTTGTTACAGCAACAACAGCAAAAAAGAAATAAGATACACACACAGAATCCACTTAGAGCCAGAAGGTATTTTTTTTCCAGTGCAACTTCTTCACTGAGCCAACTGTAGCTTCTTGGACTGAAAGAACAGATTCTCTCCCTGGGACTGTAGTTCATTTCTTTACATTTGTCTTTCTTTAGGGGGGGGGTTGTATCTGTATTTCTGGAAATGTGTTCTCAGAGTTATGTGTTTACCTATACAGTGTGTGGCACACTCATCCGCATTCCTAAGGATGTCAGGGTGACCTGTCCATGCACAGGAATGACAACAGCTCATACACTATGGTGTCACACTGCACGAGATCATCTGATCACTTCCCATTATCCCTTCACAGGGACAGCCTCCTGGCCTGCTGGTGATGATCCTACTGTGCTTAAGATTTATGCGGCCCCAGTGTATTACTCTGCCTGCCTTCAAATTGAATCTCATTTTGTTATTTCCTGCCTGTGTTTCTTTACCTCTCTGGAAACATTTTTATTATGCTGCACTCCTTGCCAATGTTAAAAACATTTCTCAATTTTGTAGTTTCTGAAACTTTGTTAGAGCATCATGGGCACCCTTTTCAATGTCACTGATAAAACAACTCAGGGCTGTCAAACCTAGCCTTGATCCTGATCATTGCACGGCAAGCCTTAGCAGCACTGGGACACCACAAATTGCAGAGGACTCCTTAGTGACTGTCCTTGCTACACAAGGATTCTTGCCCAGCAGGGGGCACATGGCATAGAGGACCTTACATTTCACTTTTTTATTTTTACCTTCATATGAGGAAGTCTACACTGACAAGTTCTTCTGCAATGACAGATTTTCCACAATGAGCTGAGCCCGGCCTTGTAGCCCTCTAGAGGCTCAAGCGCTCGCTCTTAATTTCTGCCTGTGGATTTGTGTCACAGCACACCAGTCACCTTCAGTGCAGCCAGGAGTGCTTGTCAAAACCCAACACATGATTTGCTGACAGTCCATATCTATATCTTCCCATGTCAAAATCTCTAATCTCTGTCATAGCTTCATAATTTTCCACCGAAAATGTAAAACGGCAGCCTGAAGAGTTAGCTTATTAGCATAAGCTTTGCTCCCTGAAACCCCTATTTATCTCATGTGCATAAGGCATGGCCAGCCTTAGGAAGAAAGATCATGGTACATACGCAATTAGGCAAGGGGTGCTGCAGATGTCGGGATGGGCTGGCTCTTTGCTTGGATCGTGGGCTTTTCACTGTTGTTGCTTCTCTTTTTACTGTGCATGGCATTCATAATGGTTATGGCAGACACATGGGTCCTCCACCCACAGGATGTCACTTGGGTGTGACAGAGTGGAGGTTATGCATGGTCTGTTCCCGTACAGCAGCTCTTTCCCATGCTCTACCTCTCAAGGGAGCAAATCAAAGCATGGTGGTATGAATGGCGCCATGATATCAGCCTTGGCTCCACCGTGACACACACGAACACTTGGGACCCACCCTGAGTACACTGCACCACGGTCATGGACTTTGGTTGTGCTACCCCATGATATCCACAGCTGTCATCTGTCTATGCAACAGCCTGGTGTGTGAGCTTTCCAGCAATGATGCTTTGCAGCCATATGATTCCCATTCCCCTCCCTCCCCTTCCAAGGGAAAAAGCTCTGGCCTTTCTGTGGGATGACCTCTGACAGGCCCAGAAGTAATTACAGCTAAGGGAGATGGAAAATCCTAGAAAAGATGAAGAATGCCAGATGGTTAGAGGCATGTGAATGTCACTACAAGCCGGTGGGTCCTCTCTCTCTCTCTCTCTCTCTCTCTCTCTCTCTCTCTCTCTCTCTCTCTCTCTCTGACAGACATATAGCAAGGATGTCCAGTTAAGGGAAATGTTCTCTAGAACAACCCCAGTGACCTTGCTGCTGAGTTGATTAGTAGGCACCATTGATATCTCAAATCTGGCTTTTTACTAAGCCTCTAACCGGAGCTAGAGAGCAAATGTGATCGGGATGGAAAGTCAGTGAAGCTAAATTCATGGTTGAATCATACAAAGTGCTTTAAAAGCACTGGCCGCTGGGACATGGTTAAGAAAATCACAACATCTGAAGTCACAGGCACATTGATAAGCAACTGAAGAGACCACAGATGAAATACACAGGACCCAAGCATTCCAAAAACAACTCAACAGAAGTCAAACTCCATACTTATCGTCAATAACAACTTTCAAACTGTGTCTGTGTGCACATGGATAGAAGGGAGAGCTTGGTTTTAGTTACAACAATAAAATATTAAGAAATAAAATTAAAAAGTTATATGTGTGTATACACACACACGCACACACATATATTCATATTTTTAAAAACTGGACCAGATGAAGGAACTCAGGGCTCCTGGATATGAACAGTTAAAGCAGTGAAGACGTGCAAATTGTTACCATGGTTATGAGTTTTTCCTCCAAGAACCCATGTGCTAGAGACTTTCAGAGCGACTTTCAGAGGTGCTGGAACCTTGGGGAAGGGGAGCCAGTCTGGTAGGTATTTGGGGTACTGCTGTCAGAAGGGATTAATGTTTGTTTTCTTCAGGCCCCAGTCAGTTCCTTAAAAGCTGACTGTTGCAGAGCGAACTTTAATTCCCTCTGGCTTCCTGTCTCGCCATGTAACCACTCCTTTTGCGCATGCTCCTTCTATGATGCCTACTGTCATGTTGTGCCTTGGCCAAGATGTCTCCAATCAGAGCCAAATGGAGTCAGCCACCCAACCTTCAACCCTTAGACACTAAAGCTGAGGGCTATATAAACTCATTCTCCTCACTGAAACTCCAACCTCAGGCATTTTGCCATTAACAACATAAAACAACACACACACACATACACACACACACACACACACACACACACACATATATATATATATATATATATANCACACACATACACACACACACACACACACACACACACACATATATATATATATATATATATATATATATATATATATATATACATATATATACATATATATCAGCACAATGATAATTTTAAATGTCAATACACCAATCAAAATCTAACACAATTTCTGCAAAACTATGTAAGCTGTTTCTCAAAATTATCTTAAAGAAGAATATTTCTAAGCATAATAGAGTACATGAGAAAATCTACAACACTGATAATAGGGGACTTGTCCTCTATGAAGAAAGTTGGAAACAAAAGTAAATTATCTTTATATAAAAACAGACTTTAAAGGGATAAAGAATAATGTTTTTAACATTAAAACTGTGACAGAAAATTGCAAATGCTTTTTAATTTTTTTTTACTGATTCTTTGTGAATTTCACACCATGCACTCTAATCCCCCTCACCTCCCGTCCCTTCACAACGCCCCACAAACACTTGTATAAGCATGTGGTAGGAAATTCTTTCTAAGAGTAGATACCAAAAGGTACCCTGTGTAATTAATCACATGCAAACTGCACCAGAGTAAAGACAACTTCTGAAAAAGGAATTCCACACTGGAAAGGGATGACAAATAAGACTACAAAACACCACACAATTGGATTAGCTGTGTGGATAAGCCTGGTGCTTGAAGTCTTAGCCAGAGCAATAAGACAAGAAAAGAAGCAAAGGGTAGACAAATAGGAAAAGGAAGTCAAAGTATTCTATCTGCGCATGACAAGATTCTAAACATAAGATACCTTAAAGATTCCAACAAAAATAGGCTGATAAATACTTTCAGCAAAGTGACAGGATACAGAATTAATACAGAAAAATCAGTAGCCTTCATGTATACACACACGCACACACACATACACACAAAGAGAGACATATATATATATGATATATGTGTAATATATACATATATATACATATACATATATGTATATATATCATACTAAAAAGAAATCAGAGAGACAATTCCATTCACAACAATCATAAAAACTTTTAAATACCTGGAAATAAATATAAGGAAACAAAGGGCCTCTACAATGAGAACTTTAATACACTGAAGAAAGAAATCAAGGAAGTCACTAGAAAATGAAAAGTTCTCCCAGGTCATGGGTCAGCAGAATGAATATGGTTTAAATGGTCACCTTACTTGTGGTGCTTTGGACGAGAATGGTCCCCACAGGCTCGTTTATTTGAATACTTAGTTACCAGTTGGAGGAATACGTTAGGGAAGATTAAGAACTGTGGTCTTGTTGCAGTAGGTGTGGTCCTTTGGAGGAGACATGTCACTGGGGGGTAGGCTTTGAGGTTTCAGAAGCCCATGAATTCTAGGCTCAGTCTCTCTCTCTCTCTCTCTCTCTCTCTCTCTCTCTCTCTCTCTCTCTCTCTCACACACACACACACACACACACACACACCCTACTGCCTGTAGATCAGAATGATCAATCCTCAGCTACTGCTCTGACACCGCATCTGTCTACTCATGCCCTGATGATCATGGGCCAACCCTCTGAAACTGTAAGCAAGCCCCCAGTTAAATGCTTTCTTTTCTAAGGGTTGCCTTGTTCATGGTGACTCTTCATAGCAACAGAACAGTAACTAAGACAGAACCAAAAGCAATCTACAGATTAGAGTCCATGTAATTCCTATCAAAATACCAGATCCTGTCTTCACAGACATAAGACACTCACAAATCATGTGTGGAAACACCAACAACCAAACCAAAGCAATGCTCAACAAAAGCAGTGTCGCTGTGTCTAACTTCCAGTCACACAGCAGAGCATTTGCAATAAAAATATCACGGTGCTGGCACAAAACAGACACACAGATCAATGGAGTAGAATAGAGGCAAATATACTCCACGGGACTACAGCTACCTGATCTTGACAAAGACACTAAAGAAAAACACACTGGGAAAAAGACAGAACCTTCAGCAAATAGTACTGAGAAACCGGGACTACAACAGACAAAGAAGGAAAAAAAAAAAACCCTGCATCCTTACTGCTCACCCTGTGCAAAACTTCCCTCCAAATGGATAAAGGACTTCATTATAAAAGCTGACACCCCAAACTTATTAGAGAAAATGCAAGGAATATGCATAGGTAAGGACCTTGTGAACTCGAGGATTCTGTGCAGGAACTAAGACCAACAATGGACAAACGGGAGCCCAGGAAACTAAGGGCCTCTGCCAGCAAAAGATAGAGTCAACTACTCAAAGAGACAGCCTGCACAATAGAAGAAACTCTTCACAGCTACACAGAGGATTCGTGTCTCGACTACACAAAGAACTCAAAGAACTGGACTCCAAGGAAATAACACAACTAGAAAAAGAATGGACTGTGGAACTGAACAGAAAGTTCTCAGAAGAAGAACACAAATGGCTCGTAAGCACCCTTGAGACCTCAAGATCCTTAGGCATCAAAAAGTACAGATTAAAACCACATTAAAGCCTCCATTATGCCCCAATCAGAATAGCTGCCAGGACCCCAAATGACAACAAGTACCCACGCGGATACAGGAGAGGGGGATGCTTATATGGTGTTGGTGGAAGTGTACAGAGGTGTAGCCACTTTGGAAATCAGTATGGAGGTTTCTCAAGAAACTAGAAAGAGACCTCAATAGAACCTGGCTCTACAACTCCTCCATGTACCTAGAGGTCTTCATATCCTACTAGAAAGACACTATCCTTGCTCAGCCATGTCCATTGCTGCCCTATTCACAGTAGGTAGGAAATAGAATCAACTTAGATGTCCATCTGCTGATAAATGGACAATGGAAACATGGTACCTACACACAATGGAATATTACTCAGCTGTAAAAAAGGAAAAAGAAAAGAAATATAAAAAAACGATGAACAAAGGGAAGGGAGTTGCAGGGAAGTGGGAGGAGCAGAGATGGAAGGAGAAGGAAGGGAATGTGGAGATGAAGGAGAAAGACCCTTATTTCTAGTAAAGCCTTGCAAGTGACCTTGGATATTTGAAGCAAGTTCTCAAATAAATGTCCTGGAAGGAACAGCTTCACTCAGTTAAACTATATCCACATGAAACTAATAATTGCAGTAGACCTTTTCACATATGCTAATTGATAGCATTTGCCACTGCCAAGAGATTCAGTGCATGACCTCAGCATATACTGGGCACATAGACATATGTTTGCACATATACACAGGCACTTTGGAAATCAGTATGGAGGTTTCTCAAGAAACTAGAAAGAGATCTCAATAGGACCTGGCTCTACCACTCCTCCATGTACCTAGGGGTCTTCATATCCTATGAGGAAGACACTAAGATGCATACACTCTTAAAGAAAGCATTGTATGTTGCAGGACCAAGTGATCGTCTGTGTTGTTGGTCTCCTCAGCCACTGTATTTGTTTGTTTGGTTTCCTATGCCAAAATCCATATTTATACTAGCAGTCATTTGTTTTCTTGAATTAATTTGCTTAAAGGGGGAAGTGCACAGCATTTTTGCAAACACATCATACTATAAACCATAACACCAATTCCAAGGACAAGTGACTGCTTCAAAGACCCCCCACGTAGATTACCTCCCTTTAACGCAGTCCCTTTCACAATGGAAAAGAGTCACCTTTTAAACAGCTTACCAAATCAATATAGCTTGAAGACTTTACTGTTACATATTGTGTATGATAAAATTAGTATCTCTTTCATATTATATATACTCTGTGACCCTCTTAACCGTGTGTGGAATCAAACCCAAGTTTGATGCTCTTCAAGACATAACTCACCTCCTATCTGCCTGCAGGAAGCGAGGGCTACCCTGCTGGCTTTACCTTCCTCACAAACTTCACAGTTAGCCGAGACCCAAGCCTGGCAGCAGATCAGGAACTCCAAGCAGCCCCATTTAGAGGGCTGGAAGTTTATATCCGATCTCCCACCACTCACTTGGTTTGGGGTATCAGGCACCCCCAGCTAAAGCGGTCACAGAGACATGGCTCTGAACAACAGACTGGGAATGGTCAAAGTCCTGCCTCCTAGCCAAAGTCTAATCTAGTTCCTTGGGGACTTTCTCAGTGAGGCTCAACCTCGGCCTAGGAACAGTTGAACAGACAGAGTAACTAACAGGTCACGGCCATGTGCCTGCGATGATGCACTTGCCATTCAGAGCTCACCTGAGGAAATTCAAGGTGTCCAAAGATCACTCTATTTCTGGTCATAACTGAAGACACGTCATCTTCTAGCCTCTGTGAGAAGGAAGGATCCTCCCGGAAGTGTCTTATACACTGGACACTTCCGCATGGGCCAAATACCCCAGCTGCTTTTCAGTGTCATTGCCCTTTGAGTCTGAAATATCCCCCAAGTGGTGAAAGCTTTGTCTCGAGCTGCTGGTGTCAACTGAGGAGCTAGTAGACACCGAGCGGTGACACCAAGTGGTAGAACCTCACTGGGGAAAGTGGGTACCTGGGAATGGGTCCCTCGTGGTATACTTTCCCTGGCCTCTTCCTACAGTGGCCTTGGCTGTGTATTGGCTGTGATGTGAGCAGCTGCCCTCTACCACCATATCCCTCCCTCTTCCATGATAATCTGGCCAAACAACTGCATCCTGAACACCAAAACAATAAACCGTAATCAATCTGTCCTCCCTTAGATGATTTTCGTCGGGTACTCAGTCACAGCACCAAGAAAAGTAATAGAGACCGTTGCTCTCTGTAACTTGTATACTACTCCGACATGGTGACTTATGTCCCACAGTCCCCTCTTCCCACCTTCTTCATTCTCTCTGTAACCACAAAGTCCCAGTCCAAGTCCACAGTAAGTGCAGCTCAGGCCTCTGGCCA
Organism: Mus pahari; assembly: GCF_900095145.1. Taxonomy (NCBI): domain Eukaryota; kingdom Metazoa; phylum Chordata; class Mammalia; order Rodentia; family Muridae; genus Mus; species Mus pahari. Next base: position 24,134,615 of record NC_034597.1, on the reverse strand, counting down.
AGGTAAGTAGGGGCCAGCTTTATCTGACAGGATACAAAGTTCAATATTTCAGGCAGGCCATGACTAATACGGAGGTAGTCACTCTGCTGTCCCTACCTTCCACATCAGCCACAGTGTCCAAGAGCTATCCTCATCCGCATAACTTAGCTCACAGGCGTGGCCCACAGAGGCCACCAGACTTGTACTAACTGTACTAGCAGAACCAACGAAGCAACCAGCATTTACATACTGACTAAAGCCAGGACCGCCATCTCCCAAACACTGCACCTCCTCAAAGACGACAACAGCATTCTCACCTCTCATTTCCGTTGCTGAGGAGCCATTGGACCAGGCTGTCCACTTGTTCCGGTGTTTGCTGATTTCTTGCACTTTGCAGACATACTGCCCTTGATCCGTGGGCCGGAGTGTCAGGACAGACAGCCTGTACAGCACCCCTCGACGCTCCTCGAGCAGGCGTAGCCTCTGCTGGTTGGCGGTCCGGCTGAAGTTCCCATAGTACTGAATTATCCGGAGCTTCGTCATCTTCACCATCAAGGCCTCCTGGGAGCCTTCAGGGGCGAAGAACCAGCGCACGGCCAACAAACTGTCCTTCCGTCTCTTCTGGGAGACGTGGCAGAGGAGAGTGGCATTTTCCCCTTCCAAGTAGTCCACCACAGGTCCTGGGGACACTGTGACATTGAGAGCACCACAGACTTCTGAAATGGAAGAGGGCGGAAAGGTGAATGAAGGCCGCAGCCTGGGTTCGTGCAGTCAGGCCATTGCCAGAGGACAGGGACAAGCCACACGCTCTTGGCATCTGGATGCTCTGAAGGGCCAGAGAGGCAGTGGTCTTGGCACTCTCTATACTTCCTAGCCTCACCATGACCAGGAAAGGCCTGGAATTCTGAAGCATCTTTTGGGGTACTGGGGGAGCCCCATATCCCTCCTGGTTTCAGAGGTTCCTTCCTCCATCTTATTTTACTTTAGCTTGTTTGTGTGCTCCAGCTCAGACCATAGATCCTGAGTCCAAAGAAGCCACTAAGAATCCCTTCTATGGGCCTCATGGCTCCCACATTCCCATATGCGATGGTCTCATTCACATGACATGCCAAACGCTGGTCATCTGAACAGACACAGTCTCAAAAATGTTTTAATGTGCCACAGAAATTCAGATTATACATATGAATCAAGACTTGGAGAATAGCTTGAAAACTCAGGTCACACCCCCATCTTCTCCATGAACCTCCCCAAGTTGTGTTTTTATCCATGTTGACAGGGCTGTGGGTCAGAGGCAGGTGCGAGATGCATCTGCAGTGGCTTGTCAACCAGGAGACGAAATCTGTCTATCTCCCTTCCTGCTCACTTTCTTAGTGGTGATGAGTCCAGCTCTAGGCAGTAATGGCCAAGCAGAGGGGGACCCTAGTGCTAGTGAACTGGAGTGACAAGGAACTTCCAATGGCTTCTTTGGACTCAGGAACTATGGTCTGCACTGAAGCATACAAAATGAAGCAAAAATGAAGAAAGGAAGGAGCGTCTAGCACCAGGATGGATATGGGGCTCTCCCAATACCTCAAAAGATGCTTCAGAATTCCAGTCCTTTCCGCTAAAGCTGCCCTTTGATTTCTTATTGTAAACTAACCCAGAGGAGCCCACACCTAGCTACAGTTCAACTCCTGAGCTTCAATGGAGACACCAGACCAGCTGGACCCAGAGAAGCCGAACACTGGTTCCTTTCCCATGAACAGATTCCATGGCGCACCATGGCTGATATAGCACTGCCAGGCCACCCTGAAGCTCCTGGGGAGGGCCATGTCAGATGCGGGTGTCCTCAGAACCATTCTAACCCAGGGCTTTCTGCAGGTGTCCCAGGCTAGACATCACGTGTGAAGACAGGGGTGCTTTAGAGACCTAGCCAAATGCTTTCACAAAACACCCTTCCTCATAATGACAGTCACTGACTGAATGAACAGGTTCACCTATGTATGAGGACAGAGTCCTAACCACTTCTTTAAAGCCTCATTTCTCAGTAGCTCATAATGGAGATCAAATCCCAACCTCAGTTTCTGAGGGGACAAGCCTCATTCAAACCCCGGCAGTCATGTTCTTGGCTATTTTCAATAGTTTGTCATTTGAAAAAATTGTGTTTTAAGGATCGGTCTTCTATCCTTTGGTCTTCTTAGAAGCTGGGCACTAAACTCAGGACCCTCCAGAAGAATGGAAAACGTTAACTCAGTTGCATCCATCAGTCCCTTTGTTGTGTGAGGTAATATCCACAAGGGGGTCAGGACAATACGTATTAGGGAGCATTCCTCAGTACTCAGCACCATGCCAGGCTTTGGTTGATGTAATAGCAGATGGGGCAGACTCAAGACGAGAGGCTACTGGATACTTTGCTCTGTGTGAAGTCCCCAATCCTCTTTCCAGCCAACGGGCCCCTGAGAAGTCCTGCCTGGGGACCTTGAGTGTTTCTCTGCACTGATTCAGTTAAGTCAAAGCTCTCAGGCTATCTGGGATGTCCCCTGGGATGGTCTCTGCGGCCCCCAGGAGCAGTGCCTCTGCTGTGGGAAGTCAACCACAATGAAGCCGAAGTGGCCCACATCTTCCGTGCATCTCGCCCACCTGGCTGGCACCTGGCCGGTATGGACAGCACTTCCTCCCGATGGCTGAGGCTCATCTGAGGGCAGATAGCCTCATGTGGGAGTTCCCTGGTGGATAAGGAGGGCAGCTGGGACCCCTGGCTGACCTCCATTCCATTAGCCACTGAGAACTGGACGGAGGAGAGAGCACCAAAACACAGCAGCTGGCTTACAGAATCCAGGGCCAGCCGGACCCACCCCCAAAGGCTCCCACTGGAGCCAGAGGGGCTGGGAAGAGAGGAAATGGAAACAACATGGGTGGGATGATAGCAAACCAAACCCTGCACCCCAGGCCCCTCCCCGTAACTCCACATGAAGAGCGGATTATTTATAGTGACTGAAACCTAGAGAATGTGCCAAGTGTCCCAGCCCCCATGGGAGGCCAGATTCCATCCTGGAGGTAAACTAGTACCCTCCCCGTCCTGTCCTCCTGTGGCTCAGGCTCAACGCCCTATCTCAAGCTTCAGAAAGCAAAGGGACTAAGGGGGTGGGAGGTGGGGTCCAGGGCATCCTTCTCTCTCCAGCAGTGTCCCCTTCTGCCTTCTGTCCATTTTCTTACAGATGCTCCAAACATCAGTGTCTTCTACAGGGGTGCAAGGGCATTCATTCACCGATGGCTGATTTGTGCACCTTAGGCTATTCATTCTTCCGAGTTCTAACCCCTAGTATTCCAAATGTGAGTGTACTGGGAGGTAAAGACTAAGTTAAATGCGATCTTTAAGGTGGAACCAGTGACAATACAAAGCAATGTGACTGATGTGACTAAGAAGAGATTAGAACACAGACTCATGCCGATGCCGATGAAGACTGTACACACTGGAAGAAGATACCACACCAGCCAAGCAGAGAGAGGCCTAAGGACAACCAGAGTCCCCAGTCCCTTGGACCTCAGATTTCACCCCTTGTTAATCAATACCAGTTTGTTATCAAAGCCATTTTGTATGACAGCAGGAAAAATGCATATAGCCCTCTTGATGAACATGCACTCCAATCTTTCACCGGCAACCCATCCTCACACACACACACACACACACACACACACACACACACACAAACAAGCATACACACACTCACAAGTGGAGACACTGAGCCTGACATGGCTAAGCACCTTAGACTCTGTCAGCAAAGCTTTGCTGAAAGTCACAGGTTCTGGGAAGTAGGATCCCCTGTCCAAGTCAGGGCCCATGGGCAGCACCATGAAGCCCTGGTGCGGGAGGCTCTGTATGCCAAGTGTATAGGTATGGAAGCTTGGTTTATGTGCAGACAGCTGCAGCTCAGACCCAGCCAGGAAGGGAGGAAGTGCAGGTAGGGGGCCTGGTAAGTATAAACCCAAGTTTAAGGTACTTATTTCAATCCTTGTGGAGAGAAGCTGAACAGTTCTTTCCCAGTGTATCACTGTGTCCCCTGTGGCTCAGCAGAAAGAGGCCAGGATAAGCAATAGGAGGCAGGACAATGGTAAGTGGGTACACAGGCCAGACAGACTGACGTACAAAGCATGCACGAGCTGTGGGCAGAAAAAGCACACTGCGTGCATGCTAACTCAGCATGAGGTTCCGCCCCGGCAGATGTCACTCATCCCTCCCCCTCCAGCTGACACAATGTAGCAGCTAGGCAGGGCTGACCCTCACTCTCTGACCTAAGAAACTGTCACATTAGCCTGAGGCAGAAGACAAGCATCTGTTTCCTGAGCATAGACTGCAGAGAGCTAAGGTGAGGGATGGGCTCCACCAAACCCCTGCACTCAGGGTTTCTGCTTCCCTTTTGTGTCTTCTGCCTCCATTGACCTTCCCCTTCCGGAGCTAAGAGGCCAGTGGGTGAGGCAGCTTCTGATTAGGACAAGGAGGGAGAATACAACCGCAAAGTCTCCAGCTATGGAGGAAACTTGCAGGGTTTAAAAAACCCTGGAACAAAAACGAACAAATAAAAAGCAATCAAGCAAGAAGGCCCTGAAAGGACCTTGACCCTAGTCTTGGGGTTACAGAGACCTAAGAATATGGTCATGAGCTGCAGGCTCTCTTGGAATTAGGAAAGCCAAACTTCAGCAGCCAAGAATGACCTCCAAGAGAGAGGGTCTCACTATCCAGAGACCTGCGGCAGGAAGAACCAGGTGCAGGCTAGAATTGAAAGGATGAGTATCTCTTTGTGAACTACATCCCACTGTGGCCCAGACTGAAACCCCTTCCTGTATATAGTCCTCTGGAGAGGACCAACCCCTCTCCCCGGTCAAAGGCCAGTATTAAACAAGAAAGGTGGCAATGCTGAAATGGGTGACACCGATCCAAACAGAAGGCCAAGCTTCCGGCAGCCGTGGTCCCATTCCTTCTACAAGCATGTGCTCTGATGCTTGAAAGCCCCAGGCATCCCTTGAGGGCTGATTACTGGGAGTCACAGGGTCCCAGGAGTGTCGAGTGGCCAGAGAAGAGGAAGAAGAACACAGAAAGGAAGGGTCAAGGGGCTGGGTAGAGAGCCTGGGTGGGTGTCCTGGGATGGCCTGGCTGGAAATCTGCTTCTGTTCAGAATGGGGTGCTCAGAGCCTGAGCTTCCTCACCTGAATGGCGAATGGAAAGCGATGTGGTTCATGGCTAGGACAAGCGTAGGACTGTATGTGTGAACTGTGGGAAAGAGCAGCAGGAAGAGAGCCTACACTGTTCTGGGTCAAGGTGGGCTCCATGCGTGCAAGAGCTGCAGGTACACAGATGCCCCCTGCGATGCCCCTGGCGTTAGCCTTTACTGATCATTTCATCAGAGTTTAATATATGTTGAAGGAGATCCCCTAAATTTCTGTCTCGCACGGGACCCACAAGTCACACTGCTGTTTGAGCTTCTGCATGAGCCTCAGGTCCCTGGGGATGAGATTCACAGTCTAGCCCCTGCGTTGCGATTTGGTAACGCCGTGAAAAGGACGAACACAGACAGCTCTCTGAGAGGACACCCATGGAGGCCCGGAGTGCACGGTCTTCTCATGAAGCAGCAGCAACCTCGGCTGCAGGGAGCAAAGGCTTCCTTCTCCCAGGATGCAGAAATGGCCGGCGCGGCTCCAGCTCTGAGCAGGCCATGAAGGTGCGCTTGGCACTGTGGCTTGCCATCCCCACTGCCTAAAGACATCCTCCACTCGTCTCCAGGATCCAGGGACTTCTAAGTGACAGCAAACCTCCGAAGCACACTGCTTTGTAGCACCAGGGGCTGCTGTGGAGGGGGCAATAAGCAGGGAGGCCTCCAAACCTAGCCCACCAGTTAGTTATCCACTGTGAGCCATCACCTAAAACTACCTCCAGTCCAAGGGAAAACACTGCCTTGTCTAGTGACAGAGGTAGACACACGCTCAAGGGAACTTCAGGCCAAGTGCAGTTCTGAGGCAATTAGATGTATTTCCCCAATGTATCCTCATTAGCTGCTAATTCTCATTTTACAGCCGAGACGGAGGCCCAGAGAAGCTGAACAACTTGCTCAAGCTCACACAGCGCATAGCAGAGATGAAATCCAAACCTAGGAGATCTGACTTCAAAGACAGCTGGTGGCCGCCACTCTGAACCACAGCTTGGCTTTTACTAAGTATTTGAACTGATAGTTTACTTTTTTCTGCGAGATGAATGGCGGGACTGGGTGACTAATACGCTCGCATTCTACTCCTAAATGAAGGCAGAAGACTGTGCAGGCCCTGAATGTAGGTTTATACGTTATTATGTTGGGCTTTCCCTTGCAGATGGAGGTCAAGAGTCATAAGGGGGGGGTGTCTCCAGGAGTGAATGACAGCCTCAGGTGAAGGGTGATAAGCAGGAGTTACAGGGTGACCCTGGGTACATCCAGGTTGGAATCTAAAGGGTTCTGCTTTTCACACCTGTCCCTCTCTTTCTTTGTTTTTAAAATGGGGCTAAAACTGCACTGCCCTTAGTGGTTGGTGGACTGATAAACTGAGTAAATGTTTTAAGCAGTATCTGGATTGATAAAACCTTGATGTTCTTACTTTGAACCACCACTGTGATTAAATGAGATAGTCTACACCTGTTGCTGGTAGTCACCTGGGAAGGGAGAGTTCCTAATATACCTATTGCTGGGGACCGAGAGGAAAAGGTTCTTCAACTGCTGTAAGTGGGAGCCATAAAAACACCATGCAAGCCAACAGAGGTGGCCCCCAAAGAAGTGTGTTTGTAAGAAAAGAATCTTGGTGAGTGACACCCTGTCTAGCCAGATTTGACCATCTCTAAAGACTCACTAGTAAGTCCTCAGTGCCCAGAGGGCTGGGAAGATCCGGTCGCTCCTGACCTCATTTCAGAGAGTCTCCAAAGATAGTTAAAAGGAAGTTAGTGCTGGCAGCAGCTGCGGGTCTCGACTACCACGGAAGACCGAAAGAAACTGCCACACTTGGGGCTCTGGTCAGGCTGGCTTCGCCCTGAGCTCTGCGGCCTGCGTCTCAGAAGGGACCAGGAGCTGTCCCGAGAGCGGGTCCCCATCGCGGGACACCGGCAGGACTAGGGAATCAAGGAGACCTGAATAGGCGCCGCCGTTGCGCCGCCAGGATCGCGGGGTAAGAATGCGTCTCCAGGACCCCATGTAACCCTGGCCTCCCCTCCCGCTCGAGCCCCGGCCTCCCGCGCAGCCGCCCGCCGCGCCGCGCTTACCCGGGGCCGGACCCAGCAGCACGGCCGCCGCCAGCGCTAGGAGCCGCAGCCGCATCTTCCCGCCGCCTCAGCCCGGCGCTGTGACCCAGGAGAGCGCCGCCGCCCTCCGGCTCGGCCCGCCCCTCGGCCTCCAGCCACAATTCGGGCCAGCGCTGCTGGGTCCCTGGGTCTATGCCGAGCTGGAGGAGCGGCTTCTCCATCCACTGACTGGGCCAGCCCATGGTGTCCCCTTTCACCACGCCCACGTCTCAGATGAGAAAACTGAGGTGACCCTGGAGATTCACATTGTACAGAGCTAAGGCGTCCAGGAGGACATTGTAATCTTCCCTGAGGCCTTTAGCTCTCCTTGTTCCAAACCCAAGTATTCCTAAGAGGGATCCAGAAACTTAGGGACTGGGTTCATCTACAAACCCTGAGCCTGGACAACACACACACACTTCCCAGGCATTCCCTCTGAGAAGGCTCACAGCAGCTGAGAGAGAAACAACTTTCCACTGCTGCCTTGAACTTGGAGAAGGAGGTGGGGGCTGAGTGAGGATCCCTGGAAAGTTAAGGGGTTCCCACAGAAGAGTTCAACTTTCCAGGTGAGAGCCTAGAAGGTCCCTCATCTTCACGTGCCTCTGAATCTCCCATCTGTTGTTCGGTTACAAAGCAATGGTCCCACCCTTGCTGGGTTGTTTACCAAATCAGGCTGAAGTTTGACACCCAATGCCTGATGGTGGACATCAGCAGTCATTTTGTGCTTTATTTGGGGTTCCTTTGTGTGTGGCCAGGATGGGGGTTGGGGTTCAGAAAACACCAGCAGTCAAGCAGACCTTTGCTAAAAGTGGTCCTTGGGGGTGGGCGGGTGGATGAGCAGGGGGGAGTGAGGATGGGATGGGGGGGTTCCGGGAGGGGAAACTGGGAAAGGGGATAACATTTGAAATGTAAATAAATAAAATATCCAATTTTTTTAAAAGTGGTCCTTGGAAGTGGGAGGAGGAAGAGAAGGAGTGGGAAGAGGAGCAAGGGGAAGAGGAGGAGGGAGAGGAGGCAGAAGAGGAGAAGCAGAAGTCCCACATCCTTCCACTTCAAGGGCCGAGGAAGCCGGGGAGGGATGGAGTAAAGCAAGAGGGGTCCTGCTGGTGAGTTCTGACCCAGCCAATGGCTGCCTCCGGGGCAGCCTCAGGGTGGACTATCCACTCTTTCTGGTCATGCCAGTGGGCTTTGCCCTCTGGGACCTGCTCCCAGGGAGAGCCTTCCATGCAGTACAGCTTCTTGGGGACTGGACTTAGCATCAGGAAAGCCAGGTTGGAAACAGCAGCTTCCCCAGTGAGCCAGGCCTGTGGAAGCTGAGCTGCTAGGGCAGGAACCAGGGCAAGAAGTAAGGCAACCAGGTCTAGTGACACATGAGTGTCATCCTAACTACAAGGGAGGCAGAGGTTTGTCAGTGTAGGCAACTTAACAAGACCTTTTCTACTTGTCCCTCCTTGTCAAAGGGTGGTGATGGTGTAGTGCTTGCGAGCACATGAAGGGTCTCGAGTTTGATCTTCAGCAACAGACACATACACAAGCACACACACACACACACACACACATACACACAGCAAGGGGACAGCGTTTAGGGTCAAACTGAGTCCTACAGTCCAAGAATGCAAACATCCTTCCAAGATGCCCATAAAACAGCACAGAAACTACTCTGCATACATGTATAAGCCAGTGCCGTATTTGATCTCTTCTGTAAGGCCCCAGGTTGAATAAACTGAGGATCAAATGGACCCAAAACATGTCCGGGGTTCTATGGGCACGTGATTTCTTTTCTTTGTATGCATATGTGTGTGTGCATGTGTGTGTGTGCACGTGTTCGAGCACCCATGCATTCATATGCACAGACCAGAACATTACCATCACCTGTCAAAATAGAGCCACCAGCTGGGACCCAAGTTTCAACACTTCCCTGTGGGGGACACTTTATAGTCAAACTATAATGATAAGTGTTACTTTGGTGCTAGGACTCTGCAGGCTAACTGGGTACAACAATCTGGTCCAGTTCCTAGGAGGCAGAAAAAAGAGAACCCTAGATCAAAAGGATCTCAAGCAAGGGGGTTAGAATAAAGCATATAGACCTGTGACAGGCCACCTGTGTAACTAACCAGGGGCAAATGTGCCTCTGACCATCGGTTTTCAAATACAAGATGAAACACCTCAGGCCAGTCCTTGCACTCTCAATGAATAAAACAACCACTGAGCAAAAAGATATAGGAGATGCACAAAATATAGGCAGTTAAAAAAGACCCAGGTATTGGGTATCCTAAAATAATTGCTGAGAAAGATATAACTGACAGTGTTGAAAAATTTGTTATGCTATTGTGCTCTACATGAGTGGCAGTCCCTGGATATGGTTCTGAAGACAGCGTGTTGATGTTGGCACTTGGGGTTTGGTGTTAACAGGCATGACAACCTACTCTTAAATAAACAAGTAATTGAAATGAAATAAGTATCTATAGCATGTACTCTAAAGTGTGTGTAGAGACACTCACATGCAGAGAAGGGCCCAGCGAGGAGATGAAACACAAGGAAGGTGAACAGCACACAGACTTTATTGTGCTGTCATTGCAACTTTTGTTGTGCTTCGAAGTAAAACCTAGAAATGAACATTTGTTTATGTCCAATGCCCGTGGTCCCAGCTACTTGGGAGACTGAGGCAGGAGGATTGCTTGAGTAGATTAGTTCAAGGTCAGCCTCCACAATAGCAGATCTCATCTTTAAAAAGAAACCGTCTGGGCTAGTGAGATGGGGCCTGTCTTGGAAGCCTGAGAGCTGGAATACTGATGTCTAGAACCCTATAAAGGCCAGCAGGGTGTGGCAACCCACCTGCACTCTGTAATCCTACTGCAAGGTGCGCAGAGACAGGAAATCGCTGAAACAAGCTAACTAGCCAGACTGGCAGAGGAGAACATTTCAGGTTCAACACAAGACCAGCCTCAATATACAATGGAGAGAATGATTAAGGAAGACAGTGATGTCACTGTTGAGCCTCCACTCATATGTGTGTGTGTGTGTGTGTGTATACATACATATATGTGTGTGTTTATGTATATATGTATATGTGTATATATGTATATGTGTATATGTGTATATATGTATATATGTGTATATGTGTATATATAATGTATATATGTGTGTGTGCCACCCAAATGCAAAATACACACATACACACCACACACATACATACACACAAAATGTTTACCGATGTACTGGCTAGTTTTGTGTCAACTTGACACAAGCTGGAGTTATCACAAAGAAAGGAGCTTCAGTTGAGGACATGCCTCCATGAGATCCATCTGTAAGGCATTTTCTCAATTAGTGATCAAAAGGGGGAGATCCCCTTGTGGGTAGGACCATCTCTGGGCTGGTAGTCTTGGGTTCTATAAGAGAGCAGGCTGAGCAAGCCAGGGGAAGCAAGCAAGCTAGTAAGAAACATCCCTCCATGGCCTCTGCATCAGCTCCTGCTTCCTGACCTGCTTGAGTTCCAGTCCTGACATCCGTTGGTGATCAACAGCAATGTGAAAAGTGTAAACGGAATAAACCCTTTCCTCTCCAACTTGCTTCTTGGTCATGATGTTTTGTCCAGGAATAGAAACCCTGACTAAGACAAGCGACTAAGATATTCTCACCTTTATTTGACTAATAGCTGGTTACAAGCATCCTATAATTTTCTAAGATACCATGCCAATTTCCATAGGTCAGTTACTACAAGTTGCCATTGAGTGCATAATCCTCCCTCCAGTTTCAGAGATGTTTTCACACAACAGATCACCTAGGTTTTATACATCTAAAATGAGCACTTGGCTATCAGAAAGTTCCCATGTTAGCCTCCTAGTAATTAGGAAACAGAAAGCTGAGACCTCTTACCACATCTGACACAGTGGTGCATGCTTGCTGAGACGGAGTTCTGAGTGTTCATATGCAGAAGGAAAGACTACCTACCAGCTTGGAGCAGCTCCAGACCAAAAAGCCTTATGGAAGCAACAGAGGTCAAAGAAGGAAGGCAGGATGGCCAGTGGAGTTGTGGACATGGAAGCCATCAGCTCTCTGCTGGGAGTGACAGTTTCACTATCCACAACAAACCATGAATCACCCTCGGCTGCATTCAACCCTAAACTCACCTAAGGGGCAAGCCGATTCCACACGCCATCATATAAAATTAATGTTGTTAGTCTGGGTGTCTTGCTGTTATAATTGTGTGTGTTTAAGGTGTGAATCTGTTGGTTTGCAGTTGTAGTTATAAAGTTGGATGTCGATGTTAGTGTTGCTTAAACCACTTCAGCAGCAGTAACTTGAATCAGCGCAGTTTTAGGAAGTGTGTTCTTGACCCCAAGAAAGGACAGAACTCGAAGACACTCAGCACTGCTCTGGGGATGCTATAGATAACTCATGCTCTTCTCATGGGACTGACAATAACCAGAAGCATGTCCTTTCCTGTCCTGTCCTTTCCTTTTTATTTCTTTTTTCATTCGTCTGCTGCCAAAACCCAACGAGCTCTCTTCCAAGGAACTCAGCGACTGAGTTCCTGATACCCTTCTGCTCCTTCATAACTCCTCTCAGCTCCTTCTGGGAACTTCCTCACCTCCCCCTAGCAGCTGCCTACAGGCTCCTGGGTCTGGATCTGTGACCTCTCCTTGCCTGCTTCCCCTCCAAGCTACCTGCTTTATCTTTCCTGTGCCCTCCTGGGTTCATTCTTTGCAAGTTTCCTTGCCTGACCCTAGGAGCTGCCAGCTAAGTCCCACAGTTTCTCTATGCCCCTGTGGCTTCTGCAATATTGGAACCCTCCCTAGAGTTATCTCCCTAGGGTGGAAAGTTCCATCTCCCTAGGGTGAAGATTTTCCCTTCTTGTCCCTTTTGACTACACTGTTCTCTTTTAACTGACTAACCCTCCCTATAGCCAAATTCTTTTTGTGACCCTTCTTCCCTTTCTCCCTGGACTCAATTTCTTTCTTGGACCCAGAGCTTTTCTTAAAGCCTCACTGTCTTGCTGAAAACCGGCAAGACTCAGTGTAGCTTGCTGGCTAAAGACAACATACTCAGAGTTACAAAGTGTCCCAAATTCTAACAACTTCTGCCACTGTGTGAACAAGGGATCTCAAACTCCCTCATCTCCGTTTTTACAGCTTCCCACTCTAAAATCTTTTATCTCTGTGATTTGTCTGTGTTCGGCTCTCAAGAAATCCTTTAAGACTATTGTGAAAACTATCTCAGGATCACTTTGTAAATTCACTGGGTGTAGTCAAAGAGTCTGTAAAATCTGTATGTAACAAAGTTTGGCTGTAAATTTATAGCAAAAGGTTTATAGTTAGGAATTTTAATTTGCTACAACATCCTATATAAGTGACTCAACTCTTATCTAGAATATACTGCATTTTCAATTTAGATTCAACTCTTGTTTAGAAAAACAACAACCAAGTGGCTCTCTTCCATCTTGGTTGGTGACTTTCAAGAAGTAAGCAGACACATGATTGGCTGCCATTTTTACTAAGGTTTAAAGAGTATATGCCATGTGGCCTCACCATCTCAAGATGACCACTTGGCATAGAGCAATAATCATAAAACTTCTTAGTCCTAATGAGCTTTCTGTTTATCATTAAATCTCCTTTTAGAATGAGAAAGCAACAAGAAGTGTCCAATATTTCGGATTGGTATGGACTTTTGTAAGATGATAGAAATTTATATTTGCTACAATGTGCTATATATGTGATACGACTCTGGTTTAGATACACTGTAAATGGTGATAAACCTTTAAGATTATAAATCTTTATTCAGGTTAACAAAAGCTGATTTAAGATGTAGGTACAACTACTCATATCTTTGCTAACTGTTTAACATCAAGCTTCTAAAAAATCAGATAAGTAACAACACGTGTTCAATAAGTACAGTATATTTGATAATCAAGGTTTATACATTCCTAAGGTCTACCCACATTCACAGCAATATTTGCCTAGCTCCTTTTCCTTTGCTCATTTTGATAAGCTTTAGCTGTTTGGATAAACTAAGCCATACAAAATACTTAAAACATTTTATAATGGTGCACTATAAAAGGTTCAGTAAAGTTGCCAGTCTCTCTATGTACTGTTCTCTATGATTAAAATTTTTATTTTGATACTAGAAAGACTTCTATTCAAAAATTGTCATTTTTAAGGCTAAAACAAGCAGGAATGGGATAAAAGTCCTAGTTTTACAAAAGCTACTAAGTTATTATAAACTATTAAGGATAATTAAGAAGTGCCAATTAGAGCCGGGCGGTGGTGGCGCACGCCTTTAGTCCCAGCACTCGGGAGGCAGAGGCAGGCGGATTTCTGAGTTCGAGGCCAGCCTGGTCTACAATGTGAGTTCCAGGACAGCCAGGGCTACACAGAGAAACCCTGTCTCGAAAAACCAAAAACAAACAAAAAAAAATGCCAATTAATAGTCACCTTATAAATGATCAAATTCTTTAATGTGTTCAGAACACCAATTATAGGAATATGCTTCCTGTTTATGTTCTCAAAGGCAAGCTTAAAACAAGACCCTAAAAACAAGCAAAGTTTGCCTAGTTTAGAAATACTTAATAGATAGATGGTCCTCCAACTCTTCAGAGATCTTCTGAATATGAATTTGAAATGTTTAATAAAAAAGCTTTTGGTGATAGAGAGAAGTGCCAGGTCCTGGCAGGTCTCCTGGGAGCTCCTTCAGAGAAGATGGGGAGACACAGATGCTCCACCTGCGGCTTGTTTAAATGTGGCAAAGCTGGTCCCTGGTGAAACAGCTGTCCTTTACCCTGATTGCTGCCTGGACTCTGACCAAACTGCAGACAAGCGGGACACTGGAGAGTTGATTGTCCCACTTCTCCTAGACAGATAGGCTGTTTCCCGCCAAGTTCCTACTCTACAGGAAAAGCTGTCAGATCTTCTAGGACTGGCAGCTAAAGACTGATGCTCTGAGACCTCTGCCCCCCAACGACCACAGTGGAACCTAGGGTGACGGGGTGGAACCTAAGGTGACGGCCCAGCTGGCCAGCAAGTCTGTCAATTTTAATAGAATCAGAAGCTGCTTGGACTGCACTTCCTACTTACTCAGGTGAAATGTATCCTACGATGGTGGTGATGACTAGGCTAGTGGCAGATGTGTCAGTTTAACATCCACAAACTAGGCTTTGGCAGCCTTCTAGTTCTCTTCCTGTGTAAAAATCAGGCTGCAAACCTCACATCCCTAGGCCTCCAGATGAGAAAGAGAGTTTACCTTGCTGCCAGACTCTAAGAAGACAAACTCACAAGACAGGTTTCAAAGTAACTTTTTACTATTCACTTACTGAAAGGAATTTGCTTTATAATAACTGTCATTAATCAGCCTCCTGTGTCTCATGATAAATAATTGAATTTTAAAACCTGATTTAAGGTCTATAAAAAAATGAAAAATGTTTCAGATTTCTTTCCCTTGCTTTGTTATTGTTATACTGAGACTTCAAAAGTTCTTAATCGGTGGAGTTCTGATGAGCTATTAGTCTAGATCTCGTAAGCACTGACTACGGTTATCATAGTCACAAGCTCCAGATTTTAATTTACCTCTGCTTGTCTTCTGAAAAGTGCTTCTCATTGTGCTAAGAACATCTGTTTAATTTACACACACCCAGTCTTCTGGATAGAGAAAAAGTGTTAATGCTTTCAACCAAAGTCCTTTGGGGGGGTTCCAAAGCCTTTACTATGATTCAAATACATGAATCTACTGACTTTTTTTTTGCTGTGGATTTCAGTACACATTACCAATAGCAGTAATGCTAACATCCAGAACTTACCTCTTTTTATAAGCTTAAAAACATCTTGTAAGCTTCAGGGCATCCGTCAACTTGAATCCACCTCTCATGGGTCAAATGAATTCCAGATAAGTTCTGCCAATTAACACAACCTGTTCCCCCACCTGCCTGTTCCTGAGGGAGTGGTCTAGTCCTCTTTTCCTAGTCTTAAGACTCCCCTACCCCAACTACTGGGACCATGGGCCTAAAAGTTTCAAATGTACATAAAAAAAATTTCCCCTAAACTCTTTTCTGCCATATCTACCTACCTATCTATCTATCTATCTATCTATCTATCTATCTATCTATCTATCTATCTATATGTGTGTGTATACATATATACACATACATATACATGCATGTTATCTATAATATATAATATACAATATATAATATATATAATATTCCAGCAGATTTCCAATCAATTAAAGACTACCAACTGCCCCAACTGCTGCCTGCATGTCCCTCGCCCCAGATGGTCCTGCAGAGCCTGGATAGTGAGTGAAACCGCCTGCTCTTCTTAGATTCGGCCAACATTCCAGCTTTTTGGGCCCCCAACAACAATGTGCCAGGGTCAGCAGGAAGTAGTCATAGATGATTTCCTCAACCCCTGTCATTCATTATACACAAGAAGTCTGGGATGTTAGGTTTCAAGCCTGGGACATGTGTTTGAGGTGTTTATCTAACATATCAAAGTGGCCTCTAGCTCTACCAACATCCCTCAGTCCCAATCTGGTACAGGCTATGCCTGGCATCCTGTGCCCTCTGTCCTAAACTCTGCAGCCCAAGGAAGGCTGCCCTTACTCCAGAGGCTCTGCCCTATATAACCCAGACATTTTGGCTACCTACCCCCTTTTGTAGCTTTGGCCTCTTGGCTGCTGCACCTGATTCTCTATCTCCTGCCTCCCTTCCCCTCCTCCTCTCTGCACATTGCCCCACTCAGCCTGGTGACCTCTGGGACATCCCAGATGTCCCTGTCTATGCTTTATGTTCTCCCTTTATCTACAATGAACTTTCTCCTCCATTATACCTGGGAACAGTCATGTTCTTTCCTTTTCTCTTTCTTGCTTTTTTTTTTCATTCAGTTGGTTTCTTCTTAGCCCTTCCTTCCCCCAGGGTTATAAATGCCCATTGTGGTAGTTTAAATGGAAATGGCCCGACAGGCTCATAGAGACTGGCACTATTGGGAGGTGTGGCCATGTTGGAATAGGTGTGGTGTTGGAAGAAGTGTCACTGGGGGTAGACTTTGAGGACTCAGCAGCTCCAGCCAGGCTTAGTTAGTGTGTGTCACTCTCTTCCTGCTTCCTACAGATCCAGATGTAGAACTCTCAGGTAGCTCTCTAGCACCGTGTCTGTCTGCATGCCACTATGTGTTTGGCCATGACAGTAAGGGGCTACACCTCTGAATGATAAGCCAGCCCAGTTAAATATTTTCCTTTAGAAGAGTAGAATCCCCGTGGCTCTAAATCTGTAAACCCCAAGTCCCAGTAAGAAACCCCTGTCTCAGAAAACAAAGCAACACACAAGAAGTGGGGAGGCCCTGAGAAAAGATAGCTAAGGTTGACCTCTGACCCCCACAGCCACACCCACTCACATGTGTACATACACACAAACATGCACTCCCACCCACATTATATACAACACACATGTATATAATGTGTGAGGGAGGGAGAGAGAAAGGAAAGAGAGAGAGAGGGAGAGGGAGAGAGAGAAAGAGAGAGGGAGAGAGAGAGAGAGAGAGAGAGAGAGAGAGAGAGAGTTGTTAGGAGGTTTTAGATCCCTAGGTGTATCCTTAATGGAGTTATGGGATTTGGTTTCCTCCTTCTTTTCTCTCTTTCCTATGCAGCTACCCACCAAACAAGTTTCTTTTGCCTCATATCCACACCAGCATAGTGATATGCCCCACTGGCCCGAAAGCAACAGAACCAAGCAATGTAATGGGCTGAAATGGCTGAAATGTCTGCAACTGTGAGAGAGGGTATAGCATGGTTCCTGCCCCTGGAGCAGAGCCAGCAGGGCATGGATCTTCTCAAGTGTGATGGTTGCTGTATGTGTAAGGTTTGATTGTACATATTTTACTTTATGTGCTTCCTTTGGAGAATGCTCTCCCGGCCAAGGTTAATGACTCCATGATAATCAGAGACAGCACAATTCCAGGAAGCGAGAATGTTCTCTGGTGTTCCTCGGCAAAATGGTAACACTATGACATTCAAGACAGCCATTAAGGCTGTGGGAAAGAACCCTGAAAATGTGAGTTCAGGAATACATAAATCAGTATAACAGCTGTTCTTTACAGGATTTTTCAACTGTGCAAAATATAAGAATGCAGATCTCGGAGTTCAAGGTCTGTCTACAGAGCAAGTTTCAGGACAGCCAAGCTTAGGCAGTGAAGGAGCTAGAAAAACAGAAAGCAGGTGATAATGTAATAGAACAAGAGGGACATGTTCCAGTCCCAGCAAACATAAGAACGTGGCAGCTTTGGCCATGTGGCCCTGTCAAGGGGTTAAGGTTATAAACAGATGATTCATGGGATAGTCAAAAGGAAACCTGGGGTAAGTGATTAACTTAATAAGCAAATCTTAACAGAGGTCCTTATGAAAAATAAAGGAGTCAGCTTTGGTCTGCAAGAGAGAACTATCTCAGGCAGAGAACTATCTTGAGCAGAGAGCTATCTCAAGCAGACTACAGAGCTGTAAGCTTACACCCCATCATTGACTCTGAATCATTTCTTCCACCACTTCCAAACATCCCTCCTCGGGACCCTCTCTCAAGCTGAGGCAGGTCCTCGATAGTTTTCAAAAGTGGATTACCCCAGTTATTTGTTATAATAAGAGAACACTAACAATACTTCCCTTTCAGAGCAGGAGCATAGCTGGCCAATGCATGTAGCCTTTCTCCATACAGGTTTATGCCTTCATCTCTTCTGGTAAAGGCATCACTTACACTGAATTAAGGGCCCTTGCTGACCCACAATGATGTTTGCATTTATTTTCATTTTATTAAAATATAATACATATGCTATCAAATTCAATTTTTTATGTGTACAGCTGAATGCCTTGTTACAGTTACAAAGCTTTACGCCCATTTCTAATTTTGGAATGTGTCGATCACTCCAAAAAGAAACACCACACAAGTTAGTGTTGCTCCCATGCCTCCCCTTGGCTGAATGCTTGGTAATTACTAATACACTTATTATCTCTATAAATGCACATATTTTGGATATTTAACATACAGAGTTTCAAATTAGGTAGCCTTTGTGGATGGCTTCTTTTACATTGTATAGGGTTTTCAAGTTTCAATTATGTGTAAGGTAGCTCAGTGCACATTTTATAGCTGAATCATATCCAACTGTGTAAATATATATATATACTACGAGTTTTATCTGTTCACCATTTGGTGGACATGGTTATTTTCACATTTTGATATTGAATAATGTTGCTTCTGAATATTCATATGTTTCCATATAGAAGTTTTCAAGTGTCAAATTTTACACCTACATTTTATAACTATATATGTTTTATAATTTTAGCATATATGTTAAGGTCTTTTCCATTCTCGTTCTCTTTTCCTTCTCTTCTCTCTGTGCACATGTATTTGTATAGCATGATAGGAATCCAACTCCATTCTGTTTTTTAAAGATTTATTTTTATGTGCTTGTTTGTGTACCTGATTGTATGTATATGCACTATGTTTGTTCAGATGCCCATGGAGGCCAGAATGGAGCATCAGGTCTCCTGGAGCTATAGGCAGTTGTAAGTTGTCATGGGAGTTCTGAGAACCCAGATCCTCTACATGAACAGCAAGTGCTCTTAACTGCTAAGCCATCTCTCCAGCTCCTCAATTCTGTTTGCCTGCAGATATCCAGTTGTCTGGCTTCAATTGCTGGAGAGATTTTCCCCCGTTGAATTTTCTTGCTTGGTACCTGTATCTGAAAAGCAATTGATCTGAAATACAAGGCTAACCACTAGTTATTGCTTATCATGTCTTTATATTTTTGCAGCAAGACTGGAGTCTAGTAGGAAATGGTTTTAATAGAGATTTAAGCACAAGCATTATAAGAAATGAAGAGACATGTAAGAGCAGAGAAGTGCATGTCCTAGAGCACACCGTGGTCTCAGGTAGCCATACCAGTGTAGGCAATAACAACTCATCTCCATTCTTGAGGAGCACCCTTTGGCATCCCACACCTTGCAAATGAGCCCCCTTCTAGATACTTCTCAAACTTATCATTCAGCATCCCAGTGAATCACCTCCTCTTTCCTCACCCCCAAGTCCATTCTTTTAGCTTTAACATTCATCACCACACACCCAGAGAAGATGCCAGGTCACCTCCCCCAGTGGATACTAGCCAGACACCATAGTCACAGTCTTCTGAATTTCCAGCTGCCAGACTCCATGGACCCCCGTGTCCCCAGTCTTGCTTCTCATCTCTCTCCTTCACCATGCTCACTGCTGTCTTTCACAAACGCAGTCTGACTTGCTGAACATTCAAGGGCCCCTGGATAATTCCAAGGGGTGGGAACTCAGGTTGACTACCATCCGCATGCAACAGGACAGAAGCTGATCAATTCCAGGTCAGTTTTTTTTTCTTTCTTTTCATCTCTCCCTGCCTCGGTCCTCAATTTCCCTGGCTTCGTCTTTCATTTCTCCCTCTCCCCCTCCACTGGATCACTTTCATTGGAGTACACACTTGCTTTTGTTCTCACACTGGGTCACTTTCACTGGAGTACACACTTGCTTTTGTTCTCACACTGGATCACTTTCACTGGAGTACACACTTGCTTTTGTTCTCACACTGGATCACTTTCACTGGAGTGCACACTTGCTTTTGTTCTGTTTCCTCCTGATCCAGCATTGATTTGCCACCAAGTTGATTTCAAACTTGCCCCTAGAGATTTGTCTCTTGGCTAAACCTGACTAGTGCCCATTCAACCTCTGCTCTTCTCAGTCACTGGGCCTGCTTCATAAAAGGAAATGTATGCATGGTGCTCAGCTCACTCAGCTCCCCAGGCAGTTGGCACTGCTCCCCTTTTCTGAAAACCACAATTCCTTATATCAGTTGGCTCAGAAGAAAAACCCTATGAAGTATCCCCTCCCCATTTTTGGTCCTTTGATTGTAAGCTGAGCCATCTTCCCAGTCCATCCTAACTCTGCTCCAGTTCCCTAGAGTCTCATTCACCACTGTCGGAATTCTGTTAGCATCTTCATTTATGGTTCTGAGTCAGACTTGTCTCCTGGTCTAACTCAGAAACCACTTCACAGTTACCATCGCTTCTTGATCTTACCTTTAGCATTTAAAATTCTCAACTCCCAGCTGACCACTATTCCAAAGCTATGTCCACATGCAGACCGTGCTCACACAGAGACATGATCATGTAAGGCACACATGTGGATGCTCACCAACAAGCTCACACACACCCATGCATACACGTACACCCACATTAAACACACTCCAATCTTCCAAAAAAGTCTCCCGTACCAGACAGCGAATACTATTTCTATCAACTGAAGGCTCCATCTTGGCACACACTTTCCTTTGTCCCCAAGGCCTTCATACTTGATTCCTTGAATACATCTTGAATGAAATCACTCCCCTCCTCCCATCTGGATTTCTCCATCCTTGGCCTAGACTCCTGCCTAGCTTACAACTCTCTCCACCTCTTTTTCTCCATTTGCTATGATCCCAATTCTTACACTCTACAGTGTGCTTTTAAAGGCATGACTGACCCTGTCACTTTAAACCAGCGCATAGAATGAGGTATAAGCTAAGATTGCATGGTGGAGAAAACTCCAGAGAAGAGCAACATGTTGGCCAGAAGACAGGGAAGGACTACATCCCACTTGAGTATGTGTGCCAAAGCTCTAAGGTTTCGAATCTTAAACACTTTAAGAAAAGGCCAGTGTAGCCAGAGCACAGCAAGAGAAGCGGATAGTGCTGAGGCAGGGCCCTGCAGGTCAGGGAAAAACTTTGCAATTATGTTAATCAGTTCACCCACTGGCCCTGTGGTCTCCCAAACAATGCCCACATCTGTTTTCATTTCTTTTCTCCTCTTCTTGCTCCGGTGCATAGTTGGTGTCTGCCACATAGTAGGTGCGACGTCTTCACTGAAAGTATGGAGAGCGTTGCCTCCAGCTCTGCTGCAGACTCAAGTGGCTTGCAGTTCTCTGAATGCACTGAGATTCTATCTCCCAAGGCCCTCGTTTTGCCTAGCTCATGCATTGTTAACCAGGAGCAAACTTACCACTACGGCAGTTACTACCTGGGTGTATTTTTGATTATCACAGCAAGGAATACCCTCAGCCTCTACAAAGAACCATTTAGCTCAGTGTCAGCAATGCTGTCTTTGCATAACCCTCATAGTATTCTGTCTGGCGTGTTTGGTGTATAATCACCTTCTGATCAAATGGCTTATCTTAGGGCCCCTCTTCTTGGCTCCTTGAACCTTCTGAATGAAAGGAACACTTGCTTTATAACTGGCTTTGTCATGTGCATCATGGAGCTTGTATACAGACTGAGTGTCCCCAATCCCAGGAAGGCAAATGCAAGCTGTGACCAGCTCCCCAGTCTGAAGCTATTTGAGCACCGACATGATGTCACAAGTGGGAGATTTCATACGTGACACCACATGATTGCACAGAGTGAAAAAACAGGTGCAGATGCTAAGTAGGATCCCAGATGCTAAGCAGGATCCCTTCTGATATAGGGTGTGTGTGAGACCAACGGATTTTGTTGACACTTAGATCCCATTCCCAAGGTGTCTCATTGTGTATAGGCAAGCAGTCCAGCTTCTGGAAGAGTGTGAAGTGACTGGAACCCAGAGCTACTCAGCTTACATGGGCTCCATCGGCCACATCCCTAAGCCAGTGGCCCTGGCTGTTGTCTTTGTTTGCTCCCCTTGGCCCCTGTACTGGTTAGAAAGGAGGTGTAGACCGGATTGATGATAACATTTTAAATGTGTTTGAACTGACAGGTAAGAAGGACTTTCCAAGCACCGTCTTCTGTCAAACCGCACGGCTCTCCACACCTGTCCGTTAGTCACCTACAGCCACCCACTTACATACCCAACCTGGTAGCATGGTTCACCCAAGACACTGGGTACCACTTTGTCTTATTCAAGTTTAATCCCAACAACATAAGACATAGAATTAGGGCATATGACAGATTCCTAACAATGAAAAAAATAGGGCCGAAGCTTTATTTGCAGTTGGCTCGCCTGTGAGTCACTTGAACTTGGACAGCAAGTGTGGACTGCTGCTGATCCTTCTGCAAAAATAGAAATCCCTGTGGCCACGCTCTTGCCTGTTTCCCATCTTGCATCCACCATCAGGAACTCTTGAAGCCCTCTTCTTTGGATTCGGGTTTTGAAATGGACTCCGCCTTGGGGAAAGGTTCCCATTCCTCCCACCTTTGCTGCTCCACAGCCACATGAATGGCTCTTCTCCCCATCACCCTGGGCCTCTCCCCCTGCTCTGGTGGCTCTGTCCGACTGGCTGGAAAAGGAGCAGCAACCCAAAAATGCTGGAGGGAGGGTGGGCAGCTCACCTCCAATCTCTACTTTCCCTGTTGCTGCAGTGGCTGTTGTTTCTGCAGCTGTCTCAGTGGCTGCTGCTGCCTCTGCTGCTGCCTTTGCTGCTGCTTCTGTGGCTTCGGCTGTGGCTGCGACGGCTGCTGCTGCTGCTGCTGCTGCTGCTGGTGTTTCTGCTGCTGCTGCTGCTGCTGCTGCTGCTGCTGCTGTTGCTGCTGCTGCTGTTGCTGATCCTGCTGCGGCGGCTGTGGCGGCTGCGGTGGCTGCGGTGGCTGCGGCGGCTGCGGCGGCTGCGGCGGCTGTGGTGGCTGCGGTGGCTGCTGCTGCTGCTGCCGGGGAAGCACCTTGGTTAAGAGCCTGGTACATTCACTACTGTCCGAAGGGCTCTGCTCCTCCTCTACAGGCTGCTGGTCTTGCCTTTGATCCCGGGTCCGCTTCCTTTCCAGCATCTCCTCGAAGAATATTTGGCAGCTGAAGCCATCTTTGATGCCATGCTGGGCGTGGTCCAGCAGCGCCTCCAGCGTAGGGAAGACTCTGCAGCAGGCCACACAGCGCAAGCCATGGTTGGTGGTGACCAGCCAGTCTGGTGGTGCTCGTAGTTCCTGCATGCAGCAGTCCACAGGGTCCTCAGTCTGTGGGCAGTAGTGCTTGCAGGCTTCCAGCTCCCAGCGCAGGTCTGTGTTGGAGGCCATCTCGAAGGAGGAGCCTTTCCGCCGCTGACGCTTGATGAACTCAGCCTCCCGGATAAGGGGCTTTCTGGTGACTGGCTCAAAGCCATCATCAGTCTCCCAAGCCACTGCCACTCCGTGCACGGTCTGCACGTGGGTATACAGGGCGCACACGCTCTCAGGTGGAGTCTCCTGCTGCTCCTCGGACTTGCTGGAGTCCCAGGACTGGTAATGAGAATAGGACTGATACTCGGAGGACGACTGGGATGACGGAGAGCTGCTCCAACCCAGCACCCCCTGTGCCCGGGCTGCCAAGTAGATGTCATCCTCAGGGAGGAAGGCAGGCCCTGGCCGCGGAGATGACTCATTCCTCCTCATGGTCCCTGAGAAGTGGAAGGACAGTTTCATCAGTGTGCTCAGAAAGGCTCCATGCGTAACTTTCCTGAGAAATCACAAACAAAATCACACAGGCTTTGGGAAGGTGCTTGTTACTCATCAGTGATGACCATAAAACTATCTCATGGGGAGATAAGGATAAAAGAACATGTAAAGGTTATCAAATGAGCCAGCCCCTGGTAAACTGAAAAGTAAATTGTGGTACAGCCACAGAATGTAATTGTATTCTTGGATTAAAATAAATGAACCAGGAACGTGTGCAGTACAGACATAAGTAATGCACCTGCTAAACTGAAAGAAGCCATCCCGTGATCTCACTTAGAAGACATTCTAGGAAAAGCAAGTCAGTAGGGACAGAACAGTCACCAAGAGCTGTAGGGGTGAGCAGGACATAAAGGAGCCTTAGGGAAGGAACTCTTGGGGGTCGTGATAATCGTCTGCTTTGGCTGTGGCTGTCACACGAACAGTCTCACAGTTCCACTATACACATCATGTACTGTGCAGACATCAGTTCAATAAAACCCACGTGAAAACCAAGAATGGGACTGGGATGTGGAGTGGTGAAGCCCCAGGTTCGTTGCCTCTGTTTGTGACTTATCTCTGTCTCGGGTGGCCTCTCACCCACTCCTTGGAAACATTGTGTCCCTGTCACCATGTAAGAGTGTACTATGCTGTCATTCCTATAAGATTCACAACAAGCCTAAGAGATTTCACTCTCCTGATTTTCATCCCACCCCGGAGACTGAGGCGACTGAGGCGACTGAGACGGATCTGCACACCAGACGGAGCCACTTGGCTCCAGAGGCAGGTCTCCTCCTAAAGTGCAGTCTGTAGATACGCCTTGGGAATTCAATTAGTTGGCATTCTAGCTTAGCATGTATCCATGTACTATAAAGGAATGTTTCTGTTCCTACAGGTCTTACACGATTAACATTATTTTTTTTCTTCACACACACATCAAAATCAATGCATAAAGGTTTGATTCTTGTCTACATATCCCCTGAAATAGCCCCATAGATGCACAACAGCATAAGAAGCACCTGCTTTCCCTAAAGACCACTTTTCTTATCTGCTTCGTGTGATCAACATACCCCTTGGATAACAACATCCCCTTCCCCATCTACTGAGCACCTGGCCAGCACACTCCTGTGCTCTCCTCCGCGGTGTCTGGGCTGGCCACGCCCACAGCGGTCCCATTGATGGGTGTCTGTTCTTCCCTATGCTCCATGAGATGGTGTTTCATGACTTCAAACCGGCACCCAGAATCTCGTTGAGAGCTGGGGTGGGCTGTGCTGAAGCCCTCCAGCCAGCCCCAGCCTGAGTGGCCACATGGTCTCTAGGAGCCTGGCTTTATTCTGTGATGTCATCAGTGACACGGGTCTGTTCTGTGACCCTTGGCAAGGCTAAAAGTCCCTGCCAGGTTATCAGGAAAGGGTCCAAGTGTGAGGTTATTTCCCTCTGTGACCTTTTCTCCCCAGTTTCTTCTCAGGAACACGAACCCCACACACAGGCTCTCAAGCATGTGTGCAGACATAAAGACTTAAATGCAGGGATTGGAGAGATGGCGCAGAGGTTAATAGCCCTGACTCGTCTCACAGAGTTCACAGATTCCATTCCCAACACCCATATGGCACCACCTGAAATTCCAGTTTCAGGGAATCCGATGACTTCTTCTGGCCTCTGCAAGTACTGCCCTCATAAAGAGCAGAGATAGCCGGGTGTGGTGGCGCACGCCTTTAATCTCAGCATTCAGGAGGCAGAGGTAGGCGGGTTCGAGGCCAGCCTGGTCCACAAAGTGAGTTCCTGGACAAATGGCTATACAGAGAAACCCTGTCACGAAAAAAAAAAAAAAAAAAAAAAAAAAAAAAAAATAAAAAAAAAAAAAAAAAACAGAAAAAAAATTTTTAAAAAAAGAGCATAGATAAATGCAGACAAAACAGCTATAAATATAACATGAAAAATTTTCAGACAAACACATAGGCACTTACACAAGTGTGAATGTTCACGTACACCATCACTTAGATACACATGTTAAAACATACATGAACACATAGACATAGTACATTAGTATATGTTCACAGCATTCACAGTGGCTGACACACAAGCATATGCAGTATATAACACTCAGCCATACACACACCACACACACACACACACACACACACACACACACACACACACACGATCTCATATCCTATGAACTGAACCATGGATAGGCTTACATATGAACAACCAGCACTGACCATCGGCACGGCCTAACTTCACACCGTGGAAAGAGTTCATCTCTGAGGTGCCCCCCGGCCTGCTTAGGCTCCCCAGAACTCTGTGCCACTCCCACAGAAAGGAACGTTGTCCATTTCAGCATGCTTTGCCCAGATTCAGTCGTATCACCTCCTCTTGGCTGTCCCAGGCTCAGGGGTCTTGACCTTGTTTTTCCTGTTTGTTCTGGGTCCCAATTTCTTTGTTTCTCCTTAATGGCATCAGCCATACATATTCACACACAATTATCTTCCCTGTTTGTTTTTGGAGGCAGTAACTCCTCGTGTAGCTGAGGTCAACCTTGCACCAGCCCACGCTGGTCTCAAAGTACCCATCATCCCAACTTTGTGTCCTGAGTGGTGGGATGGATACCACACCAGACAGATCCAGTCTCTCTTCAAATGCAATCTCCTAAACAATAGAGATGTCCTTCGTCTTTCTCGTTACATGGCTCATACTTAAGCACTAACATGTTAACACATGTTGTAGCAGTCCTTGCCAAGTCAGTGAATTAACAGGGACTACATCTGGCTGACAAGGCCATAACCTACCTCCTGTGGCTGCCTGCTCTCTATACCCCAAAGCCCTGTAGCTCCCAGACATTGCTAGACCCTCTCACATAAGGACTTTGAGAACCACCTTCTTCTCGACTTATACAATCAGCCTGGCACAGGTCCGGCTGGCTCTCTCTCTCTCTCTCTCTCTCTCTCTCTCTCTCTCTCTCCCCTGCAGCACTTGCTATCATTTGCATACATTTTCATAGGTTTTCCATACACTTCCTGCATCAAGCTGACTGTTGCTCTGTCTCACCAGCTTTGGTCCCTTGAATTCTAAATTCTCAACAGTTCTAAAAAGTGATGGATTTATGAGAACCCCAAATGTTCCCAAAACAACCCTAATATCACGCAGGCAAACATCTATCTGGCAATACTCCACCCAGAAGGTAAAACCACTACACAAAGACCGATACCAGGGAGCTCTGCTGAGCCTTGGGAAGTCATACCTGCAGCAACAGAGAGCCATTGTTCACAGTTGGAAGTGGAAACTGTGTGACCTTTCCTTCCAGATAAATACAAAAGCATGCCTTATAAAAGTAACATAAAATAAAATAAAATAAAATAAAATAAAATAAAATAAAATAGAAACAAAAACCAAGGATACCAGCAAAAAAGTGGATCGATGTTAGAGGAAGGTTAGACCATTTAAGGGATAATGCAAATAACAGCCAACTTAGGGAAAAGAATACTCAGCCAGTAAATGACCTTGAACATTTGTATTCAGTACTATAAAACGATGAACTCTGATCTCACCTCGCGTGAGATGACTGGAATATTTTCAAATAGCTCTGGGTTATATTTTAACAATAAATGTGACAATAAAATAACTTCTATGCAATTTTTAAGGTGGCTTTACTAAGTGGTATCCTTCCACACAAGCACTAAGGGTCTTTTCACTTTAAATTTGTATTATATTTTGTTTGTTTATTGCAAGGGGGAGCATGGGAAGGGGCACACATGTGGCATGATGTGTGTGGAAGTCAGAGGATAACTTAGAGAAATCAGTTCTCTCCTTCTACCTGGCGGGGCCTGGGGAATTAGACGCAGGTTGTCAGGCTTGGTACCAGTTGCCTTTATCCACCAAGCCGATGGGCCCTTTATCCACCGAGCCATCTGGATGGACCCTTTCCGGGTCTTTGCTGTGTTAGTGTGTTATCAAATCTCACTTACCATTCACAGTGCTAGGTGATGCTACCTACAGTCCCCACCCTGGAGAGAGATTGGTCAAATCTTGAGTTGAAGACTTTCCTGGCACACACTGTGAGATCCTGTCTCAAAAACAAAACAACAAAACATGAAAAAAGAAAACAAAAAACAAAAACAAAAACAAAAAACCCAACGTTTTCATTTGTACTTGAATTTCTCTGTCTTAGTGAAATTAAACGAAGAAGTAAAGGAAATTAATATGCATTCCCCCTAGAATTAGATAGCTGAGAGATGTCTGAGAAGCCATCCCTTGTAGCCATCATAAGGGAACTGCACCTTCAAAGCTCACTTGTCTGCTCATCACAGTCTCCACTTATAAACGAGGCAAACGTGAGAAAGACTGATGATAGCAAGTGCTGGTGAAGACTAGCGGATGACTTCTGCACAGCCCTCTTAACAGAGAAACTTATGTACCCATCCAGCACTCCGTGGATGTCAGTGGGCATGCTCCATACTGCACACATCACCATCATCTCTGTCCCGGGAAGGAAACATGCCTGAATGGTATAAAATGGCACATGGAGAAACACCGATTCCAGCTGTGGCTAGTGATAGAAAAAAAAAAACAGGAAACATTCAGATAGTCACCAAGAGAAAGAAATGGTCATAGAAATGCAATGCAACCGAACTACGGAACACCATTCTATAGTGAGCGATGAATGCACTAACAATCAAATGTGGTGATGACCCCACCAGTATACAAACTATATGTGTGCCCTTCTCCATAAAAGCCCCAAATAGATCCTGCATCGAACATATATAAAGGCCCAAAGGGAATTTGAAAACAGCATACCCAGGCATGAGCAGCCCTCCTCAGAAACGAATAATTAGTTGGATCGTGGGAGACATACTTGCCCTCAGATGGTGCGCTAGCTGACTTTTCTGTTGCTGTGATAAAACAGCATGACCAAACGCATGGGAAGAAAGGATTTGTTCTGGTGTATTTGTTCCAGAGGGTCAGAATCCATAGGAGTTGGAGATGTGACAGCAGGTACGGCTGGCTGATCACATTTTCACACACACAGGGAAACAAAGATGGAGAACAGCCAATAGAGCAAGGCTCTAAGTATCTCAGGTCCACTTTCTTCCTCCAACGAGGCTCTACCTCTTTGCTAGATAGTTCTCTATCAACTTGGTGAGGAAAAAAGAAAACCACAAGTGAAAAAATTCCTCCATAAGATTGACCTGTAGGCAAGTCTGTGGGGTGTTGTCTTGATTGATGACAGACTGATAGATGTGGTGGGGACCATCCCACAGAGGGCAGTGTTATCCCTGGACATGGTCCTGAGTTGTATAACAAAGAAGGATGATCAAACCATGAGGAGTGTCTTGGTTAGGGTTTTACTGCTGTGAACAGACACCATGACCAAGGCAAGTCTTATAAAGGACAACATTTAATTGAGGCTGGCTTACAAGTTCAGAGGTTCAGTCCATTATCATCAAGCAGAAGCATGGCAGCATCCAGGCAGCCATGGTACAGGCAGAGCTGAGAGTTCTACATCTTCCTCTGAAGGCTTCTAGTGAAAGACTGACTTCCAGGAAGCTAGGGTGAGTGTCTTAAGCCCAAGCCCACAGTGACACATCTACTCCAACAAGCCCACACCTCCAAATAGCTCCACTCCCTGGGCCAAGCATTTACAAACCATGACAAGGAGAAAGCTAATAGGCAGTGTTTCTCCATGGTCCCTACTTCAATTCCTATCTCTAGGTCCAGGCCTTGAGTTCCTGCCTTAATGTGCCTTGATGATGGACTGTGATGTGGAAGTGTAAACAAAATGAACGTTCCTCCCCAAGCTACTTATGATCATGATGTTTATCAGAGAACTAAAAACCCTAAAACCACCTCCAAAGGTTCCACTATCTCCCCCAGAAGAGCCCTACCAACTGGGGCCAAGTGTTGGAATACATGAGACTACAGGAAATGTTTTCATTCCAAGTACTACAGAAGTCACTTCAGTTTCATGGCCCCTCCCATGCTCTTCTTGCATAGTATGACAGGGTCCTGCATCCCGGGCCAGGGCAGATTCTATAATTGTCTCAGACAGTCCAGTGTGGGGGACAGGTGCTCCCCAGCTGCCAGTGCTAGGCTAGCAAAGGTGACTAGATTCTCCCTCACCAGTCTCCGTACCAGTTATCCGCCATGATTCGAGAGCATTCAGACCACATAGAAATGCCAGATAGACATACCCCAGACACAAGCCTCTGTGGGTCTCTGTCAACCACTAGCAGATGGTCAGGGTGTCTTCAGATGACCTTGGTGCCCAGCTGTGGAGTGGTCCAGATAGTGCCCTGCCTGAATTCTCCACCCTCAGAAAGAGAACACGTTTGCTGGGCCTCACATTAGAGGACAACCTGTCGCCCAGCTACAAAGATTCAGTGAGTGTTTATCTTTCCTGTGGTGTTTGATAATGTCTGAATGAGATGGTTCACGGTGGGCATCCCTACCTCTATTAGGCAATTTCAGAATCAAGTGATCACATGGTTTTCCAGGACAGGCTGAAAGGACACTTCTGCCACCCCAGCTGTGTGACTTTTTGTTCAGCTCCAGAGTCCTGTCAGCAACATCAGCGCCATTAACCTCAGATAGCAAACCGCCAACTGGATGACGTGATTATAGATGTCTGCTTTTGCCTTCAGCTGCCCAATTTCTAGTCGAAAGAATGATTTTCAGACTTCCTAGCCAGATTCTCTCTCTTCCCAGAGTCTCCATGGGACCTTTGACCTTTGAGATCCTCTCCTTGGTCCCAGCAAGTGGGCACTGTTCACACTCCTTATTCACAAGGAGGTTGAGGCACAATGGGGAGGGCTACAGAGGGGTTTCTATCCCCTGCGTATATAAGGCAAGGCTGCTCTGCTAGGTGGTCAGAATGTGGAGGAGGAGGTTGCTTCCTGTGTTGTTTAAACCCTACAACTAGCATGTGATTGCGCTTCACCCTCACAGGGCCTCTGGGCTGTTTCTGTCCTTGGGAAGGGCCTTCACTTACTCCACGCGGACACTGAGCAGAGAACACCCAAAAGGGCTTTGCTCAGCCCTCTGCAGCCCATCCCTAACCCCCTGCCCCCCTCAGCTTCGCAGTTCTCCAGCTGGTTCTTTGGTGTTGCCAGGAACTTCCTTGCTTCTCTGAGGCAGCCAGCAGGGGTGGTGTGCAAAACCCCAAAAGGCCCAGCACAGCATTTTCTTGGAGCTCTGGCCGTCTCTTGGCCAACACGCTCTGCACACATCACATATGAGCCCTAAGCCTTGTCCAGAAAGCCTGCAGTATTTTCCAAGCCTCCTCTTTCTTCCAAAACTTGCCCCTCCCTGCCTCCATTCTTTTCCACAGGAAACAGAGCAGCCGCAGTCAAGCAGGAAGGAGAGTCTCCACACTTGCCTTGCCTTGGCTTCTAATTCCAGTGAGGCTTGTGCTATGAAATAGGCTACGGGAGTGTCAGATCACTCAACCCACACAACCAGAGCCAGAAATAGCCAAGCCTAGCCTGGCATGGCCAGCCTGTGCTCGGGCTGTGTTTGGGGGACTCCTTTGGCCAAACCATTGTGTAAAGGTGTTTTGGTGGTGAGGGGTCCTTTCTTCCCACTGGAAGGAAAAACATCTCTCCAACAGTGGCATCTTCTGGGTCTCCTCCCCCCAAAGCAAGCAGAGCTAACACCTGACTGATCTTGTCACTTCATGTGGCCTTTCAGGCCCCATTCCACCCTGCTTCATTTCTAGGGTTTGGGATTTTATGCTGGGAGATGGGATAGAGTAGTGGGACCCCCTCTCTCATCCATTAAGCGTCTGCATCACCTCTTGGAAGATGGTGTGAGAATAGGATGGTCTTAACACAGGTCTTTGAGAAGCACTATTCAAGCCGAGGATTTGGCTCATGATTCTGGTGGCTGGAGGTGCTGGGGCATTCGTACCTTCGGGTCGTTTTCCTGCAAAGCCCCGCTTGCCATGGGCGTGAGCCAAGGATGCAGCATCGTGCACGAGAGGACGTGGAAATGGCAGTTTACCAAGCCAGCCTTCAGGGCTGTCAAGTCCAAGTAAGGGATCATTCCAGTTGATTTAACAGTTGCAGCCTGGGAGTTGGGGGCCTGGCTGAGAGGGAAGACAGGGTTCTATCCTAGAGCTTCCTGTGTGACTCTCTAAGAACACAGAGGGTGCGGTCAGCCTCCCGGTGCCAGCTCCTGGAATCCAGCTGTTAGAGGAAGACTTTTCTGCACACAGCAGCCTCCTTAAATGATCAGGAGGGAGGCAGGCTTTTGGCTGGACTTCTTGTGCCTGAGGGTTCAGCCCCTCCCTCCTCCTAGACAGAGAAAGCCAAGGGTGTTTGTTCAGGGGCTCAAAGGTGAAGGTCAAAACCTGAAGACAAACTGTTCAAGGAGCAGCAGGCTGTTACAAAACCTAAGAACTAACCTCTGTGCCTTCTTCTTGCACTTTGCTTTGCTGAGGCCCCACTCTTGCTGCTGCACTGCTGAGTGACTGAGTTCTTCCATGTGTGTCTACTAACTCAATTATTTTTAATAAAAAAAATGATAAGAAGCAATAGATAACAGCTCCAACAGCAATATTTCTGCTGGACCCTAAACTTGTCGGATCACCCTGGCACATTCTTTGTTCACATAACACAAGAATGTGGCCATCTTTAATGCCTTCACTGTAAGACACTGCTTCCCCAGCTCTGCCTCTGTCCGTACCTGACCCATCTCCTGAGGCTGCTGAGATCTCACACATCAACAGCAACAGGGATGGGCAGCAGGCAGATCAGCTCCTCCCACCAACCTACCTGAGTCACCTGCACCAACTAGGACCATTAAACCTTGGCCGAGGCTGTGAAAATTCAGCTTAGCTCACATGGGAAAAGATAGCACTCAGTCCTTTCGTGTTGCTACAACAAAATGCCTGAAGTGGGACACTTTATAAGCAAAAGAGGCTTATTTGACTCATGGGTCTGATACCTGGAATCTGAGCCTCACAGTGCTACCATTTAGTAAGGATGTTATAAGGGCATCTTAACATGGTAAAGAGGCAGGAGGAGAAACAGCTGCCCATGGGCCTCCCTTTTTAAGAACCTACTCCTTTTTGCTATGCTTTGAGAACTCCATACACGCATATGGTGTTTTGATATGGTGTGTTTTGGTGAAACCCACCCTCATTCCCTCCACGACAATTCTCCTACTATGCCTCCCACCAATATTTCCCCCTACTTTCTGTGCTTGCTTCCTACCTTGCTTGCTTTCCCAGCCTAGTCCACTTAATGCTGCCAGTATATGCATGGCGTGGGACCATGTACTGGAGCATGGGGAGTCTCTCCGTGGCTGTGTCCCTAAAGAAAACCAACTCCCCCTCTCCCAGCAAGCATGGATTGCTGCTAGTCCCTGAGCTGGGGATGGGACTCCATTAGCATCCCCCACCTCATCCATGCTGGGATTTTGGCTGTCTTGGCCTTGGAAGGTCAGGGAACAATTTAGCTTCAGGCTGGGGACCCTGAAGGTGACCAGAACTCTCGTCAGTGGCTGCATTTCCTTTTGGTTGTTTCTGTTTTCTGCCTGGTGTAGATGTCTCAGCCTAAACCATGGATCTGTGTTGTAAATGTTTGTTTACATAAGAAAATAAACAATAAGCTACTTCTGCCTTATTTAAATGCTAATGAGACTGGGGGGAAAGGTACTCATAAGTAAGTAGGGCTCATAAGTAAGACATGCATAGTTTCTTTCCAGATCCTGGTCTACCTGAGGCTTTGCACCACCCCTTCCCACAGGCGCCTCCCAGCCCTGCTGGGATCAAGGACAGTTTCCCACTCACAGGTGCAGCTAATGGAGCTGGGCTGAGAAGACGTACCCCAGCTACAAAGGGTTAAAACCGAACAGGCAAAGTAGAAGGCCCTATGGGAAAGCGATGGCATGCCGTTACCAGAAATCATAAACAAGGACGAATGAAGACAGTACATGCGGCTGGGGAAAAGCCTGATGATGGAAGCCAGCTGGGCTGCAGGAGAGCCACGCCCAGAGTGGGCGTGGCCAAGTAGGCTCTGACAGGCCCTGCTCCAGCTGCATAGACTGCAGAGCTCAGCCGCCTCTGAGGATGGGTGTGATGAGCTCAGTCAGACCCTTGGGGGTTGGTTGTTCTGGCTGCTGGACGACTCACAGAGATGTCTCCTCAGCCTCACCCCAACAAGGCAGCCAAGCTGCAGCACACGTCTACCGCCCAGTGGGCCCTTGCTGAATCGGATGTGGGTGGCACTGCTCCCTGAGTTTGGGTCCTGGACTGTGAGAGTGAGAGTGGAGATGGTGGGCTGAGTGGCAGGAGGCACAACACTTGCATTCGGTTCTCTTTTCTCTGGCTGGGAGTCTGCCTATGACTTCCTGCCATGATGGATTATAACCTGGGAGTGTGAGCTAAAAGAAACCTTTTTTTCCTTAGACTGCCTTTTGTAAAAGTGTTTTATCATAGCAACAGAAAGGAAAATAGGACATGTGGCCTTGCACACGTATGCAAGTTCCTGAGGACACCCATTTGCCTACTCGCCCCCTGACCCTCAGTGTCTTGTTTTCCAAGCTCCTATAGCTGCTAAGTCATGGAGCAGACGTCATCACTAAAGGTCCCTGTGAGCACCACAGCAAACTGTCTTGCTGCCAGAGGCTTTCCAGCACCTGCCTTTCTTCCTCCAGGCACCTGTCCCCAAGGGCACTCTCCCACCCACTCCTGACCAATGGAGTCTCCAGAAGGGCTGGGCTGAAGCTGGAAACTGGTGTGCACGGGTGTGCGTGCGCTACAGGCAACCCAGCCTGGATGTTTTGATTTACACTACTGTGACTTTACAATGGTGAAAAGCCACCCCTGGCCTGGGCCTCCTCTGAAGCTGAGCAGCCAAGGGGAGCACAAACCTCTGAATTTCCATGGTTACTAAGCTGGTGTGTGACAAGCTAGGTGCACTAAACACACCTGTGACTTCACAGCATTTCCATTGACGCTGTGTTTTATTGGCTCATAGCCTCGCACAAGTGGAGAAATCTGTTTCCATCCTAAAAATGCTAGAACCATGTCCTGGTGTTGATCTAAAACTGTGCTAGACCGTGTTGTAAATTACTCTTAATTGAGGTGATGTTTCTCGCTGGTAGATGAGGAACTCCGAATCTCTGGACGACAGCTGAAGTGCTTGCCTGTTTTCCCCGAAGCCTGGGCCCCCGTGAGCTCTTCTGTGGCCCCACTCTCTGCTGTCAGAGGCAATTCAGACACAGGTCCTCACACAAATCGAGAGGACTGCGGGGGAGGGGGGTCCCTTTTAGCTCCAGAGGCCTTCTGAAGATGGGACAGCCCTCTTAGGTGCCCGAAGTCAGCTGTCTCCTGTGTCTCCCTCAGATTGTCGCGGCTTTCTTTCCCTTGCCCTCCCCACCCCACCTGTCCTCCCTGCTTTCGGTTATTAACACAAATTCATTACAAAGTCACCGAATGGGATGTCTGAGGCCACATGGTGCTTCTTTGCCTGGCATCCATTTGTTTTTTTCGGAGGGGACACTAAGAATTTAACATTGGGAAACTTCCCATAGGTCCTTTGTAGACATTTCCTCTCTCACATGTGTTGTCATGTCTCATACCTGCTCCCTTCTGGGGAAGTGGCTAGCACTCTAGCTAGGACTGTACTACTTTCCATTTCACAAACTCAGTACCATATGCCCCACCACTCAGGAGCATGAAGCGTTTACAGAGCTCTCCATAACTTGGATTCTTTGAGGGTTGGGCTGGTGCAGATCTATGTCCACCAGGAAGATCAGAACCTTCCCCCACTCAGTTCCCAGACACTGGGCCCAGAGATTCCTGGGTGGATATCAGCCATCCTTGTGCCTGCTGATCTCACCAGTGGGAAGAAAGGCATCACCAAGTTAGCTGCTCTTGAGAAAAGAGAGCGAAGGATGAACTTCTACTGTCCTTGGAGTCAAATCTGAGATCTAAACTCAGAGGCCAGAGAGGAGGCTCCCTATGTGTTGATGATGGTTGCCAGGGAGCCCAAGCTCCCCATCACTAAGGAGAAGCATGGGTAAATCAATTAAAGATGGCTGAAAGCCAGAAAACACTTGACGGCATGTGGGAAGGGTACCATGGGCATATTGTTCTGGAAAGAAGGGACGGGAGGGAGCAGATTCACTCATGAAGACGAAAGCAATGGCTTCTTCATTTTACCTTCCATTCCCTTGTGGTAATTGTATTGTTTGGAACTTCTTTTTGGATCAAGCGTCATCAGTTAAATTTTCCCTCCTGGGTCTTCTCACCAGTGTTCTGTGTACGGCAAGATGTGTGCGTGTCTCTGGTAGGCAATAATTCTTTGATGACATTGAACTCTGTAGAGTCACCCTGTCTGTCATCCTTGCCATGGGCCTGGCAAGATAAATCATTGGGAAATTGCCATGATTCTGGTCCTAGGCTTGTTCTTCTATTTCCGTTTTGCTTCCGTGCAGTTCCTGTTTTGAATAGGAAGCCGCCTGTGCTTGTAAAATATGTCAGGACTCAAAGGAACAGAAACACCACAGTGGGTGCATCCAAAGAGAGGTTATCTTGAACAAAATTTAGGGGTAAGCAAGTATGAAATCCGCAGGGTGGGCTGGCCAACAGAAGACCAGAGGAGCTAAAGTGAAGAGCATGGCTGAGGCCTTCTACTATGGAATTTCTTCTTGTTCAAGACAGGAGCTGAATGCAGGCTGTCAACTTTCTAGATGAGGCCCCCACACACTGTGAATGGAATCTGCTTTACTCTAAGATCACAACTTAAAAGGAAAATGTACTCACTAACAAATCCATGGGATCATCCAAAGTAACTAACTATATCTAGGTACTTTGCTTTACACATGAAATTACCTCTAACACTAAACCCTCTAATTCAGCAGGACTTGAACTCATGCTCTCCTCGCGGTTGTAGGGCAGTCTTTGCGCTCTCTGCTCTGAGTCCTGGGTATTTCGTGTACGTGTTGAGGCTGTGCACCAGCCAAGGACCAAAGGAGAATTTTAAAGCTGACTCACTCCATCCTTTAGTTGGCTTCCTTTTGGGGTTTGTCCCCCAAATTCTAAGAGCTGTGATAGCAGGGCATCGAGATCCACCTCTGTGTGCAGTGTAAGCTGGAGGACATCCTTGGGAAGACACTGGGTACCGAGTGGCCCTTTGGTGCCTTTTAAAGGTAGTTTTACTGTTCTTTGTACAGAGTATATTGTGAGCACTGGCAAAGGGGTACATAAAGATGGATAACTTGGTCATCCCAGTCATTCCCAGAGTTAGAATCCAAAGTATGATGGAGGTAAGAGAGCATGTTATTCCATGCAGAGGAAGGCATACTGGGGAAGTCCATGGATCAAATCCCCTTGGCAGGAGCTTGCTGGCCACAGGTGCAGAACAGGTGGCTGTAAACACCCATCAGGAAGCATGGGGTAGCTCGAAGCTCTGGTCTCATTCTTTTCCTGTTGTTGGGCCTCCATGATAAACTCACAGCTTGCTGCCACTTCTAGATGTAAACACAATACTGTTGCATGTAGCCTTTGATACCCAACCTTAACTCTAGAGCCCTCGCTACCAGCCCCACCCAGAGAGTATTGGATCCATGGATGAAAGATTCAGACACATATGCCAGTTAGTCATAAAAATGCCTTTGTTAACTCAATGACTGACCATTGCTAAACCTCTCCTGCCACCTTAGGCATAATCAGATAGAGTAGCCATTGGCCACTCAAAACGGAAAACCCCCATGACTGGTTGGCTTTATCTCCTGTAGCTAACTCCTGGCTTCTTTCCAGCTCTCCTGATTCTGCTTGCATCCTCCCTTGCAACTCTAAGTGTCCCACCCGATCCTCAGTCATTGGTCACTGGTGCCTTTATTGATGGATCAAGAACCAATTGGGGGACAGGACCTTAGCATCAGAACCAATCCCTACACAATACAGGGAAAACAGAAGCCACCTGTAAAGAATTGCACTGTAGATGCTCCCCAGAGAGACTCATTTTATGGTGAAAAGTGGGGGCAGCTCTGCTCCACCTTCCCAGATGACTCTAGAGCCTCCACTGCCCACAGACAGAGCAACAAAAGCTGGTCTTTTCTTGGTGAGAGGGCAACATTCCCTTATTCAGCTGAGGCTCTGAGCTCCTCCTAATCTCTGCTGTTCCCTAAAGTCCACATTGGCCTTTGCTGCTAAGGACAGCAACCCCTCGGCCACACTGTGCTCGTGTCTTATTTATCATTGTGTACACATTATTTGGGGTGCTGGGAATTTAATCCAAGACTTCATGCTTGCTAACCAGGTCCTTTAGCATTGAGCTCTCCTGCCAGCTCATTTGGCCTTATTTAAACAATAACAGCTTTCAGTTCTTTTTTTTTAATCTATCCAGTTCAAATATAAATGGGGGTTGTTAACTTTCTGGGAAATTTTATATATTCCACAATAATAAAGATCAATGAACAGTCGGATTTTGCATGATTCCACTCGATTTTGCTTCCAACTTAGGTTTAAAGAAGTTTATATCAGGGCTACGGGAAAGACAAGACATCTCATCAAGAAAAGGTGCCTACTGCTAAGTTGGATGGCCTGAGTCTCAATCCCCAGAGCTCAGACACATGGTAGAAACTGCCCTTTGGTCTCCACAGATGCACTGTGGATGTCTGCACACACACACACACACTCACACACACACACACACACACAGAGAGAGAGAGAAAGAGAGAGAGAGAGAGAGAGAAATAGGCTCGCACAGAAGGAATGAATAAGAATATAATAAATTCCAGTTGAGGAATAAGCCCCAAAATTCTTTATTAGTCCTCAAAACTGTCCAGATCATCAAACAAGTTCTGTGACACATCGGCAGCCAAGGGGAGGGGACCCTGAAGAGGCTTGATGACTAAGTGCCGTACAGGATCCTGGATGGATGTTGGGTCAGGATGAAAGCATCATGTGAAAGCCAAGGAAACACATTGTGTGGGGTTTCAGTTTGCAGCGCTGTATGTAATCAGCTCATTCTTTGCGGCATGTGCACCATACCATTGTAGAATACAATCAAATGGGAGGACACATCCTGTGGAGATGCTAACAGCCTTCCCAATAGATGGGCAAAGCTAAAGCTTTTAAAAGACTAGCATTTCCTCTGTCTCACTTTCTCTGAATGTTGGAAGTCAGTAGAGGCTGATGATCAGTAATAAGTAATAGCTCACGCTCACCGAGAGCCACCTGGGTTCTAGTAGGTTAATAGACTTATGTGCACAATTTTATTTGATCAACCCAAAGATACGACAGAGGAGCGTAAATCTCAGCCCATTGTACAAATGAGGAAAGTGAGAAAAGCCAGTTAATTTGTCTTGCTTACAAAGCAGCATTTGATGACAGAGCCCACATACCACCACACTATCCTGTACTCCACAGGCAAGGGACCACAAATAGAAAACACACACACACATACACAGACACACATCTGACTCACACACATTTATACACACTCACATATCATTCTCTCTCACATACACACACACACCACTTTCTCTTTTACACACACACATACACACACATCTCACACATACTTCTAAACACTCACACACTCTCTCTCTCTCACACACACACACACACACTCCCTCACACATACACTCCCACACCACTTTCACACACCTCTCTCTCTCTCTCTCTCTCTCTCTCTCTCTCTCTCACACACACACACACACACACACACACATGCACAGTGTTGTCTGATACTCAGGACTATGAACACTTGGACTTAAGATACACTGACCAGCAAAGCTGGGCTTATATGAACTCAGGGACGATCCTGTTCTCTGCTCTCACGGCCTTTCAGGTGCCACTTAGATGTTATCTGATGGCAATACGCTTGTGCAAAGGCATACTTTTGAAGGTTGATTAATTAGTATGACAACTCTGAGTTGTGACAAATGACCCAGGAGGAAAAGAATCAGTTCTCAGGATGTGCTCTGAGCAGCCCAAGCCCCCTCCTCATATCCCTTCCCCTTTCAGGCTTGCTGTCCCTGGCCCCTTCTCTGTGTTCATGGCTCTGCTCAGCATCCTGTCTCTGTTATCCCTCCTGTCTCCTTCATCTCGTGGAGTCTGCTGCTCCCCTCCCACTATCTCACCAGATCTCCCAGGGAACTCTGATCACATTCCAGAGTAAACATCCACACATGTGTTTGTAACCCTAATTCTCAGGCACAACTTCCACAGCAACTCTTGCCACCCCTGCAGAGAATGCGAGCTTCAGTTTGTCTAAATGTAGCCAGCCCGTCCTGGCTCCCAAGCACCAGTTTAAAAACAGAGGACCCAGCTGTAGACCCTTCCTAGCTACGTGGGTCGAGCCTAAGTCTGTGGGCTTGGCTGACCTTTGGAGCGGGCTAAGTCTCCCTCTTTTCCATTATGCCCCAACATATCCATCCTCACATCGTTGCTGCCTTAGCTCAGCCACAACTACACTCCCCTCCTGCTTGAACTGGGGCAAGGATATAGCAGGATCCTAGCTCATTTGGAAATCAGGCTGACACTTCCAGCTCTACCTGCCTAATTTGTCTACATGTGTCTGGTTTCAGCCTTTGATGATGCAAAGGGAAACTAGAGCATCCCCTACAAACCTGACCCCATTTCCTAGAATTGCCTGTGTGTACTTTTAATACATGGTAGAAAGTGTGTGTGTGTGTGTGTGTGTGTGTGTGTGTGTGTGTGTGTGTGTTCATTTTTGACTTCTAAGTAGACAGATCCTTGGATAAATTTTAATTTACTGAAAATCTCCTCGCCTTCCCTCTTCTTCCTTCAGGTACTGAGGCCTACAGTTTCCACACCACAGCTAGACTGAGTCCCTTCTCCATGCCTTTTATAGTGTTCTCCAACCTGTGGGGAGCTATTGGAGGGGGACATATGTGTTTGGAGATTCCATGGTCTCCTAGGCCAGGGAAGTGCAGTTTACTTCATGCCTGGTCTTTGCTACAATGTTCTCAAACGAGAGGGTGAGACAGTCACCCCCTACTCCCAAGTCCCAGCCCCCAACACTGATACTGTTCATTGAGGTTGCCCCCAGTATCCCCAAGAGCTACTATCTCTGGAGTTCCCTCTCTGGAAGCTGCTTCTGAAGAAGTGGGGAGAGGTCCTCTAGAGTTCCATCTCTGGGAGGGAGCTGCTCGCAAGAAAGGCCTGGGAGTTTTCCATTAAATCTAGAAGGACTTCCACTGAACTTGGTTTGAGGAGTAAGCCAGGAGGTCTCATGGCCATGACATCAGCCCCCCACCCCCAGCACCTGGCGAGGGGACGCTGCTCAGCCAAGAACAGAATGCACTATGACAGTGTGCCATAAGACCACATCACCCAGTGACCTCATAGCCATCTTCATTTGCCTTAAGTAAAGCCTGCTGCACAGTGCTCACCCGAGGTTGCAAGCATGGGGGTGATGCCTTCCTCGGTTCCCTCTACATTAGGTACCATATGGCTGTGCTTCTCTCTGCTTATGTGGGGACGAGGAGGAAAACCGAACTCATGTCTGGGAAACATGTCTCGAGGTTCAGTGGTAGAGAAGACCCCGAATTGTGTGTACCAAATGTAAAACAAGAGCTGAGAATCCAAAGCCATCCACCTTCGCTCACAAGAGATCCTGCCGTTCACAAACCAGATGTTTTAATTAAAACAGCGCTGAAAGAAACAAATCAATTACCAGCTCTGGTACATGATGATTTATTCTATCTCACACACGGAAGATTGCTTATGAGTACCATGTAACTGCTCCAGGTGATCAGCTAACAGAAGCTGCTAATGAGTAGCACCATCATCAAGGCAGACAAGGTACCCTGGGAATCCAGACGTTATTTTAATGCGGCACTTCGTTTTGAAAAACTAGTTCCTCTTTCATCACAGCAGGATAAAGGAGACCCAGACCACACAGCCACCTGCCTTCATGCAGACTGGGAAAGGAGAGTTTTCCAAGACAGGAATGATTCAATTGCGAGGGAATGTTCCCGGAGCCTGCCCTCTAAATTTTATTCCGATAACAAGACTAGCAGGATGTAGGTTTCCTGAATCCTTCATGCAGACACGATGCAACCATCAGCACCAAGTCGCTGTGTGTGGCAATCAATGCGAGCCTGCATGCCCGTCGCTCTCTGTGAGGCATTGTGCCAGCTTGCTCTAGATCTCCTCTGCCCAGGGCTGTCAGTGTCCTTCTCCTCACTTCGCCCTAGGCTGTCCTCTGTTCCCTTAGAAGGTCACTCTTCTGTGGATAAGCGTTGCACACTGACTCATCAGTTCGATGCTCCCCTAGATACTTGCCCGGTTTGTCTTTAAAGTGGGGATCTCCTGGCAGCTCAGACTGCAAGACCATGAATAAGCCAGAATGCTAATATCCCCGCAGCACTGAGGAGGAAGCTGTCTTGGCTTGGAGTATGAGCCGTGCTGGGGTGAAGTTTCATTGACGAGGACACAATGTTGTTGTAGAGGCCTGCACAGCTCCTACATGGGCATCTAGGTTGAGAAATACAGATTCAGGGTTTCCTTTTTCCCTGCTGTCCATTCCTGTACTTCCCCTCTCCAGACACTCTTGCAGAACAGGATCGACAGCTTCCCTCGGGACACAGGGGCTGCTGACTGTAGTCCGTTTAGTACCTGCTCCTATACTGAGTCCAAGTAATGATCCATCATTGGCCTTGGATGTTCAGACTCAAAGTCCCTAAAGCTTCTTCTGATGTAGCAGCTCACAGCTCAATCACCCGGGCATCTCTAGAAAGGGACAGAAATGTGGGAGACTCACAGTTAGAGCTGGTTGCCTTGTGTATAGGCAACACAGTGAACGCTTGCAAGGAGCTCACCAGCAGATGTCAGCACCAGGGGGCATCGCCTCGATGGACACAGAGAGATGCCTACTGCTGGTGCTGAAGCCAGATAACCAGCCACAAGGCTGTTTTTTTTTTCTACTTGCCAAACCCAAGGCTTCACCCATTCCAATACAGTAATGTCGGAGACTAATTCCTCGAGATTCACCAGAATATTTGGGGAAAGTATCACTGTCTATATATGAGGAACATGTCCAGATCCTGGGCAGATGCTAAGAGGAAGAAGGTAAGGAGGCTTGTGGGAGGGTAATGGAAATGTGCCCTCAGCTGTAAACCACACGTGGTTAGCTTCTGTATCAGCTCAGATGGGAGGGAAGGCGCTAGCCATGATTAAATAAAAAATAAATAAATAAGAGAGAGGAAAACCAAAGAAAAGATGAAGCCACCAAACCAAGCCCTAACAAAAACACCTGGGTCTGGAGGTTAGGGCACAAAGCTCCTGGCTACAGGACATCTTCATGGAGATCACCAACATCTCTGTGAAGGAGACAGGATTCATACCAGCATAAACATCATAAATAACGACAATCGAATGCCTCGTTTATGCTTGCATTGACCGTTCTCTGATTGCAAATGCTGTTCATTGGGTCTGTTCAGCAACAATCTGGTGGTGTCTGATGTCTCTTGTGTAAGAGAAGCCATAGCAGAAAGACTGCAGAACAGAGCATGCATGGCACAAGGCAAGTACGGGTCCATAAAAACAGATGCCATTTCTTCGCCTAACCTGTGTGTGGGAGCTAATGACACATGTGGTCCTCAAGCTTACAGAGCTTAGCGGCAGGACAGACGATGATGAGCAAGCCGGAAACAAGAATTGTGTGGTGGCAAATGAAAGAGAGCAACAGGAGTGTGCCACTTAGTCTCTTGTCAACTTGACATAAACAGGGCTCCTCCAGGGGTAGGGAACCTCGGGTAAGAAAATACATCCATCCCATAGGCTCTGGTTTGTGGGATGAGCCTGGAAGGCAAGCCAGCCAGGAGTCTTCCTCTGTGGCCCCTGCTTCAGGTCCCATCTCCAGGCTCCCACTTCAAGTTCCCTCCGTGGAAGGAATGGAAGAAGTCATAAGATGAAATAAACCCTTTCCTCCCCAAGCTACTTTGAATCATGATTGTCGTCACAGCAATAGAAAGCAAACTAGAAGGGGGGGTGATCTGATTAAAGTACACTATATGCACCCCCTGAATGTCAGGAAGAAACCCGTTGATTTGTAAAACTAATATACACTAATAGAAATATCAAAAAAGATCTGGTGAAAGAGATAGAGACAGGCGAAGAAGAAAATTTAAGAGAATGCTCCGACAGTGTCAAATGCTAGCACATCTTTCTAAAGCGGAGAATGGTCCAAAAGAACATGGCGTTTGCAGGGTATGGTCTAGACTGGCAGAGGGTGAGCACACAGTTGACTACTTCAGTTAAGTTTAACCAGCCCCAGGTTTAAAAGCCCATTCAGGGGTGCATAGAGGACTTTTAGTGCCCGGGCATGCTTAGCAGTGAAGATATGGATGACTCAAGGAGGACAGCGACGTTGCCGTGGTGTCCCTGAGCTATGGAGGTGCCTCTTGGACAAAGTCATCCTCTCGGAGAGGTCAAAACTCTGTGAATGTGAATGCCAATAGCCTGCTGGGAGCCCGACACAACCTGCAGTGAGGGGAAAGCTGGGCAGAGGTGGGGACAACATAAGCTGTCTCGCTGAATATCAGAATTAGACTGCCCAGCCATGGGCAGGAAGAGAGAGAACAAGAAATTTTAGACACCATACAATTAGAGTGACTGTTAAGCTAAAATATTTTTGCCATATAGTCTCCAGAAATCACATAAAGGTCAAATATCTATTTAAACAAATAGATAAATAAAGTGAATATGCACTTTTGTGTCTGGTGAGCCAGGAAAACCCTCAGAGCATTTAGATACAGGAATGGGTCTTGGATTTTGTCAGAAAT
The DNA here is from genome assembly GCF_900095145.1 of Mus pahari. Taxonomy (NCBI): domain Eukaryota; kingdom Metazoa; phylum Chordata; class Mammalia; order Rodentia; family Muridae; genus Mus; species Mus pahari. Next base: position 24,090,203 of record NC_034597.1, on the reverse strand, counting down.
GTCTCACTAGTGAGGAAGTTGCCCTCTAAATGTGTTGGGTAAAGTCCTTTTCTGACAGCCCACTCTAAACCCCGCTTCTTGTACAGTGAATGGAGAATGCATTTCCCACCAAGGTCAGGCATGGGGCATGAAATGCTCATGTCTCCCATCACTTAACACTGGCAGTTTAAGATGCGCCAGGGAAAAGCGAGCAAGCAGTGCCATAGAGCTGGGAAAGAAGGGGTGCACTGGGGAGACCAGAGGGTGTCATGAAAATACAAAAAGACCAAAGAGAAACGGAGCCAAATGATGCAAGAATCCATGAGCTTGGCCAGAGTAAAACATACTCAAAGGCCAGGTCAGAGAAGCAATGGGAAAGACCTTAAACATGCAGGATGTTCAAAATACTTAAGATTAAACTTACCAAGAAAGGTGAATACCTTAGAATAAAACCCACGCACTTTCATGAAACACATGTGAACAGACATGTTGAGTGTCTTTATAATAAAACCATGGTATATATGCACAGGGAATACAGCCATAAAGTACAAAGAAAGCCGATGAAGTGTGGCACATGGGTAGAACCGGAGGGCATCATGTTAAGTGAAGTGAGCTAGATATAGAAAACTATTATGTTCTCGAACACAGGTGGACATTAAGAAAAAAGTTAACCCAAACATGGATTTCTGATTACGAGGAGATAAATCCATGCAACATTTGAATTGTGTCTAGTGGACACATGAACAGCATACTAAGCCCACTAATATGGGTGATTAACGCATTCATTAATCAAAAAATAAAATAGACTATCCCCCCCCATGGATTTCTGGCTAATGCCACAATGAAGTTAATCAACGTGTAAAAATAATGTATCTCCCAATGAAATACCAAGACATGTATTTTCATGGCAAACTTCTGCAGATGACTGGAAAGTCTTGCCTAAGGCTGCAGAACTAACGTAGCAAATGTTTCCCTGAGGAGGGAGCACAGTGTGGGGAAGCTGAAGGTGGGAGGAACCAGCCTGGTAGAAGGCAAAGCATACCTGGAGCCCACCACACCCGTCGTACTGTGGCATCTGCCCATTGCTGACCACCAGCGGCTGAGTCCAGAAACAGCCTACCAAGCCTGGGGAGATCGAATCAGGCTAGAAAAGAGGGTGGGGCTAATACCGCCATGTGTCCTCTGGTTTGCATCCCTTTAAGATTTGTTGATTGATTGATTGATTGATTTTGAGAGGGTGCATTTGTGTACATACGTATGTACATGTGTGTGACTTGGAAGTCAGAAAGGAGCATCAGATCACCTTGGAGCCCAAGCTACAGGTGGTTATGAACCACTGGACCCATGTACTGGGAACTGAACCCAGGTCCTGTGGAGGGGCAGCAAGCCCTTAAATGCTGGGCCAGCTCTCCAGCACCATCTAGTTGTTTCTGAGAAAGGGCCTTTTTTTTTTTTTTTTTTTTTTTTTTTTGGTTTTTAGAGACAAGGTTTCTCTGTGTAGCCCTGGATGTCCTGGAACTCACTCTGTAGACCAGGCTGGCCTCGAAAAAGGGACTCACTGTCCAGTTCAAACTTTTCTTTTAAGTGGCAAACCTGCCCGCACTGGAATTACAGGCATGACCTACTATATTTAACCAATGCTTTTTTAAAATGAGGATGCCATTTGTATAACAGACCAAATTGTATCTATAGCTCATATGCCACACCAGAATGAATGCCAGGGAATCAGGTCAGGATTTAAAAAACAAAACAAACAAAAAAAAAAAACTTAAAATGTCACACAATATATCCGTTAAGGTATGAATAAGTATATATGTATATATACATATACATGTGTGTGTGTGTGTGCATGTGTGTATAAAATTCAATATGTCTTTGTAAAAGGGTCAAGGGCAGGGTTTAATCAACCAAGACCCACTGAGATGATGACCTCGAGGCAGAAAGATCTCAACAGTATGGAGAGAACGAATCCTCTGCGTTTATGTTTAAGTAGTCCTTGGCCTTTGTTCCTGTTTTACATGTTCAAAAATAAAATTAAGGGTTTTAAATAAAACACTAAACTAGCCTAGTCTCTGAGACTTAAGAATTATTATCAAATTGGTAGCATTAACCACACAGAGAAAATTATTATTTAAGTTGAGCACATCACTCTGGCTGTAGATACATGAAAAGCGAAACTCTGCAGGCAAAAGGTGCTGCAGAGATGACTTCCTGCTTGCTGGGCAGGCTGTGTCAGAACACTGCTGTGATTCACATTGTGTGCAGTGATTGGAATCGAGCTAAAAGGGGAAATACTGCCATGGGAGAGAGCCAGGGTCTCCACTTCAGAGGAAGTCAGCAGGAAACACAGATGGGGAAGCTTTGGGGACCTTAGATGATTGGCTTTGCTGTTTACATACGCACACTGAAAGAACCTAGGAAAACCGACATGCTGGTGACCGTGAGTGTGGTGCACGCTTTGCAAATCTGGATTTCTAAGCATCATCCCCATAAAAACAGAAGGAAATCTAAGGAAAAGGGCAAGGGGTGACTCTGGATGAGAGCAGTACAAAGGGAGCTTAAAATACTGTCTCTGTGTGTGTGTCTGTGTATCTGGGTCTGTGTATGTTTGTGTGTGTGCATGCATGCATGTGTGTCTGTGTATGCCTGTGTCTGTGTGTCTGAGTCTGTGTGTCTCTGTATATATATATATATATATATATATATATATATATATATATATGTGTGTGTGTGTGTGTGTCTGTATCTATATATGACTGTGTATACGTGTGTGAGTCTGTGTACATGCATGCATGTGTGCTTGTATGTGTGTCTGTGTATCCGTCTGTGCATTCTCGGTGGGTATTTATGCATGTCTGTACATTTTGCATGTGTATGTGTGCCTGTATGTTTGTGTGTTTGTATGTATGTCTATATGTTTGTGTGTTTGTATGTGTGTCTATATATGCATATATTTGTGTGTGCATATGTGCATGTGTGTGTGTGTGTGTGCATATGTCTGTGTGTTTTCAAGTGTGTACATGTGTTTAGTGTAAGAGGTGCCCCAGGACAGCAGGTGTTGTCACAGGACCCAGTTGTCATCAAGAAATACCTTACACTGACTCAACTTGAGACACTTTGAGCAACAAAGGATGTTGAGAGCGATAGATTAAAAGGCATTGAAGTCTAGATAACAATAATCAGTCAAAAACTAAAAGGGAGAAATTAGAGAAGCACCCCTTCCAAAAGGGAAGAAAGAACAGCCACTGAGAGATGCAGAAGGAGTATCAGGACTGAACGCATAATAGTTTTGTAACCACCAATGGCAACCACTGACCCAGAGATGGATGAGAAATAGATGTGATGGTCCCGATTTATTGATTGGCATAAGTGCATTGGCCTACCTGAGGCTCTGAGATGGGCTTTAGGAGCCTTATCCAAATTCTCCTGGTCTGAATTCTGAATTAAAATGATTTCTTTAACACCAAAAAAAGAAAAGAAAGAAAAGAAAAGAAAAGAAAAGAAAAGAAAAGAAAAGAAAAGAAAAGAAAAGAAAAGAAATAGATGTGAAACCAGTAGGTGAGGAATTGTTGAGGACTAAGCTAGATTCATAAAGCATCGGTCTTCGGAGTATTTGCTTTTGACAAAGAACATTGGAGGCTCTACTGTGCAGGGAACAAGCGCTGGTTTCCCTGGCCAAGCTATCATTAAGAAGGATCACCAACAGAAAGATAGGTGGGAGTTAGGTGTGCATCTCATGATGTCGGATGGTGTCTGGGCAACACAGGCAGGGTTGCCTCTCTCCTTGATATTCTTGACCCCCTCCAAATAAAAGAATGAAAGAAAAATGGGACAGTGGACAATTTTCAGCTTGGGTAGTGTCTTAGTTAGGGCTTCCATTGCTGTGAAGAGACCCATGACCAAGGCAACTCTTATAAAAGATACATTTTAATTGGGGCTGGCTTACAGGTTCTGAGATTCAGTCCATTATCATCATGGCAGGAAGCATGGCATCATCCAGGCAGGCATGGAGCTGGAAAAGCTGAGAGTCCTACCTCTTGTTCAGAAGGCAGCTAGAAGACTGGCTCCCACCTGGTTAGGAGGAAGGTCTCATCACCCACTCCTACAGTGACATACTTCCTTCAACAAGGCCGCACCTACTCTAACAAGGCCACACCTAATAGTGCCACCCCCTGGGCCAAGCATATTCAAACCACCACAGGTAGCTTAAAATGAACAATTCTTGGGGGGGGGGGTGGTAAAGGGAAATAAAAGAAGTACAGGGAACGTACATATTTTGTTTGCAACTTTTCAATTTTTCTGTGGATTTCAAGATTTTTTTCTCAAACAGAAAGAGGACAAGAGAGAAGATGAGTCAAGATTCCAGACCTAGAGTGGCCATCATGGTCAGTTGGATCTTGCTATAGCACGTGGGTAAACCAGGGAAGGGCAAGTTCAACCAGGACCTCGAGATTCTGCCCCTCAGTGTCTGCTCCCAATACGTGGGCTTTCCCACTCTCAGACTCCCATAAAGCAGAATGAGAACAAGACAATCTACCACACAGACGTCTGCTGACAGAGAGGTGTTTGGGATTTTGTTTTTATAAAACGAACTGCATTGACTAACTGATTGACTATGGTCAAAAGGAAGGCTGTGAAAGAACTGGATATTCTCTCTCTCTCTCTCTCTCTCTCTCTCTCTCTCTCTCTCTCTCTCTCTCTCTCTCTCTCTCCAAGCCCAGTCTTCTCAACTCTAATTGTGCAAACGACCACAGTTTTGCTTTTAGTGTGGCTAAAGGAATGTTGTCCAAGCAAGCTCTCTAACTAGTGCCAGCATTCCTACCCTGGCAAGCAGAAGAGCCACAGCTGCCACCAGGGCAACGCCAGCTTTCCTTCCTGTTAGGGTGGATGCCAAGGGCAAGCCTGGGCACAGAGGGGGATGCTGGTAACAAAGCCTAGTGCAAACCAGAAGATGAGGCTGGGCTGTGTGGGAGCCCCGGCTCCTGCGGTCAGTGGCTTCCTGGGACCTCAAGTTGCCTGGGCCCCCCGACTTCATGTAGTGTTAGTCTGGAAACTTGACCATCTCCCTCTGCTGCGGTAGCTCCTTCCCCTTCTTCCACTGCCTTGGCTGTTGCTTTTGAGGGTTCATTGCTGAATAGTTCTTGCCTCCTCTAGCTCTCACACCTCAAAGAATCCGGAACCTTCCCAGTTTTGTGTTCTTTCTGCATCCTCCTGGCTGCGATTCAGAGGTTGTTCCCGGAGAGTCTGAGCACTGAAGGGGCATCCGGAGGGGATTCCATCTGCACAGACCTTTCTCCTGGCCCCCCAAGGATGACTGTGACCAACCCACTGCCCTACTCCCTCCCTGTTTCCTTGGTGCTGTGCAGGAAGTTTCAGGACATGGTTCAGAATCACTCACTTATTCAAAGTTCCTTGAACCTCAGGGAGCTGAATCCTTTCCTCTCTTCAACAACATCCTTCCCCAAACCACAGGGAGAAACATCTGCTCTCATACGGCTCCCACAGTGGTCAAATGTCCACTGGAGTCCTCCCTTCCCAGGGCTTCTGTGCTTGTGTGGCTCCCTCTTTGTTTTCTACCTGTACCCTGGCACGATCTACTTCCCACTGAGTGTGCAGCCCTCAGCACCTCAAGGGTGCACAGAGTCACACAGGCCTTTCCCGTCTCACCACTCTCAAATGACTGCCACCTGTGACCCCTGTAGTTGGAGGGAGCTTGTCTTTCCTCTCTTGCCACCAAGTCCCTGTCTCCTGGCCTCAAGTCCATTCATTTCATTCATTCATTCATTCATTCATTCATTCATTCATTCATTCATTCCAAAGGCTCACACTCTATTCCATGCTCTGAGCTACCTGCTAGAACCACAGAGGTGACAAGAAAGACCTGTTTTTAAGGAGGTTACATTTTAGGGCAGGAAATGAACAACAACAACAAATATCTACAGAATTTAATGACATGTGATGCAACTGTCAAAAAGAGCTATAGAGAAAAATAAAGCCAGGGCTTTAGGAGACAGCTCAGTCAGAAAAGTTCTTAGAGCAAGTATGAAGAGCTGAGCTGGATCCGCAGCACCCCTGCAAAAGCCACCCATGTGCCTGTAACCCAGCCCTGGGAAGGGACCAACCCCAGGGACACCTGCACCTTATTGCTAACCAGCCTCACCAAACCAAGGAAGCTCTGGGTTCAGTAAGAGACCTCACCGCGAGAAATAAGGTGGAGAAACATTAAGGAAGACACTCAACATAAGCTTCAGGTATCCACAGACATGCCCATGCATGGGTACAAGACTGGGACACACAACACATCCATGGGAAGGAAAAAGAAGGGCAGAGTGGGTTGATCCTATTTCAATAAAGTGGTCTATCTAAAATCAAGTGGTAGCGAGGTAAGGCTGTAAAGGACAGGAGGAGCAAGGCTTGCAGTCATCTGAGCTGTGCTAGAAAATGGTGAGTGCAAAGGTCCCAGGACTGGCTGGTCAAAGACTTGGGCTCCATGCAGTAAATAGAGCAAAGCTGCCAGATGCCAACAGGAGAATTTAATCTGAGACAAGCCCTGGCCATGGAGGAGGTGTCCACTTGACTCTACGTGTAAAACATGCATGTTCTGAGCAGGGTGTGGGGAAGGAGTCTAACCCTGGGTATGCAAAGACCAGTCTGTGGCTTTTGGCTACTGTGCCCTGAGGCCACTGCTCTCATGGCCCCACCTCCACTGGTCCAAAGAAAGGATGAGTAGCAGGCAAGACCTGCACGGTGCGTTTCAGACCTCTAGAGAACCAATGACCCGAGAGCTGAGGTAGGCACGGTGGGTAGGGTGTGGCACCCCACTGACCGGTCTGCAACAACCTTACCTTGGGCTTTTCTTCTTCAGCAAGACGGTGTCTAAACAGAGAAAGCAGAGAGCATTAGCAGGGAAGACCTGTGACTCCTTTGCCTAGCTAGCAGATGCAAGGGTTCAAAGCCAGGAGGGTGGAGGAGCTCTGTGGTGTGTCACCCATTGAGAAGCGGTTCAAGGTGTACATCTTAGCGCTGTTGGAGCCTCTCTAAGAACAATGACTGAGACCCTTGGCTGGCACACGCATGTGACTGAGTTCCCCATACCACCCACAACCTATAACCCCTCTGCTTACAACCTGAGTTTCCCAAAGGGGCTGAAGTCCTCAGAAGAAAGGAGGCTGAGGACTGTGGGAATAGGAGGATAGCTCCTTCCACTCTTACTGCTAGGAAAACCAAATCAAAGATACTGCTTGTGACCAGTGATGCCCGCTTCCAGCTTCCTCATGGGCCATGCTATCCTTCCCCGTGTATCTTTGTGGGTCATGGTCATGTTTTCTAGAAGAGAGACTCCTTCATCCTTGTCCTCAGAACTCCCCCATAGAAAATTTCACCATCATCATCTCCATTATCTCTGAGGCTGAGGTGTCTCCCAGAGAGAGAGAGAGGTGCAAGTCCATGTCACATTTTGCTACCTGACTCAGGGAGAAACTGCTCAGGTCCTGCAGGGAGGTCCTCCCTGAAACAGCACAGGGTGTGAACTGCCATGCTGCTGTTCGCTGAGGCACATGAGCTGAGCCACATCTGGCAACCACTCTGCCCTGCTGTGGGTATGACCTGCCCACCAACCAGCTGAGCTCAGGACCTCAGGGCCCCCTGGGATGCTATCTGATCATATCCATGGGTCAAAATAACAGAGGTCTTATTTTGAAACTGACTTCAGATCTTCCCATCTTTCTCCAGAGAGCTTAATTCTCAGGAATATCAAAAGTGACTGAATACAGAAGTGCAGTGACAGAAAGATAGGCAGGGAGACACAGAGGGAAGATAGTTGTAGAGACACACCATTGGTTCTCTGTGGAAGTTCCTGAACTGTTCCTAGGTTGCTCTGTCTTTTCCCATCAGTGTCCCTCAATGTCTCCCATTAGGTGACCTCACAGGACACCATTTGCCATGGCTTGGGTCTAGAACATTATTCAAAGGACCATATGTTAAAGGCTTATTCCACAGCCCATGGTGCTCAGGACCTACTGGGAGATCTTAGGCCTTGGGGCATGTCCTTGTGGGGATCCTAGAGCCCCAGTTTCTTCTCTCTGAGAGGAAACAGCTTCCTCCTCCACACCCATGACTTATATCAACCCCAAACCAAACAATCAATAGAGCACAGACAAAAAGTTTAACACTGTGAGCCCCAATCCCTTTCCTCGCTTTAAGTTGATTGCCTCCAGTATTTTGTCACAGGAACACAAAAGGCCAACAGAGACAACCCTTTCTTCTGCAGAGCAGTAGAGGTTCTGTTTGTCATGGCTCCCTTACCCTGGGGTGTGTTCTTCAAGTCTGCAGAGTCATTATCAGATAAGTGTCTCCGGATCATGCAGATCTTCAGGGCAAGGAAACCTGCAGATATGGCTACTCCCAATGCCATACCAATGATGGCATATTTGAAATCTGAAGCACAGGGAAGAATTGAACTCAGGATTCAGCTGTCAGTCTCCAGGTACCTTCCAGAGTTTTTTTTTTTTTTTTTTTTTTTTTTTTTATTTTATTTCCTTTTTTTTTTTTTTTTTTTTTTTTTTTTTTTTTTTAATCATCCCACATGACAACCTGCCTGCTAGCCCAATTTTCCATTCTCTACTCCCAGCCCCTCTCCTAATCCCAGAGCTCCACCCTGATCTCTCCGGCTGTCAGACTGAGGGAAATTCAAGTTCCTCAGGACTGGCCACCCAAGCTCTGGTGATAGGCAGCTCACTCCTTTGGCTTTCTGCCCTCCTACCTTGCTTATCCAGTAAGCTCATCTATCAAGGAGTTGAAAGGTGTTGCTATGTGGTGAACCTAAAAGTTAATGGGGAGGGACCTGCCCTATCTTCAAGAAGCTTTGAGTCTCCTGAGAAAGGCAGGTAAAGAGCTCACGGAAATGTCACATGACAAGTGGCCTGGACTGGTGTGGGACCCCTGGAGTCCAGGGCTTCCTTAGAAGAGGTGATGTGTGGATTACTCCTTGCTAGTAAAGCAAGCCTCAGTATGGGGAGGATCAGGCACTATGGGAAGGGGGGCAGATGAATATAGATGAGTGTGGGTTGGGTCACCTGTTAGCCTTGCCGATGGGGTGTGGGAACATTGCTGACCTGTCATGGGGAGGCAAAATGCAGGGGTGATAGTCTTCATTTCTTCCACGCTGCTGGGATGTTGGGCTCATGGAATCCAACATGCCACTTGGGGGAGACGAAATACAGCCTAAAATGGGGTCCCAGTGCATGTTTCTCCAGGTGAGAAACAGAGGCTGGGACAGAGGATGTAGTTCTCAAACTCCTGGGCACCCAGATGCTGCTGGGAACTTCTAGGGGTTGAGAATGGGCCCTCAAGCCAGCGATGAGCCTGGAGCTGAGCGTAGGGAGGGCTCAACTTAGCTTAGAGTGAATGCTGGGAGTGTGGAGGGGCCTTCTGCAGGAGTCTTAGGCTCCACTCAGTAGGATGAAGGCCTCCCCTGTGGCAGTCTTTGATGAAGGAGACAGTCTTTGCTGGTCCAACCTGTTTTATTCATGGCAGTGGCAGATCGGAATGCATGCCACTCAGGGTGGATCAGAGGTTAAATACCTTTTGCAGGAAGGGACGCCTAGGTAAGGATGCTATTGGCTAAACACTCAGGAACCCTAGCTATTCCATTAGCATGGAGAACTCTAGGCTTTGTGCTGTGTGAGCAGTTATTGTGGTCCTCTTAGTTGGGTGTCATAGGCATGTACACAGGTTCAGAATCTTGTCGGGAGCTAGCATGAACTCCTGTCCTTCTAAATTATGAGTTTTATTTGGGTTCTGAACAACCTCACCAGTTCTTCTGTCTGGTGACATGGTCCACTGCCCCATAAATGAGGACCAGGGAGAATGGCAGAAGTTGCTATCAAAGGTCCATAAATGCAAGATAAGGCATTGGGGGAGCTAGGGCTGCTGATTAGACACAAACAGTATACAGAGGTGGCCTTGATGGCTTGTATCCTCATAATAAAGCTATTTTGACCATTCAGTGGGCCTGTAGGCAAACTGGTTGCTGTCTAGCATCAACATACACCAGCATGTACTGGAATTCTTTGCAAGATATCACTGCAAATCTGTACACAGAACAAGCAAGGAGGCCACCTACCGATCTCAGTCCCAGCAGGCTTGCCCGTTGCCAACACTTGAGCTCCTCCAATGCCTGCGAAGAAAGAATCCCAAGCCTTGTTAGAAACCACAGCCAGGGCTTCTCCATGGTAAGAGAACTTGCTACACAAGCATAAGAGCCCAAGATCCATCCCCCACATCTGCATGGGGATGAGAGGGGAGAGAGGCGTGGTCACGCACATGCCTGCCACTGCAGTGCTGTAGCAGGACAGAGAGACAGAGAGGATGGCTAGTGGGGCTTACTGGGCACCAGCACAGCTCCAGGTTCAGTAAGATACCCTGTCTTCAGGAAAGAGGCAGAGTGATAGAGCAGTATACCCAATGTCCTCCTCTGGTGTTCACATAAATATACACAGGCACATGCACGGATGGGTACACACACACACACACACACACACA
>NC_034597.1:24049669-24079642 GCF_900095145.1 Mus pahari | reverse complement strand
AGAGAGAGAGAGAGAGAGAGAGAGAGAGAGAGAGAGAGAGAGAGAATGACTCACATATGCATCATATACACTAAAAATAACAAAAAGAAGCTCAACGCCTGTTGGAACAGGGATGGGGGCTGAGCTCCATCTGGGACATTGTTGACTAAACCCTCTTCCCTTGACCACTATCCTCAAAAGCTCAGTGGGTTTCTGACTGTCACAGAGTCTCCGGGCCTTGCTGAGGTGCTAAATCTTTCCTCAAAGCCCGGCTGAATTCCTGAGCAGTTTCTAAGACCCTATGCTGATTGCAGCCTGCACCCAGTTCACTCTTTCTACCCTATGTAGTCTACCCAGACATCTGCCATTGGGCTACTCCCTTGGTCTAGCCCCTTCTTCTCCCCTCTCTGCCTTTGTCTGGTCTTGGTTCTATGCCATTTCTTCCCTGGTTCTCCACACATAGGTGAGCCGCCCCTTTTGGAACCTCAGCAGCACTGTAGTGCTTCAACTTGACTGGCCAAGTCAATATTAACTCAACATTTACGTATTGTTGTGGACACCAGGTGCCATGCAAGTATCTTCTCAGCTAGCTATCAGCCACTGAGAGTGTCTTGGTGATCTCTCCAAAGGCTACACAGGAGTGTCCAGCATTTGATTCAGTACCTGACAAATAGGAAGTCAAAACATGTCAGATGAATGAATGAATGAGTGAGTGAATGAATGAATTATGGAGGCTCTGAAGGAAGGCCACCATGCAGGGATGTCTCATGATTCAGGCCAGGCCTTCAAACCTGGAGACAGAGACCCCACTCACTAGTACCCTATTGGTTCCACAGACAGGCTAACACAGACTGCGAGCCTTGGAGAATGCTGGCAATTCTCAGTCACTTTTTCTGAGACAGACGTTGAATACAGTCAAGATGGTCATGTATTTAATATACCATTCACGCTGCGGCATGGGCCCTGTAATCATTACCATTTGATGAATGAGAAAATAGAGATGTTGAGAACTTAATACTGTGTCCAAAGATTGAGCCAAGTAGAAGGTGGCAGGGCTGAGAACCCAGAAGCCATGTACCATACCTGTGGGAAATACAGCCCAAGACTCCCCAGAGACACCTGAAACCACAAAGTTCCAAACCCTATATATACCTTCTCTTACCTATATACACCTAGACACACACACAAATATTTGCAGCAATAACCAATAATAAAGTAGAATGATTATGACAATACACTATTAAAAGTTATTTAGAATGTATGACATACTTATTTCAGGACTTTCCTTATTAAGCTTTTCAGATCATGATAGACTGCAGTTGGTTGAAACTCCAGAGAATAAAAATAGCAACAGTGGGGACATAAATCCACACCACTCAGGCCAATGACCAACTGGATCTCAGCCTCCTCTCACGCACCTCAATGGGTCTCTCATGACAGGTGGCCGGGCCTTTCCCACTGAGCTCCCAGGAGGCTGCCTCCTGAGCCCTGAGCTCCCAGGGGTGAAAGGGACAGAGGCTCTGACTGCCCAATCAGCAAAGAGCTTTTCCATTCCCCTATGACCACTGACAACCCTCAGTGACACTCGGCACACTGTGTTCAGCTAGCGCCTCACAAAGGACTGAGACAGGTTGACCCCATGACAGGCTTCAGATTGGCAGTTCAGGAGACAAAGCTTACATCTCTTTCCAAGAAGTGGGCAAGCCCAGGCAAATCCAGGCCTCAGAAGCTACACTGCTTCTGACCACTGGGGAAGGGGAAAGAGAGGATGGAAGGGGAAAGAGAGGATGAAAGGAAGCTCTAAAGTCAGAGCCGGAAGCCCTGCCCAGGCCTCCCCGGATCCCATCCCAGTCTACAATACTACCCAGGTTCCTGTTTTCCTGAACACTGAGATCCTTCTGCTGAGTCCCAAGTCTGGGAGCTGTGACTTGTGGTCAGCTCAGCCCTTAGACACCATCCTTTCTGTATGGTGCGCAGATCCCCTCTAAGCCTTGAGACAGTCCATTAATCTCTGAATCTTCCAGTTGAGAGGATTTCCTTCTTCCCACTGAGGGAATTATCTTAGGGAGACAAACCTAAGTCAGCAGTTGAGGCTGTGCACTAGAGCAATAATTCCTGCTAGCCAGCCCTCTGGCCACTCGGCGGCAGCCTTTCCCCTCCTCAGGGAGAAAACTCCTCTCTATATGCCCTAGCTCCTTTGCTCTCACTATCTCTCTCACTGGGAGGTCTAACTCTGCTCTCTAATGAGCCCCTCGGTAAGGATCCATCCAGCAGGTGACCTGCCTCCTGCTAGGGTCATAAGCTGGGGGAGTCCCTCTTGGGCTATAGAGCCTCAGCAAACGGCCCCAGCGCTGCAAAGTAGCTAGAGGATGGATGACCCTTGCAGGTCTTGTCTGCCGACACAGTCATGAACTGCAGGATGCCTTGCTCAGCCCTGGGGTGTGTGAGACCCCAGGAGGAAGTTTGAGCAAACCCAGCACGAGCTTCCACCCACGTGCTTTGCCGGAGTTCTTTCTTGCAATGCTGGGGCGTGGCAAAGTATTGGAACACAGGTTCTTAAGACCCTGTACAGTCTAGACCTGGATGGATATGTCAGGGCGGCTGAGGCAGATGTCACCTGCTGGATGGATCCTTACCTCTAACTCCATGATCCTGGCTAACTGCAAGCATGCAGACATGTGCACGCACACACACACACACACACGTGTGTGTGTGTGTGTGTGTGTGTGTGTGTGTATGTGTGTGTGTGTGTGTGCGTGCATGCACAGAGGTGCATTGCGCCTCATCACTGTCCCTGATGAGCTGGGTGCAGAGGCTGAGCATAACCTCAGCTGTGGCCTTCTAGATAGACTTGCCGAGACCTTGACTCTTCCCGGAGAAGGGGCCCACCTAGCCTTCAAGTGTGAATAGTTTAGCATCCTGCACACAGGCACTCTCTTTCAGAGGAACTTATACCAAGACACCCAACCGTCTCTCCACACCCCATCTGGGCCTGATGCTTTGCCCTTTCTGAAGCAGCTTCAAATAAATCTGATGAGGGCATGAACACAGCCGCCTCTCTCTGTGCCTCTCCCGCCTGTGATCTGCTCTGCAGGTGGCTTCCAGTCCTGTAAGAATTTATGGCTCTTGAGCTAGAGGTGTGAGAAACTAGAGGTAGAGCATTTACTTAGCATGTATGAAGACCTATGTTCCTTGCCAGAACTGAGAAGGGGGAGGAGACAAGAGTAAAGGCCCTATCAAGTAGCTTAGCCTCCCCTCCAGCGGAAGAGGGCAGGGCTGCCTTTGGAGAGCCAAGAGTGAGCCCCGGACACAGTTTGGACTTGCCCATCTCTGTTGGAATCTGACCCGCTAAAAGCCCATCCCTGGCATCCAGGCCTCTTTGTGCTGTCCACCTGTTGGGTCCACTCTCATTGGGGGTTAACATTCCCTGCCACCTTATTTGGGCAGAATCAGGGTGTGTGATTCCCAGTTGTGGGCTAGTCGGCATGTGTCATTCTATAAGTATCTGAACTAAAAATAGGGGTGGCCGCCCTAAATGTTTGTCAACCGATGCCTGCCCGAATTCATCTTGGTACTTAAACATTGAGGGGTGGGCGGTAGGTCCTAACTTTAGATCTCATGAATTCCGACATTCCCAGCTAAAGGAAACAGGCTTTCAAATGTCAGGAGCAGCATCCACTCTGTCATTAAAGACTACACACACAAACCAAGGACCTGCAGGAGGGTAACCCAAAGTACCCAGAGGAGACCATGAACTGCCAAAGAGTGGCCAAGGGGACCGGAGTAAACATATACCACTTGGTCCATTGTAGCATCTTGACTTCCCTGTGGGATCACTTCAGGTGATTCTTCTTGGGGAAGGCTGCCTCCGGGATGGTCTTGAGAACCATACTGACCGCTGACTTAGGGGAGAGTCCCGACACAGCATCATAGAAAATCAGGCTCTTGAGTGAAGTGGGAATGGAGAGCACAGGATGAAATGAAGACTATTTAGGGTAGCTGCAGACAAACCTAGTGAGAGCATGTAAACAGAGCGAGCCATGATATCCCGTCCCGACGTTCCTCATCACCTCTAAGAATTAGTGCAAAGGCCACCTCCAGAGTCCTCTGGAAGATGCCTATTGTCTCTGTTGACCTAGGGTCACTTCTGAACCCTCCCCAGACCTCCTCCCCTTGTATCTTGCTCTATGGAACAGAGGTACCAATAATATGAGGAGAGCTCTTTCCGCAGGTCCAGGATGATACCTGAGAGCCCTTGCGACTCGGATTCCTATCCTGATGGGTGGGAGAGCCATAGTCGAAGGCAGAGTCTTGAGATGGCTGAGCAATCAATCCAAAGCTACTCAGAGTGAACCCAGAAGTAGCCCAAAGCCTTGAAATGATAAAAATCAAGTTTGTATAAAGCCAAATAGGGTTCAACCACAGAGACAAATGAGCAATAGCATCGCACATGTGATTCTGAGCCTGAGAAAGGCTACTGAGAACACCTCCATCTTCTGCAGTCCTCTGTGAGTCCTCTGGAGCCTGGGCTGTGCTGCTACACAGATGAAACTACGCAGCAGTTGAAAGAGTCATGGAAAGGACCCTGGGCACGAAAAACCAAGGGGACAGTGCAGCTGGGCTTCACACCACTGTTCCATCCTAAGCCTGGCTCTTTTCTTGGGAAAACGAGGACATAAGACTCTGGTATGTAAGAAGCGCTCACCAGAGACACTGCTTCCTCCCTCGTTGACCTTGAAGTCAGGGCTGCTCTATTTTTAAGATCTGCCTATTTGGGTGGCATGAGTGTGGCAGCCCCTCACCTTCTTGGATGTTCATGAGTAGGTGGGCATCTAAGAAAACCAGGGACAGCAGCGCTGTCTTTTTTAGCGCCCCCCCCACCATCATGGGGCTGTTTGAACTGACCCTGATAATGACACTTGTCTGTCATTAGGTGGTATGCCTCAGCCTTTGTACCAGTAGAACACTGAGAACAGACTATCTGGCCTTGGTTTTGTGGTCTTTTTATTGCCACAGTTTGTGTGGCTTCCACTGAGGTCTAGAACCTTCTGTGACTTGCAGAGACCGCAGGTGCCCCATCATAAGCCCCCAAACCACGGAAACGGTTTTTCCTGGGTTACCCTCTTTCTCTCATCGCAGCCTGACCTTAGCAGCCACGTGCTTAGTAAACAGGATATCCCTTATGTCCTCTCATGACTCTTCGTGCCCCAGTCTTTCTCTGAGAGAATCCAGTTGGAGATAGAGCTGAATGGATCAAAGCAAGAAAAAAACACAGATGAGAAGAGAAAAGGCAAATGGAGTGGACTCCAGACAGCAAGACACAATGTCTGCCCACTGATGCCCAGGGAAAATTACCCATGGAAAGAGAGTTCTTAAGGATGCCCAGCCATCTCTTAATCCATACATCTAGCAAAGCCCTTGGACTTGACACCCAGAGAGATGGGCACTGAGTAGGTATTGCCACATACTGGAACTTTGTGTCCATACATTCAGTCCACAGTGATGACCAAGGGGAAACTCAACCCTGCCTGGGGTGTTGGGAAACTTTTACAAGTTTATAGTTTAGTTAGAGACAGGATGACTAATGAGAGCCAGTGTAGAGGGATGGGAGGGGTGAGGAGGATGGAGCAGGAGGCAGGTACAAGGTCCAAGAGGGCCTGAAAAGGGGCTGAGAATACAAGAACTAAAGAGGTAGCTCAACAGGCTCGCTCTGGCAGAGCACTGACACAGAGACTGTCATGAGTGTCCTCAAACAGGTATGGGGTCAGTCACATAGGTCGAGGTGCCCAAAGGAGTCCTCGGGGCTGGAGGGCATGGTCTTATCCATATTCTGTCCAGCTAGGACACAGCTGTCCTGGACAGGAATGAGAAGCAGGAAGCCATACAAGACCGTTGGACCAATGAGGAGGCCAGGGAGGCCATGAAACACAAGCAAGTGCCTCCACTTTCCACAAATAGCATCTTAATTAAGAGGGAATGATAAGAGTGGATGACCCGACAGCATCAAAACTCGGGCCCATGTTGTCTTCCCAAGCAATCTTTGCTAATTAATTCTTAAAGATTCACACACTGGGATCCAAACGCTCAGCTTCCAGAAGCGAAGGCAATCGATACCTTCTCAGACTAATGGAGGGGCTGGAGGTGGGAGCTGCCTTGGGTCTGAAGGGTCGCCCCAAGCAAGAGAATGTTCAGGCTGGGGGTGGGGATCTGGGTTCCTTCTTACCAGGAAGTAAAGACAAGTATCAAGCCACGTCTGACAAGGAAGTGGAGGCAAGCCTTGGAGAGATAGATACTGAAGGATGAGGATGCCTAGTGGATGCTAGCAAGGCAAGCAGTGCCCTTCAAGGAATTCTGGCCCCCACCAAGCCCACTCTCACTAGGGAAAGTTTGTTACCTGTCCAAGCCCTTTAGTGAGTGCCTGAAAGCGTCCCTGTGAACATTGTGAACCAGGACTTCCCATTCTGTCACCTCCACTCTATCAGTGACTTGGAGCTGAGTCTGGTGGTGTGCTGAGCTCAGTGTCACTGGCTGAGTGTGGCTGTGTGCATCCCCTGGATGTGTGGGCCCAGAGTGAGGGGCAGGCAACAGCTGTCTTTGCACTTGTAAACATCTGCTTTCCTGGTGGGAGAAGTGGGGGGCTCTCCAGGGAGTGCTCAGACCAGCAAGGGCAGTCTTCTTGGCAAGGGCAAGGTGACCAGTCTCTAAGAGGAGAAGTGTCTGCAAGCCCCTGTCTGGGAGCTTCAGCTCAGCTCGGGCCTGCTGTCTAGAGTGAAAACGCTCAACTCAGAGCTACCTTGGTGGGGCTGTCTTGGAAGTGAACAGAGAGGCAGGCTCAGTGCAGAATAACTAATTAATGATGGTAAAGTATCAGGAAAGAGGGAAGCGCTGTATAACCGCTAAGTGGTGGGGTTATTATTATTCATGCAATATTCATACTGTGCTCTTCAGCCTTGGGAAGTTTTGCTTAGCGCCCCGAGGGACCTGCTGAGGGAAGCACATGCCCAGACAACAGAGCTGTGGGATGACAGCTGGCCTGGCCCACGTGGAGGGGCCGTGACATTGCAGAGAAAGCAGCAGCAAGCAGGGCGAGGGCGCCAGTTAGCCACCTGCCTCTGTTTACTAAAAGAGGCTGCTGATTGAGCTCTTCAACGCACTGGGCATCTTCCTCTGGCTATCTTTTAATAGGCAGATCCTGACATTTGCAGAGCCCAGGCTGTGTCACATATTTAAATATTTAAGCTATAAGTCAAGCTGTGCCTGCCTCACCCTACCCCTTGACTCAGAAACCCACTGTCCCCTTCTGAAGAGAGAAGATTTGCTCTAATAAATACTTCCATAGTGACCAAAGAAGGAAGAAGCCAGGCTTGATCCTAGTTGCTTGAAGTCCCCAGACTCTCGGGAATGGAGATGGGGCCACTGCTGGCAGATCTCTAACAGTCTCCTACCCAAGCTTTGGCTTTCCCCTAGACTTCTGCCAAATCATGTTCCATCCCCATCATTTAAAGAGAAGGAGCCTCTTGTCTGGATACCTGGTTTCCTGGTACCTGAAAATGCAATCTCTCCCTCCTTCTTCTTTCTCTCCCTCTCTCCAGGGTCTTAATGCCTTCGCTTTCATCTGGGGCCTCACAAGCTCACACTTGCCTTTCCCTACAACTGAGTGCTCACCTAATTATTGAACTGTCCTGGCAAGACCAGGAAGAGAAAGTGCCTTTGCATTTTTCGTGTGTGTGTGTGTGTGTGTGTGTGTGTGTGTGTGTACATGTGTGTGTACATATGTGTGTGTACATGTGTGCACATGTATGTATGTTTGTCCACAGGAGCTAGCAGCATGGAACAGAGCCCTTCCTGGAAGTCCTAAGAAGTGACACAAACTGTTCATGTTCACATGCCTGCCTGCCTATGAGTGATCTTTGAACCTGGGTCAGCCTGGCTCTGTGAATGTCTAACATCAGTATCAGGAGTGGATCATCACTAAGAGTTGATCTGTCTTCAGGGGTCATGGCTCAGTGGTCAGGGCTTGTCAATGTTGCAGAAGTCCCTTTTGTCCAATGCCCCATGGCAGCTCAGAACTCTTTACTGAGTCTCTCCAGAGCCCTTCCTAGCTCTGTTTAGCTGCCCCTGGCTGTTGCCACACGACACTGTGCCTATACTGCCCAACATAATCTTCCAATGGTGCTAAAACTAGACTGACCATCAGCTGTAACAGAAGTTACCGCTCAGCCACACACTCACCCTTGATCCACACACTACTTCTTATGGGAAAGCATAAATGAGGAGCTCAACTGCACCTTCAGAGGCCATCCTTGGCCCTACTGGCTCTGCCCAGTTCTACCCAGTCTTGGCGTGGACACAGTTGGACTCTAGACATACCCATAGGCATGAGCAAACCCAGTTTTCCTTGCTGAGAACCACTGGCCAGTATCTAATGGAATCAAATTTAAAATAAAATGGTCAGTTGAAGCAATCCTGACAGATAATTGAGGGTCTGGATGTGAGATTAGAAGTACAGATAGTTTAATATGAGAGCTGGTGAGAAAGCTGATTGATGTGTTCAGCTTGCTTATGCCACTCAGCCATTTCTCACCCTATGGGGACATTTCTTCTTCTCCGGGATCCTCTAGGATTAAGGGTGGCTATCTGACAGGTATTTGGTAGCATCAACTCCCTGCAGGAAAGCTTTACTCCAGATCAGCCATCTTCCAAGGACACCATTCTGAGGTTGGGAAAGTGGAATGTGCTTACTGGTCCTCACACTAGAAACAGCTAAATTCTCTATATACCATACTTTAAAACCAATGTTAGTAAAACCTGAAAGGTAGAGAGAAGGCAGGTTGTCTAGGGACTCCAAGATGCTGGGAATAACTAGAAAGTGGATTCCAGAGAAGGCTAAAAGAAGGTGGAAGATTCACCCTGAAGTGGGAGGCACTTCTGTGCATTGGGAGCCCAGATAGGAGGAGGAAGAGGAGAAGGAGGAGGAGGAGGAGGAGGAGGAGGAGGAGGAGAATGGGTCATGTCATATGAGAGGAGATAGATAGATAGATAGATAGATAGATAGATAGATAGATAGATAGATAGATAGATATCAGCTGCTTGGTCAGTTTGGTCCTACCACCATGAACTCTGCCATGTCTTATCTTCCATGACAGACACTATCTTAGCAAATCACAAGCCAAAATAAGTCCTTTCTCTCCTAAGTTGCTTTGTGTGGGCATTAGGTCACAGCGTAAGAAAAGTAAAAATGCACATGGTGGTCCAGGAATACCAAGAAGTACACGTGCAGGGGTCCCAAGAAAAGCCAGTTCTCAGTTAGGCATCATGGCATACTCCTGTAATCCAGACTGCAGGCTAAGATGGGAAGACTTCAAGTCTGAGGCCAGCTTGTGTCATTAGTTTAAGGACAACAGGGGCTACATACTAAGATACTGTATGGAAAGAAGGAAGGAAGGAAGGAAGGAAGGAAGGAAGGAAGGAAGGAAGGAAGGAAGGAAGGAAGGAAGGAAGGAAGATGGATGGAGAGAACTAAGAAGAGGAGGACAGTGGACAGTTGCCAATGAAAAGGCTAATAAAACATAGATAGAAAGGAATTCTCAAAGAAATTCGAAATTTATTAATGAATGAAAATAGCTCACACCAAAATATGTGGACAACAGTTAACACTGACCTTAGAGAAAAAAAATCACATCACTAAATCCATGGAAAAGAAAAGCTTTAGTCCATAATCTAAGATGTCACGCCAAGAAACTTAAAGACTAATTGCTAAATATACTTAAAACAAGCAGAAGAAATGAAGAAACTGTGGTTGTAACTAGAAATCAAGTGAATTGTGAGAAGAAAAAAGCATTAAAAGTCAATGAGAGGAGGTATTGTTTCTTTGAAAATTCGTTTCAATTGAAAAATCCTGACAAGGTTGACAAAGAAAACTTAAAAACAGCAGTTACTAACATGAGGGATAAGTCACAACTGTCACTCCTGAGCCTGAGGCACCATAGATGATGTTGGAGGTCATAATTGACAAAAAAAACCAATAATTAATAATAACAACAACAATGAGAAAATGTTATGAAATGCTCTACACATGAAAAATTGCTAGTTTAGAAGAAACAATAAATTTTTCAAAATTCACAAAGCACCCAAATTCCATCACCAAGAACTATGCATTCTAAATAACTTTAAGATTAATTAAGGAAATTGAAGTTATTTGATAAACGTCCCTAAAAGGAACATGTAGCTCCATACTCTTTCATGGGATAAATCTAGCAAGAATTTAAAGGACTACCAGCAATTCTATGTCATTTTGCCCCAAAATGAAACAGACAGGAGTACTTCCATCCATACCTTGAAGTCAGCATCACCCTAATATTAAATCCAGACAAAGGCAACACAACACCCCAACAGGCATACTCGTGAGTATGGTTATCAAGAGCTCTGCCAATTATCAAGGATTCAGCCAAATTACACACTATGGATAAGTGGAGTTTTCCAGGACATAGGCAGCCAGTGCCATCTGCCATACAAACAGGCTACAGAAATGTGTCACATGACCATGAAAGCAATACAGGAAACACATCTGACCACATTCTATGATTCTATACCCATCTATGACAAAATCTCTCTCAAAACCAGAGATGGAGGGCAACTTCTTTGCTGTCACAGAAGTAAGTCTGCAAACTTACTTTCAGTTAACATTACTCTTAATCGGTGGTTCTCAACCTGTGGGTAACAACTCCTTTGGGGTCCATACCAGATGTCCTGCATATCGGATATTAACATTACAATTCATAACAGTAACAAAATTACAGTTATGAAGTAGCAATGGGATAATTTTATGGTTGGGGATCATCACAACATGAAGAACTATATTAAAGGTTCACACATTGGGAAGGTTGCGAGCATAAGTTATCACCCCACTTGGCTCAAGAACAATTCTGGGGGAATCTGCTGTCTCTACTTCTTTTTGATTCAGTACTAGAAGTCCTTGCCATGCCGGCAAGACAAGAATAGGGGCTAAATGCAACATTGCTCAAAATGGGGGCTGGGATCTTGACCTCATTTGCATATAATGTGATAGTCTGGGAAGAAAATCATAGGTTATCAAACAGTAACTCCTAGCATAAGTGAGTTCAGATCCACAGATAGAAAACAGAGGGCTTCTTGGCACTCAGTTATGCCAAGAAGACTTGAAGGATAATACAATCTGTAGTCACTCAAAAGCACTGACATGTAGGTCTAACACGTACACATTCATGACTCCAGATGCCACAGCTCTGAAGAGAGAAATCAAGAAGAGTATTAGTCAGTGAAAGCACACTGAGTTCCTAGACGATACATTCATAATAAAGATGTCCTTGCTCTCCCAATTGCACTATATCTGAGTGTGAATCATATCAAAAGGCCCAGTAAGTTTGTCCATGAATATCCAAAGGTTTTTTTTTTCAGATTTACAAGGCTAGAATTGGTTTTTAAAATGTTTTGAAGAAGAAAGATAATGTAGGAGGGTGTGCTATACAAACGAGAGACAGTCTATAGCCGGGGATTCAAGACTGCACCTGTGCAGAGAGACAGGCATATATGTTTCAACAGAAAGAAGAACCAAAATTGTTCCCATGGCACAGCCATCTTTTGACAAGGCAACAGATTCACGTCAATGAGGGAAGAATGATTTTTCAACCAACTATGCTGAAGCAATCAAAGACCTGTAGGTCAAAAAACAATAAAAAAAATCACATTAATAAACACAATATAATACACCTAGACATAAATTCTTAACACAAACACAAAGCTCAAAATGTATCATAACTGGCTGGGGTGGTGACATAGTGTATAAAGTGCTTGTCTGCAATCATGGGGGCCTGAATTCAGACCCCCAGCACGCACATCAAAAGCTGGGCACAATTACACATGCCTGTAATCCAAGAGCTAGGGCAGTGGAAGCAAGAGGATGCCTGGAGCCCCTGACTGGCTAGTCAAGCTGAACTGATGACTTTCAGGTTCCATAAGGGACTAAGGTGGGACGTAATACAGGAACCTCCCGATGTTGACAGTGGCCTCTACACATTCATGCACATATCTTGCATACCTGCACATGCATGCATATACACACATACGAACACACACATACAAAACACCCACATACACAAAACAGAACACAGATTTAGATACAGAGCATGAAACTGCACAAGATTTTTGAGAAAAATCTTAAAGGCTTAAGGCTTGGTGAAAACTTCTCATGCCTCGTATCAGAAGAAAAGTCTGTCAAAAAAAAAAAAAAAGTATGCCCAGTACATTAAACATCACTAACATTAAATATGGTCGGGCTGGAAAGATGGTCCAGTGGTTAAGATTCCTTGCTGCTCTTCCAGACAACTCCAGTTTGGTTCCGGGAACATGTCTTGTGGCTTATAACCTTCTATAACTCTAGCCCTCAGGGATCTAAGGCCACCTCCTGGCCTCTGCAGGCACAAACACACATGTGACATACACACATATAGGTGCCCACAGAGACATATATATATATATATATATATATATATATATATATATATATATGTATATGGCTTTATTTTTTATGTTTTGTTCATATATATATATATATATATATATATGAACAAAACATAAAAAATAAAGCCATATACGGTGCTGCTTTTGACCACAGTGTTAGGAAGGCAGAGGCAGGTGTATCTCTATATGAATCTCTATATGAATTTGAGACTATTCTAGTCTATGTAGCGAGTTCCAGGTTAGCCTAGATCTGTCTCAATGTTTTAATTTAATTTGACACTAAAAAGAACTTTAAAATATTAAAATGTTTTAATAAAATACATTTTAATAAAAATAAAAATGTTGTTCAGGAGCCGGGCATGGTGGCACACACCTTTAATCCCAGCACTCGGGAGGCAGAGACAGGCGGATTTCTGAGTTCAAGGTCAGCCTGGTCTACAGAGTGAGTTCCAGGACAGTCAGGGCTATACAGAGAAACCCTGTCTCAAAAAAAAAAAAAAATGTTGTTCAGCCACAGATCTGACAGACAGCACTCACACTTTTGGATGATATAAAGAGTGACACCAGTAAAACCCAGCAACCAATCACAAAGCAAACAACTGAAGCCAGGGAGTAACCCTGAAGCCACTCCTGCTGCCTACTCTATGAGAAGCCGGCCCTTCTCACCTGCCCACTGGCTAGGAGGCACTGATGGATGGTGTCCTTGTGTCTCCTGATGATCTGGTGGGCAGCAAAGGAGAACGAACACACCCATTGTTTCTCACACACATCTCCTCACTGCATAATCTAAAGCTTTATCTTGGCAAGAAACCGGAACAGGGGAAAAGCTGTCAGGAAAGATTCATACAAAGATCTCAGGGACTAAGAGCCAAGGAAGAAAGTGATGACTTTGACTTTGGAAGATAAAAACGAATTTAATTCTCTTTACCCTGGCCTCTGCCATCTTTTCATTATAAATTAAGGCAGGAAAAAAAAAGCCTCTCTCTTTCAATAACTCTGGCTCCTTCGGTGAAGGATGTTTTAGGGCCTGGAACGTAATTAAAGTGATATTGTATTCCTTTTATTCTCATGATTGTAATATTACATAGAATTCAGCAGATGCTTTCCAATGCTGTTAAAACAAAGAGGGATCGCTGACATGTCTGCTGGAATTCAAGTCTTTGGGAGTGTTTCTTAAGCAGAGCTGTCAGAAGAGATGGATCTGTAATAAAAGGCTGAGGAATTGTACCGGGTGTGACCAAAGGTGATTCTTAGATCAATACTGTAGCACAACTTAAAAGTATTGTTCATCTGATATTTACGTAGGTTTCAATGACCACAGTCTGGGACCTAGTTTTGAGTTTTATCATAATGTCAACAGTGCTTCAGTCCTACCCACGCGCTCTGCACCTCTATCCATGAAGCCGAAGATGACAGCATCAGCCATGTTGCTTTGGGGTAGAAAAATGGGTCACTTGAGTGTAATTGTTAGGGAGTATCAGGCAACCCCAAAATGAGGATTGTTGTGACATGGTGGGGCTAGCCAGGGAGCTGTGGACTTTAAAAACATCACTGGGCTAAGTAATGTAGGCCATGCATGCCCCAGCCTACAGAAGGCTAAAATGGGATGGTCACCTCAGGCAGGAACTGCCCCTACATCAAGGTGCTAACAACCACTGTGGGAAATACTGGACTGTGATTCACAGATGATAGGAAAGTATTTTATTAGTGTTATCGTTCCAAAGGCTGGTGACTGCACTGTACTTATGGAAGGGAATGCATTTAGTGTTCATTTTCGATTGACCCATTATGTGTGCATGTACAACACATAACAATTCAACAGACATGTACAATGAGCAATGGTCAACGGGAAAAACTGGCAGCTTCAGTCCCTTGAACACTTCTCATGTCCCTGTACTGGAAACTCAGCACTCTCCTAGCTATTGTAAGATACTTCACACATTGCTGCAGAGTGCAGCCACCCCATTGTACCACCGCCACTTTCCCCCATAGACACGACCAGAGCCGCGTCTCCAGCTCCTCTCTAACCCCATTGCCCACTGCCCTGCTCTCTTTCAGAGCCTTTCAGGTATGATCTCATGTGCTATGGGGTCTCTGGGCCCAGCAGTCTTCATGTCATGTGATGTCCCTCCTGAAGCATCCACACTACTGAGCCTGTCTCTAGTCTTGGGAAATATACACTGATGCATTTAGCGGCTAGAGGACCCTTGAGGTTATACAGTCTGGCCACAAATGGCTTACATGGTAAGACACACCAAAAGGAAGACAGATAAAGAAAAGGGGTGAACCGTTCTCAAACTGAACCCTTCAGAGTGTATGCATACTCCTTACCGTTGGTTCTTTTCTGTAAGTTTGGAATGGAAATTTGAACGAAGCAGTCTGAAAACCACTCAGGGTGTTCTCATGGTGACACCTTTTCCATTCTCAGCCGAGAGGCTCCTGGCTGTCAGCTTTGCATGCACAGCTTTGAAACACCGAAATGCCCCATTTCGAATCTGAGCAATGCCGCCTACCTGACCTCTGACCTCCAAGAAGCCCTTTCTGTGACGTATGCTTCCCTCTCCTCATCTGTCCACATGGGCATGGTTACAAGGAAATCCCCATTTGGGGCTGGTTTTGAGAGGTGGATGAGGCCCACGGGGTGGTTCTGAGGCGTTAGGTCTCGGGAAGTGGGCTTCACCATGCTTTTGAGGAAAAGCTTCAGTGAGAGAGGAAGGGACACTGAGAGTCAGGAAGATTCTAACAGCAACGAGCAGCGTGTGCAACCTTCCTGAGACATGACAAGGATACATAAGCTATTGTATCAAATCATCATCATGAGGATGATCAAATACAGTCAGATCCAGAACCATGGCCCAGAAAAGGCAGCTTTTATGTCTGCTAAATGGGGCCTGAATGGAGGCAGCATTGCCAAAAGGTTTTAAATGAAAGACTAAAGCAAACGTGAGGAGTGTTTGTATTACACAGAGAAAAATAAAGCTAGACCCTTTCGTTAAGATGCACGCACAGATACATTCTCCTTTTGAATGATGCAATCCATTTAAAGGTGAGTTTTAAAATGTTCCCTAGACAATGTCCTAGTTCACTTTTCTGCTGTCCCAATGAGCATCATGACCCAAATCAATTTTTTAATCACGTTGCTTATTGGCCAGCTTCTACCTCATGCTAGGTCAGCTTTCTGACACAGCCCAGACCACCTGCTCAAAGGTCACACCACCCACAGTTAGCTGAGACCCACCACACACACACACACACACACACACACACACATACACACACACAATCAACAACCAAGACAATTCCCCACAGACACAGCCACTGACCAATCTGATCTGAGCGATCCCTTAATTGAAATTCCTCCTGTGCTGAGTAACATCCTGTTAAACGTTTTGGGAAGCTTTTATCCCCATTATTTCTTTAGAGTAAATTCTTTGACATGGAATTTCTGGGTCAAAAGTTGTGAACAGCTTCCTTTCCCCTCCCAATAGCCTCTGTGAAGTAGAATCAGTCAGTGCACCTAATGCCTGGTCCTGAGGGTACACCACGAGTCAGACACGCTGCCAAGAGACCTCTCAACCACCATGGGAAGGAAGTAGGACAGATCATCAGCCTCAACTGACAGACGAGGAAACTGGCACAGAGAAGGTGACAGCTTTATTTCTCTGTGCTTGCAAAAAACAGAGCGAAGAGTAACATGCTAGAAGTCTAGAACTAGCCTCCCGGTCCTCGCTTCACCCTACCTTTATGTGAAAGCATTTAAGAGCGGAATGGCTGGGCCCCAGAGCTTAAAAAGGCACCCGGAGATCGCAGAACTAGGATGTCTTTCCATGACACTGTGGGGACTGACTGAGCCAAGATAAACTTTAGCCAGTACTTTGCATCTCAGAAGCACCCAAATATGCCACATGCTATTACTTCTCTTTGGGGTTGTCAGACAGAGCATCATAAGGCTTACTGTCTTCAATTTTTCAATGAATTGCCTGTTTATATCATTTTACTTTATTCTTCGTTTTTAAATTCAACCCCTCCCCCAGACTCCCCAGGATGGAGTGGCCTGTATTTATGTAGGGTCAAAGCAGAAAGAAATTGAGGTTAGAGACTCTGCTGGCTTCTGGCCGTTTGCCTGGCAACAACACCGAGTTTGACTGTCCTGCACACCCTTAATCACTGCTTGCTGGTCCCTGTGACCTCCTCATTGTCGCTGTCAGGGACCAACATCCACGAGTGGATGAGAGGGGTCTGTCTCAACATGTCAATACCAAAGACCCAGGTCTGTGCTGCCCCTGCGTGGTGCAGGCGCTCTTGGAGACCTGCTACGGGAATCCTGTCTGTGTACCAGATTCAGGCCACACCTCCAGACGCAAGAAACCATTAGGAGGCAGACTGCTTGCCTTTCGATTTTGTTCAGTTTTCTGTAAAAGGCATTTTAAAGCATATGACTGCTGCCTTCCAAAGAAGCTACAGTTGACGCCCAAGGGGACTTTGCGAAGTAGCCCCCCCCCCCCCCCGCCGCTGCTCTCAATGTCTCTGCGTATTTCAGGCCATCTTGCAGCTTCTCCCCAGTTTCCCATGCTTCTTCCTCTCTGTGCTTCTCTGACTTCCTTCCACCTTTCAATGCTTGGCTAAAAACAAGTGATTTAAAACAAAAACAAAAACAAAGTTGCTTCTGGGTCCACTCTACTGGCCGTTCCTCTGCCCGCTCCACTCCGCACACAGACATCACCAGGGATGGGGCAGTACCACCAGCCTGTCTCTTGTAGGCAATTATCTTGACTTGGATCGATTAAGCTTAACTCAGTTCTCTCACAAGCCTATGAAGGGAACACTATCTTCCACTTCGTTAGGTCAGAAATGGAAACTCGGGGTGCCAGTAGCGTGCTCCAATTTGGGAGGAATGAAGCCACAGTTGAAGCAGACTGTTCTTTAGCCAAGCCTAGAGCTCCTCCTCTGCACCACCCTCACTCGGCTCTCTCCCTCAGCCCAGCATGTGTTTGTAAGCAGCATCTGAACTGAAAACGGGGATATTGCCCACCATCCCACCCAAGTCAGCAAGGCCATCTATCCAGAGGGATGTGTCACAATTCAGAAGGAAGCCCATGGGTGGCTCATCCACAGTTTAAGCTCACAGGGCTCCCAGGCTGGCAAAGGGTAACCCCCACCCCATTTCTACTATCTGCCTTCACTTACCTAAGAGGAAGAGGAGGGCTCTCAGTAATGGGACCCCAGAGCTCATAGTGGTGTTCTGCCCTGGCTCCTTGAGATGAAGCAAGTGAGCCGTCTGACCCCAGGCTCCAGGGATGAGAGCTAAGCCTCCACGTGACTGACAAGGAAGGAAGCTACAGCCACAGCCAAAGACTGTGGGTTCTTCTTGGCCCTTTGCAGGCAGGGCTGAAGGAAGTCCCTGTCATTTTGTCTCTGCCTGGTGGCGAGTGGGAGAGAGTTCGTGTATGCCCAGGAGGGTGTACCACTGGATGCTGAAGCTCACAAGTTCTCCTCTGGCTCTCTCCCCAAATCTCCAACACTGAAGCATCACTTTGGTTTCTTGCCCAAAGACCCCTGCTGATGGGTCTTAAAGGAGAATACTGCCTGCTCTGGTATGTCCAGAAAGCCAGACTTTAGAGTAGCCTCTCAGGCCTGGGGCTGGAACCACCTCCTCCCCCTCAACACGACTCTGTGACAAGTCTTTGGTTCTTCTGAATTTGGGGAGGCCTGTTACTCTCTTCTCAGAATAACAGGCTTGATTGCACCTTTCTTATGCTACTAGTATCAACCAGTCCCTAGGGCATGTGCAACGAAGGGTGCATCTCTGGGCTGCATCCTTGATGCCTGTTGTTTGTTTGTTTGTTTGTTTTTTGTTTTGTTTTCTTCCAGAGATAGCTTATTGTGTAGACTAGGTTAAACTTAAATTCTTGATCTCCTGCTGAGGCCTTCTTCATGCAGTGATTGCAGATGTGTGCAAACAGACCCAGCTATGTAAGTGTCAGGCATCCACACTCAAGTAGACAAGGTTTATAAAATAAGTCAGGAGCATGGAAACATGGATGGATATCGAAATGGTTCTTAGAAGGTTCTTTATGTTGAAGAAGTATGTGTGCTTCTTACCACACAGCAAACAACCGGATATGTTCACAGATTAAACGGCAAGCACCACCCCCACACTTTGGAAAGGTTTGCAAGAGCAGGGCTATGAGGGGAAACCGCTGGCCCTGTAGGGGGTTGGTCTCATGCTACTGTGTATTCAAAAACTAAATACTGACCCCCAAGATCTGGTTGCCACCCAATGTGGAGACCCTCACATCCACCAGATGATGCTGTGTATCTTTGCCCCCCAAGCTAATTGGTCAATAAAAGGCTAAAGCTTGTGACTGGGCAGTCGATACAGGTAGGGAGGTTTTCAGTTACCTGGCTAGGGGTTTCAGATAAAGACAGATAGAAGAAAGGGCACAGAAGGAGGAGGAAGCAGCCACAAGAGGAGATGGACCATGAGCATGTGACCAGGAGAAACAGCAAGTGACAAGGGACCTATGGCTGGGATGTACCTTAAATAGCTCCAAAACCTGCCCTATCTCAGCTTGCAGCATGTAAATAAAATACCTGGATTGCGTGTGTTTTATATGGCTAGGAAGAGTTTGTAATTCCTTTCACATGACCCCTGCTCATAACAGTCACCACATGATAACATCTCTGCGGTTTATGTGCCGCTCACTTCTGCACTGGAGGGAAAGCGTGCTAGGCTTCCCTTCAAGGTCAGAGAAAGCAAATGTCATTTTTTCCACTCAAGTTCCCAGAACTCACGTCGGGCTGCCTCTCCCGGCTCAGCGAGCTGACTTGAAGCTCCAAGTACGGTAGATAAGCAATGTTACTTTTTAAATGTTCGATCTACATCATGACAAGTTTAGAGCCTCTAACTGAGCTGGCAGAGGGTGAGCCACCCTCTGGGCTCTCCTGTCGAACCTCTAAGTGGCAGCCAACGATGGCAGGCCTCCCTCCTGTGCCTGGTGCTCTCTGAGGACATGACACTTACATGACCCTCACAGCTTCCTGTCTTGACTATTAATACTGACTCGAGTCTGACAGAGGAAGAAACCAAACCACAGTCTACACAGAGGTGGGTGTGAAAGGTGAGCTTGGACCACTCAGCCAGCAGTGTGTGCCACCCTCCTGTCAACCTTTGACAAGCATCAGAGGCCCACCTACCTGAACATAGGTGGCCAGATTTCTGGGGTGGCCAGATGTTCATTAGACCCTTTCTCAGGGTTACCTCTGCTCTTTCTGGGCATGAAGAGCAAGGGGCTCATGCATCGTGAGTGGTGCAATCTGCAGCATTTTAGTGACTTAAAAATGTTCTATCCTTGTACTTCATACATACTAATATATTTATATAGTCTTAGTACATATTTCGATGTGGTTCTACATGAAGGTTAGAAAGTTTCAGGCCATCTTGGGCTCTGTGGTGAGACTCTGCCTCAAAACAAGCACACACACACACACACACACACACACACACACACACACACGAGAGCTGAGCAGGAAGCTCAGTAGTAGAGCATTTGCCTGACATACCCAAGGCCCTAGCTTAGATCCTAGCCCCTCAACAATTAAAACACTCACAAGTGTTTCTCTTAACACACACACACACACACACACACACACACACACATATATATATATATAATCCTTCTTATTAATGATGTGTAGGGGAAATTCTTCACCTGCTCTGAGAGTGCTATAAGAAACTGTGGGAGTTTGAGAGACACTTGGTGATGAAGAGTACTTATAACCCATGTGGACAATCCAAGTTTGGTTCCCAGCACCCACATGAAGGCTTACAGCCACCTGTAACTCCAGTTCCAGGAGACCTGGCACCCAGATGGATTAAGTGGTTCTATTTTGATGTAAATATCCTTTTTCAAGTATTTGGCAAATTGTTTGGCAATTTTCAAGTGTTTCTACATGGCAAGTTAACACATTTATCAGCCTGCTTCCTGCTCTATAGCTTCTGGAGACCTCCTCCCAGAGCATGACCTGTCCATTCTACCCAGGAAGGGAGGAAGCTTCAAAACTTCTGCTTTTGACCTGCCATCACTTCCTGAGCTGAAACACTGAAGCCTTCTGGCTCCTAGACTGGAGAATAAAGTGGAGCCCAGAGCCCAAAGATCTCTGCTAGGCTAGAGGCTGCAAAGACTGCCTGACACCTCCAGAGACCTTTCTGGTGTGGCATGAGCAGGTGTGCCTGTCGTGAATAACCTGTGTCTGTGGCTGTCACTGGTACCATGATGGCTCCCACTGCACTAGCTGGAGAGTGGGAGGGCCCAAGTCACAACTTTACCTGGTGCCCTATACAGCTTGAGCTCAGCATCAGGACTACTTAATGGAGGAATCAGATGCTGGACCAGTTAGCACAGTGTCTGGTCCAACAGATAGAAATAGAACATATCTGTGCTAGAGAAGTCACCTTGCATCCAGCCAACAGTGAGGGCCCTGCTTCAGCAACAATGGTGTTCTGCCCTCTAACCAAGCCCCTGCTTCACCTCCTACTCCATCATGCCATAGAGTCTCCAGTCCTCCTCATGTGCCTCCAGCCCTGCCCCATATGCCTTCAGTATAAGATGGGAAGAATGGTCAAGCCGACAGCATCGTGGGATAGTTGCAAAAAGTAAAGACAGGGAAGATATGACACAGCGGTGGGCTATTAGATTAACATAGGACACACAGCTATTAGAAGCATGCAAGTCACATTCATCTCTAACTGCCCCAAATGGCCATATATAGGCTGCAAGGTACATCTTTAAATGTCAAAGGATGTGTAACATACAGATCATTTTTCTTAGCACAGTACATCTGAGTAGTGACAGGGACAGAAATGGACAGCTAAAGTTCAGCAGAGTTAGAAATTTAAAG
This sequence comes from Mus pahari, assembly GCF_900095145.1. Classification (NCBI taxonomy): domain Eukaryota; kingdom Metazoa; phylum Chordata; class Mammalia; order Rodentia; family Muridae; genus Mus; species Mus pahari. Next base: position 24,058,264 of record NC_034597.1, on the reverse strand, counting down.
ACTTTTTTTTGTGACACAGAGGTCAAAGATGCAATCACAGTGAGAATTAAAAGCACCTGGAGTTCAATGGTCATGAAAATGTTACAGGGCAGATTTCATAGAACATCAGAGTTAAGAGTTAGAAGGAAATGTGTAGATGCAAACACTAAAAAAGAAAGGTACAAGATCGCATGGTAGCACGCACTTGTAATTCCAGCACTCAGGGAACAAGGGTAGGAGGGTCACAAGAACCAAAGTCGCCAGGGTTATGTGGCAGAATTCTATCTCAGGAGGGAGAGAGAGAGGGAGAGAGGGAGAGAGGGAGAGAGGGAGAGAGAGAGAGAGAGAGAGAGAGAGAGAGAGAGAGAGAGAGAGAGAGAGAACAAAAAGGTCAGAAAAAGAAAAAGCTGTGTAGCCAGTGTTACAAGGTGATAAAAACCAACATGATACTCTTCCCCCATCACCTCCTCAAAACAAGGAAGAATAAATAAAAATATGAAAGCATAAATAATGGGCCAGAGACGAAAGACTCAGCAGAAAGGACCAACAAAGCTCTGAAGTCTCTTCTTCTAATAAAACTAATAATGCTATGAACTTCTCAAAGATTGCATTAAAAGAGAAAACAGATTTTAAAAGCACAAAATATCGAGTAACCAAGAATATGAATACAGAACAAACTAATCACACCATGATGACAACATTAATAATTTTAGACCAATAGATCTAAAAGCTTGGTGGAAGTAAATACATAGAACTTCCTGAAAAGAGAAAATGATAATTTCCTGAAGCACACAAGAGGAAGAGAAAGCAGGCAGAGTCCAACACCTTTTAGTATATGGAACCAAGTAGCTCAAAGCCCCATTATTACACGGAGGGGGCAAGCAGGTGACTCTAGAGAGTTTTAGGAAAAGTTTTAAAATTCTTAGGAGTAGAAAACTCCTCAGGTAACAAAATAGCATGTAGTAAGCATTTGGTTTCTTTAAAAACACAGAAATATTTTAAAAATTTGTGTTTGTTTTAATCCCAGGTGTGGGATATGGGGCTGCTTCAGATTGTCCACAGCAGCTGATTGTGAGTTGCCTCGAGCTCTAGGAGGGGCATGATTTTGCCAGCCACAGACAGTTTCTGCAACTGTGCGATGTTTGGAATTCTGGGGACTTTTCAGAGGGTATATAAATGCTAGGGCCCTGAAAGTTGGAGAGCTGCTGGCTGATTGGCCAGCTGGACACTGTTGGTTGTGGTTTGTCACATAGTTGTGTGTACAAAGAGATGAAAAAAAAGAAAAGTAGATATCCTGATGACAAAGATCAAAAGATCAAGCAACTCGATGCCGCTAATCAGCAGGAAGCAGTCAGCGATAATGTGACCCTTTACCTCACTGCCCTTCTTCCTCTCCTACCTAGTGTTAGGGACTTGAAGGGGTGGAAGAGGAGGGGTGGAAGAAAGAAGAACCTACAAAGCAGCTGAAAGTCCAGCTACAATAGCATAAAATACTTTATAAAGAATATTCTCTGACTTATTTTAAGAGGCCAGCCTCACGTCAGCAAGACCAAAGGAATGAGTAGGAAAGAAAACATGGTTGAGTGCCTCGCGAGCTCAGGACCAGGAGAGAAGGAAAAGGTCGTTTGGCCACTGAGCCACACAGTGCAGTCTCACGGAAATGGACAATACCATTATTTCTGTCCAACATAGCTTAGCGTCCCAATTACTGCAGTTTTTCTTTTTCTTCACTGAAAGATAAATGTGTAATGTTTTGGAAAACAGAAAAACTGTATTTCCATCTGATATTGCTTGTTAAATAGAACAATGAACACATTAGAAATAATAAATTGGCTATGACATGGTTACTATTGGAAAACCAATTCAATTTCTATTTGCCAGTAAAGAGAATGCATACTTTAAAAATTTTAAAGCACAAAACCACTATTCCACAATGTATATGTATTTCAAAACACCATGTTGTACCTGATAAATACATATATTTTTGCCAATTAAATAAAAAGCTAAAAATGATTTCCTTATCACCAACAAGTGTGTGTGTGTGTGTGTGTGTGTGTGTGTGTGTGTGTGTGTGTGTGTGTGTGTGTGTTTGTGGAGAGAGAGAGAGAGAGAGAGAATATAATAGATTCATGTGATAGTCTATATATGTATTACGATCCAATAATGGTTATCTTAGATTCATGTCAAGAAAGTTTTAGTGTGAAGCATTAAGGAAGACTTAAAAAAATAAAATGTATGTCTTCATTAGAAGGAGGGAGACTTAAAAAAAAAATTATAAAGATGCTGACTGTGCAATCTATTGAGTGTCAATGAAGCCAAACTTCCACTCACTGGGTTAGGAACTGGAGACACAAAACCCAGGAGCACAGTGAGGTGTTATTTTACAAATTCTTTGATCACCAACCATAAAAAAAAAAAAAAAAAAAAAACCCTAGGTAATGCTCACATCAAGTGAGCTGGTAAGACGATATGCTCCACATCTTTGCAAACAATTTTCTAATTCTCTGGATAATGCTGGCTATCAGTATGTCCCTGCACAGCCACCTTCCCTGATGTAGTTCAAAGGACTCTTACCTGGGCACACAGAGCTGTGGGAAAGGGCACTGACAAAGCGACTGTAAGGGAATGAAGACCTCGCCTCAAAAGACTGACAAAGACCTAACCGGGGAAGCATGGTGTGGGATGGCATGCAGCCAAAACAGAAAACCGGTGTTGGGAAACAAACTGAAAAGTTGAGAAGAGGATCTCTTTATCCTGAAGCACAGACGTGAGTGAGCTAGACACTGCAGAGTCCAGAAACACTTCTTTGATTCACTGAACTATGCATGTTTGGGGTGGGGGAGGGGTCATTAACATAGGGACTGGGGGACTCGGAACTGGAGAGAGGTTGAGAGAGGAGACAGAGAAGGTAAACAAGAACTGCCTCCAGCCTGGTCTACAAAGTGAGCTCCAGGACAGCCAGGGCAACACAGAGAAACCCTGTCTTGGAAAAAAAAAAAAAAAGAACCGCCTGCTGGAGAGATGCTCAAGTCCTTTAACAGGCTGCTGTTTCCTGACCGGCCCTGGTCCATGATCATTGGCTCAGTGTAACTTAGCACCACAATTCATCTCCAAAAATCTGACAAAAGTCTGGCTTTGGTTAAGAAGTTATTCGGCATAGCATATACACGACAAGTTTGTGTTTATTAAAGGCCACATGATTAAAATTAGATAATTAAAATAAAATCAGAACAAATATTATCAAGATTGCATGACAGAAATGTAAACAGTTTCGTCCATTCCAGCAAGAATCACCGGCTGCTTTGAAAGTGTCCAAAAGAGGCTGGGGCAGGACCTTAGGGATGGAACATGTGCTTACTAAGCATGCAGGAGATCCTGGGTTGCTTCCTCAGAATCACAGAAAAAGAAGTTTCCACAAGATTTGATTCATGAATCCCCATTGAAGAAAAAAACGGCTTAAAGAGGAAACTGAGCTGCTAGTTATGAAAGTGTGCTGTGTAACGGTTTCCTAGTGATTGAAACGATCCATCCTACTGGGAAAACTCTTCAAACAGGAAGATAAGCATTTCAAGACAACCTTAGGAAGTCCCTGAAACTGACCAGTCTCACCTGGTCAGAGTAAGCAATAAAAACTGAGAGTCCTCCTCAGACTAATGAGGCTGAGCTGTAAGGAAGACTCTAAAGCCAGACCAGCTCGCTGTCTGGGAGAAGCAGAAACCAGCTGAGCTGCCTGGAAGAGGTTTAGAGCAGAGTCACTCAGAAAGGACGTTGTCCAACCTCTTGAGCGGCCTGCAGGCTGTGCAGTGTGCTCTAGGCTTCCCAACTTTTGTAGCTGTCTGTCACCCATGCTGGCTGGGGTGGGCTTTGGTGATGCACCTGTCCAAGCCACTTTTGCTCCTATAAGTAACCCCTCACCCCTACTCCTGTGAGTAACCCTATCAAAACCCATCAGTTCACCAAGTTGGACTTTGGTGGTATCCATTCTTTGGTCTGTCATGGGATCCCTGTCTGGGGTAAATAGATGTGTGTGCCATATTACCCCAGGAAAAGTTTTGTCACACAGCAATCACCAATAAGACGGTTCCCTTCTGCCCTCCAAGCTGGGAGAGACCTGTTTCCCTGGGAAGAAGGAAAGAGAAAATTACAAGTGGAAACAGCCAGTGGCAGCAGCCTGCTTGCCCTATACCCTTTGCATCAAAAGAGCCTGTGACCTTGGATTGTGCTTAGCAGTAGTAATAAGGTGTAATAAAGATGTGGGTGCACTTGGAAGCAGCCTCAAGGGAATCTTACATATAAATGTGCACCCAATTTACTGTAAGTATATAATATATATGTTGTGGTTTTATTATTGCTTCCTGATTATAAAAATTATATTTATGCCTTTACATATTCATGGCTTAATTTCTTTCCCTATCCCTCATGGCTATGCACACTTCTGCTGCTGACCCAAGAATAATATTGGGATTCTAAATTTTCTCAAATACGGCCAGGTCATGATTAAAAAGTATACAGTCCATTGAGGTATTAATGCAAGATTCATTATTAAAGTCATCAATCCTGAAATAATGAAAGCTCCAAAATCCAAAAGCTATTTTTTTTTTTTTTTTGCCAGTGACCAGTGAGAGCCAATAAGCGGGTCATCCACTGCTGCTTAGGAGAAGCTATAGACCTGAATGTAGTCAGTGGCAAGAAGGACTCCATCCAAGGAGACATGGAATGGACTCGTGGGCAAGACCTTGAGAGAGAGAGAGAGAGAGAGAGAGAGAGAGAGAGAGAGAGAGAGAGAGGTGTATATATATAAAATAAATACACATATATATACATGTATATGTATAAATATATGTATATATGTATACACATGGTATATAAATGTATATGCATATCTAGGTAGTACAAAAATAAATAGAAAGATTACAATATATAATTATTATATATTCTATTACACAAATATGTAATATATAATGATATATACACACACACATGGAGAGAAGGGGGGAGAGGGAGAGAGAAAGAGAGGAAGAGAGAAAGGGAAAAAGGGAGAGAGATACTGTTTCAACCCAAATACTGTTTTTTTTTTCCCCATCTGTAAAAAGAGAAGCGAAATTGTTCTCATAGAGGTGATATGAGACAATTAATCACCAGCACACCGCCGAAGCAGTGATCGGCACACTAGAAATCAAGGCATGGACCACCCATGCTGTTATTAGTGTTTCTTGCAATGTTGACTTAAAGAAATGAACTCAATTTTCATATATAAAATGAATGTTACAAATCCATACCAGGAGATGTAATAGGTGACTTCAATAAATGCAGGTGTAACACAGCTCCCGGAGAGCGCAGTCTCCCGGTGAGCCGCCCGGGGCTTCTAGCAGAGAAGAGAGAAGATCTGCAGACCTTACCGTCTAAATCGCCCATCTCTGAAGCATTGCTTCCCGTACGTGCACACGGCTGCCAGTAAGTCTAGTATGGTTACTGGGACAATGGTTTGGGTGTGGTTTGCCCCCACAAACATCATGTTGAAATTTGGCTCCCAGTGTAGTGGTATTGGGACGTATAGCCATTTGGCAGGATTAACGTCTTTCTTGTAAGAGTGGGTTAGTCCTCACAGAACGGCTTGGTCCTGTGAGAGTGGACAGTTGGAGAGGATCACCACCGACCCCTCACATGGGATTCCTCTGTGAGCCCTGCACCACTCTCAGAGGCAGTATGAAGTCCTCATTGATGCGACTGACCGTGGAATGTGACCTCGGTGTCCCCAGAACCATGAAGCGTAACATATGTTACTGGTAAATCACAAGTATATTTATAAGTAAATTACAAGTATGGAGTTGTAAATCACAAAAATCAGTGCCCCCCCTCCCATAAGGCACAAATAGAGTTAGAAACCTCAGCAAGCTGTCTTTGTACTGTAAATTCACACAGGAAAACAGCAAGACATAGGAAAAGTAGAGTGCCAGGCACAAAAAAATGAGACGTCAGATGATGAAAGGCAAACTAGAGTTTAAAGAGCGGGGAAAAGCTGTGCGCTATCATGAAGCAGAGCCCCTCCCACTCCACAGCAGTAACTCCACACATGGTATTGCAACCCACTCACAAATTCAAGGCCGAGGAGGTCACAAAACCTGGGGGGAGGGACTTAATTCTGTTGTTTAGTCAAAAATTAACATAGCATCAAACCTCTTCATAAAGATATGTTTTTGTTCCTGTAGCAATTTCAGCCTTTACTGGAGAAGCCTCTCTTTCCAGTGAGCTGTGGTGAACGCAGACCTCTGGCTGCATAGGGTGCTGAGACTAAGTCACTCCTGAGGCTCTGCCCTAAAAAAGACATTTATGCCATCTCCTTGAGGTTCGGAGAACATGACAGAAGAGAGGACCAGAAGAGTCTAAGAGCAGAGAAATGGGAAGGGCAACAAAAAGTGTCACCTTCTGGACGATCTACAGCCATTGCAGCCACGAAAGCTCCGCCACCATACATAACTGACTGTACTCGGGCTCATAGACAGCCACACGAGGACAGGGGAAGAACTCGGGGTCCTGCCCCTCACTGCTGAACTCTTTCCTGAAGAAAGATTCAGGGAAAGGGGAAACCGTGGCTTTCACTGTGACCCCGCTGGTGGCCCATCAGGCTCCAGTGGACATTCCTAATCCAGTAGTCACACAGATGGCCCTGGTTAAACAAAATGGGTTACACAACAAAGTCAAGAGTCAGAAATCTGGGAATGGGACAGAGGAGTGAGAGCTGATGGCATGGGGAAGAGGGGAGGGAGAGGGAGAGGGAGAGAGGCAGAGGGAAGGGAGGTGAGGAAGAGGAGGGAGGGGAGGAAGAGGAGGAAAAGGAGGGAGACAGGGAGGGGAGCGAGGGGGAGAGAGAGAAAGCCAGCCATCAGAATGTGTTACACATATGTATGAAATTGTCAAAGAACTAACTTAACAAAAAAAAGGGGGGGGGACTAAAAATGGAGCCTCTGGGAATGTAAACAAGGAGCGTTTCTGAGTAGGAAAAGAAAAGAATAAACACGGCAGGAAATTAATTCGCTTCAGAGGAATGAGCCTCTCGGTTTTCCAGGACTTATCAGCTAGAAGGAAGGACTGTGGAAAGGAGAAATACGTGTGGAGAAACCCGGGTAGAGTGTCAATGCTGAGGCATCTGGGCATTGGAGAAAGTTAGGAGAGGAAGAGGGGTCTGGAGAAGTGGCATAGGGCATTTTTCCAACCATAAAGATGCAGGATTGTAAACAAGATAGGTGAGGGACACGATGGGAGGACCAAGCTAATCTCACCGCAGGAAAAGCGATAAAACTTAGGTTGTATTGTGTTTGCGACTGAAGCTATGAAGCAGTGGCTGGAGCAGCTACTGAAGGCAGGGCTTCACACCCGGGCAGATGCCCCTTGAGATTACAATATGCAGTTTCAACAGTGTGGAGCATCTGAAGACAGTCAGAAAAAGGAAAAAAAAAAAAAAAAAGCATTCATTCTCATTAAAACAAAGTTCAGGAAACCAAAGAATAAAGAAAATAAATACACATTTCTTTTTTAAAATCCTCTGCACCGGGGGGGGGGGGTGTAAAGAAAATGTATATAGCAGGATCAATAATGAGTTATTTATATGCAACCCATACTATAAAGATAAATGATTTTGGATTAGTTTAACAGACTTCAGACACGAGAAGAAACTAATTTTCAGCCCTATGGGGAAAGCTTCCTATGAGCATTTGCTTGGATTTAACTCTCGGATAAAATTATGTCTCTGCATCTGCCATTAAAATGTATATTTCCTGTTTTTTTAAAAAAATCCAATTTTACTTACTTTAATTTCCCCATTCTTATTTTAAAAATTATTACAAACACATTTATTTTCAGAATTAATATTCTCTGTGATACTAACACAGAGTGGAAGAGAAGGCTGAAATGGGATTGGATGGGAGTTAGCACAAGTCAAAGTGATTTCCTTATTCCCAGAAAGACATGGATACTGATAGGCTCAAGAGATTGATGAAGGCAAAGTCACGGGGGTAGGGTAGGGATGAACATCAGAACCACAGGCAGAACTGCCTATCTACATCTACCCCAAGAACCTCCCACCTCTCCCCCACAAAAGAGAACAAGACAAACAAAATTTAGATTAGGAAAGAATAGGAAAGAAATAACTACAAAGTAAGTACAGTAGATACATTTTAAAATAATATTTATTATATTGTATTTCACTGAAATTAAGAATGTCTGTGCATCAAAAGACATGTGTAAGAGAATTAGCAAAAATAGGGCTGGGGTTGAAGAGATGGCTCAGCTCTAAGAGCGCCTGCTGTTGTTCTAGAGGGCTGGAATCCAGTTCCTAATGTCCGCACCAGACAGCTCACAACTGCCTGTAACTCCAGCTACGAGGGGTCAGATGCCCCAACCAGCTTCAATGGGTCCCTACACACAACCATGTGCACACAACCACAGGAAACTGTCTGCGTCCTGGTTGGCATCCTCCTGCCTCTGCTCCTTTGCACTGTTCGGTGGTTCTCCTCCTCTCTGGGAAGCCCCGATCTCTTTGGAACAGAATCCATCTCTTCTACCCTGACTCTCCCCCGCCCTGGGCAGAGTCCATCTCTTCTACCCTGACTCTCCCCC
>NC_034597.1:23999842-24049279 GCF_900095145.1 Mus pahari | reverse complement strand
TGACTCTCCCCCGCCCTGGGCAGAGTCCATCTCTTCTACCCTGACTCTCCCCCTGCCCTGGGCAGAGTCCATCTCTTCTACCCTGACTCTCCCCCTGCCCTGGGTCACCCAGGGGCTGCTTCTAATCTGCCATTTACACGAAGTCTTGCTATTGTTTATTTTAAACCCTGGCAACTGAATTTTAACCAAAAAAAAAAAAAAAAAATTTAAATGGTTTAAAAGTAGAAAAAATAATCCATAAATATAATTCACTGCGTTAGTTGATCATAGGAGAAAAATATACAGTGATCTAAATAAAAGAACTTTATGTCCTTGAAAGCAAAATAAAAATGTCTTTATCTTGGGGCTGAAAAGAAGATTCAACCATACCAACTGATTTTCTGAATAGAAAGCTCAACAAAATTAATATATAAAATTTAAAATGAGGGATCTGGACTATGTAATTGAACACAAGCCAGTGTATAAACATTGATTTCCCTTTGTTGTAGTAAAAATCAAAATGGCATTCAAGTCTTAAGATATATTCACAATAGCAATTCTAATAGTCTTAGAAGTGTCCTTTGTGGAAATAGCTCAATGACGCTCCCTGGTGGCTTAGCCATCTCCTGCTACGCCAGAGGTTCAATTCCTGATCCTTGAAGTCTTTGTTCTAAGCTGAAGATGGTGGTTCACACCTGTAACCCCCAGCACTCTAGAGGTGGAGATAGGAGGATCCAGGGTTCAAGGCTAGCTTCGGCCACATAGAGTGTTCCAGGCCAGGCTGGGCTAAAAGGGACCCTATCATGTTTTGCTTGTCAAAAGATAAAAAAGATAAAGATGTCATTTATAGAGACGCATACATCCCCATGTTGACATTGAAGAAGACCTAAATAAATGCAGTGACCATCTTATCCATAAATGGAGTTGTTGACAAAGCTTTTCTGAAACTTCACAGAAGCGCTCAAAACACTGACAAGAGAAACTCATAGGGACTTTGTGCCCTATCTCAGACTTTATGTAGAAGACAGAACTCATGAAGACCTGAGAGAATATTTTAAAGGAGGACTAAGAGGTGGGCAGGGACGAGCCTTGCTGATGAACTTGCCCTACCAGAGAAAAACATGGGAAACCCTTCCTCTGCCACAGTAGCAGTAGTACAGGGCATGATCACTCTTGCTTTCTCCAGGGTCTAGTTTTATTTTTTTAACGAGTATCTGACATTGGAGAAATGATAGATGCAAAATAACTTGGAAGCCTAGGGTCTCCTAGTGTCTTCCTCTCAGTGGGTCCATGTGGCTTTTATCGTCTTCTACATCTTGCTCGGAAGGCTCCAACATCTAAACAGTTTCACGGAGTATAATAAACTAGCTGGACTTTGTGCTTTTGAAGGGCTTTATGGTCATCATTTTTTCTAGGGACTTTCTTTGGCATCCTGACTTGAAAGTAAGGGTGTGACCAAACAAATTCTGAATGACAGCCCCTCACAGCTGCTCTTCCCTTACCTCCCAGTCAGCCTTTCTCTGGTCTTCTGGTACTGAGAGATGCCTATACAAGAAAAACTGTCCAATTTAGGATTCGTTGTTTGTTTGTTTGTTTGTTTGTCTCCCCATCAAGATGGAATCACTAGCCTTCCTTACTTTAGTAGGTCTCTGATATCGCCAAACATGTTTTGTGTCTGTTCCTTTAGTCATTCCTATCGAATACAAAAGTACCAATGGCATAGTGTGTGTTCCTAGAAAACCAGGTCAAATTTGTTGCAGTAGATGTCAAAATCTGCAGCCGTGGCAGCACCTTCCAAGCTCTCTATTCACGGAGAGAAAGATCATAATCAGAGACATTTATGAAACTACTAGACAGCTGCAGAAACACTCCAAACTTTCATTGTTTATATGAGTCAGGATAGATCCAGTCATTAAACCTTTCAAGCTGGAAATTTTAGCCCCCATCCCTCGACAATCTTCTGCTGATAATCTCTTCTCTAAGGGCTAGAAAAATAAGCTAAGACTCTTGACGTCCAACAACACGTGGAGTGCACCCCCAGCTCCTGAGCATTGCCTAGACTCCTTGTGATTGTGGTGGGCACTGTTTCTGTGTCAGGGGACCCCACCCTTGGAGCACACTCAGCTACCCCATGCCTTGCATCAGGAGACCTCAGCCCATATGCTCTCTTTCCCGGAACTCCCTCCCCACCAATCCATTGCAGCCCAGGATATATACATTTAATTAATTCAGTTTTACCTCCAACCTGTAAAGAATGGGAGAAGCTTCAGATTTATATGGCGGATAAATAACAGTGGTTTCCCTGGAGACTCCATCCCGGTGAAAGAGGGTAACTGTAATTTTCAGCCGTGAGTAATTGTACATAATATAATCCTAAATGATTTTTCTTCTGTAATTTCATTAGAGTTTAGAAATTTAATTAGATTTTGAATCACTCTGAAATAAAGTAGCAAAATACCGAGAGACAGAGAGCAGTGGTTATTCTGTCCTTGGAGGCCACATTCTTGGTCTCAAATTGGCATGTCTTCATTAGGAGGAAGTTTGCAGAACTTCTTGATATATTATTGTCTTTCCGAATGGACTCTGAATAGGTCTTCAGAGAGCATTACAAGAGTACACAATTATTATGCACACTCTTCTTGAGGGTTAAGATCATCTGCCTTGCATATACTTAATAAAAATATGTCTCTGAAGTTGTTTAAGAAACTGTGGAGATAGGAAAGCGGCCCCTTGAATGCCCCAATGCTGTTCCCGGATTATTAGCAACTACCTGTACGTTATGATGCAGTGCGGGGCTGTTTGCTTAACTTTAATGATTATGTAAGGTTTATGGTTATTTTTATTGCTGCAACATATGAACTGTCATGGTGGCTGTAATTAGAGGGAAGCTAAAGTGCTACTGTTCCAGTCTTCTGGGAATGAGGAAAGCTACTTCCTCCTTATCAACTTTGCCTCTGAGCAAGAGTTGGGGATGGGGGAGGGGAGAATCCAACTGGATGAATAGTCACTGCGTCAAAACAGGTTGTGACAGAGAAAAACTGGAAACCTGTTAAAACTTTAGCCCAACAGTTCACACTTAACAGAGCTGCAAGGAAGCCATCTTCTGCCCCCTGTGTGGCCTACTCTCTGAAGGGCACTAGCTTTTCTCTAAGACAGTGTCAGTCACAGAGCCATGGTGGAGATGATCCACAGAGACTCTGCCTTCAGAGTGTTCTGTTGTTGTCTCAAGGCAGACATCCTCTGCATCCTTTGCTGCAGGCAAAAGACTGACTCAGACAGCTGTCCCTCAGCTACAGGAAGAAAAAGAAAAAGAAAAGAAAGAAAAGGACAGACGTTCTGAAAGAGATGGAGCAGACATGCAACCTCACTGCCAGCATTGAGATGCTTGCATGGCAAAACAGGAACTGGGGGACACAATCCTGAACCCAGAAGAGCTGAACATCCTGTGACAGGCAAGAAGGTAGGATCAGGACTTCTGCACCAAGAAGCGATGGGGCGTGTCCTTAGAAGCACTGTGACTAAGGAACAGGAATCCAGGGCTAACAGAGTAAGGCTTCCCTGTGTAAGACTTGCTAAAAAAAAAAAAAAAAAAAAAAAAGCAACAGCTTCTTTTCCACACACTTTGCCAAGTCATCAATCTTCTTCAGACAGAGGGATCCATGAATGTACAGAGGAACAAGGATGCACTTATACCTTCTTCTTCTTCTTCTTCTTCTTCTTCTTCTTCTTCTTCTTCTTCTTCTTCTTCTTCTTCTTCTTCTTCTTCTTCTTCTTCTCCTCCTCCTCCTCCTCCTCCTCCTCCTTTCTCTTTATCTTTCTATCCCCCTCTCCCTCTTTCTCTCTCTCTCAGTCCCATTCTTTCTCTTTCCAATCTTACTATATCTCTCCCGCTCACTCTGTAGCCCAGGCTAGCCTCAGACACATGGTTATTCTCTGGTATCAATCTCCCCAGTGCTAGCATTACAGATATGTACCCCCACAACCAACTCAGTATTCATCTTTGGTTCCAATGTACCCACAGCAATGCCTGTTATAAATAGGAGAAACAAAGGAGTGTGAATGAGTAAGAGACAGACAGACAGAGACAGACAGACACAGAGAGAGACGGAGACATGGAGACAGAGACAGAGAGAAGAGAAACAAAGACACAGACACAGAGAGGCAGATGAGAGAGAAAGAGGGAGAGAGAGAGAGAGAGAGAGAGAGAGAGAGAGAGAGAGAGAGAGAGAGAGAATAGCAAAGAGAAGCCAACAGGCTTAATGCAGGTCAATGGACACTGTATTAGTTACCTTCTCATCTCTGTGTTTTTAAGTACCTGGCAAGGGCAGTGTAAGGACACTTATTTTGACTCATGGTTTGAGTGCATAGCCATCACAACGAGGAGGCCCAGTGGCAGGAGCAGGAGGCAGTGATCACATTGGATCCATCAGGGAGCAGGGGGTGGATGCTGAGGCTAGCTCACTGTCTTCTAACTCAACCTGGGACCTCAGCTCACATCCTCCATAGGAACAATCTCAGAGACCCACCCAGAGGTAAGCTTCCATGGTAATTCTAATCCCATCAAGTTGACGGCCTTAGCCCTTGCAGTCTGTACCACTGTAAGCAGGCTGTTCTTAAGCCAGCCAGGCCGCCATTACTAACAAGTGGGTATGCTCTTTGGCATGCAAAATTTACTATTGGAGGGGTCTTTCCTAACAAACTACCCTAATGTGCAAATACCTTTATAATGGTGAAAAAAATTAAGCCCATGCTTCCAAAACTGTAAGGTCGGTGTTCATTGCTTCAAGGTTCTTGGCTTCTTACTCAGGAGTTGAAGTCCCTCATTGATTTGCAAAAATTCCAAGTAAACTTTATTTAAAGCAAGGCAATAGAAAATGTCAGAGGACACTACAGAGGAGCCATGAGCCCCAGGAGTGGAAATACTGAAGAGCCCCCATTATTGTTTGGAGTTTTCTTCTAAGGGGTTTCAGAGAAGGGGGTTATTATTATGACATCGTTCCCTGGTTTGATTGACAGACTAGGTCAAGCAATAATTTTCCTACTGTGCATGTCCCTTCCCATAATACACCCGATTTTAATTATATGCATGCCCAATTATGCATAGGCCTAACAAAGCAATTGAGGATTTTCCCAATACACTTACTTGAGGACACATATTTTCCTTACTGTAAATGCCCGAAACAGTTTAAGCTGGGTCATCCTTTCTATTTTTTGTACCCAGGTACACTGAGGATATATTTGAAAAGAAACTTTCTAAGTTTTATTTTTAGGAGTGGAAAAGTTTGTTCCGATGCCCAGAGGGAGTTGTAAGTATAACCCAATGCAAGTGCAGGTCTGAGGTTTCAAGGTACATTGGGAGAGGGGTGTGTGTGCATAGTCTAAGCAGGCAAAGGAGCCAGTAGTCATCCACATATACTGTTGGGGGTGAGGGTGCGCATAAACCGATTTTTGTCAAGTCCCAGACTGCCGACTAATCCTGGGGTCTTCATGTCTCAGTCCAAGAAATAAGAAGACTGAGGCAGAAGGATTGAGAGAGTTTAAGACAAGCCTGGAGCACATAAGTAATTCAAGGCAAAGCCTGAATGCCAAAAACTAGAGAGATGAAGCAATAGAATTAACCTAAGTGATCAAATATTTGTATACACACAGAATACACTACAACTAATCAAATAATTTTTACAAAACTATAACATGGAGGAAGACATTTTATAGGTAAAATAGTATGTAAAACTTGTTAACACAGCATTTCAAATACACATTTGAAAAAAAACTCCTATGAAATAAAGCTACACCAATCTCAGGATTGTGCTATAATTCCATGGAGACATAGACATCTCTTTCCTCCCCCAAATTGTCTATATTTTTCAAACTCTTTCTATGCACCATTGGTCTTACTGGTAAAAGAGCTCTTGGCACAATCTTTCTCAGTCACCCCCAGTGCTGCTATCCATAGGTCCGATTGTTCTCAGGACCAACCAGTCTTAGCCCCTTTGTGACTTCTGCCTACAGAAAAGCATCCCTTGAAAATGGGGTGACTCTAAGGCATGGGGTCGAGCTAAGCTCTCTATAGTTGTCCCTGGCCTTTGGGGCTGAATTCTATTTTGCTAAAAACAAGTTACTCCATTTGTGTCAAACTTGTGCCTTGGGTCCTCTCTGGTACCATTATCTACCACCAATCTGCATCCTCCCGGTACTGAATCCTTCCACGACCGTCTACTCTGAGTGCTGCCTGCTCTGAGAAGTTGGGAACAGCTTTTTACCTCTCCTGGCCTAGTGATTCTTGGTGCAGAGTTATCTACCAGTGTTCCCAAAGGTCCTCTGGCCAATTACTTGTGCTCAACGCTGCAGGGCCCTCTTTGGTCATCTTTGCAAGAAGCCGAGGGACAGGAGCACCTGAGCCTAGGGAAGCAGTTGGCAGATTGAGCTCGTGAACCGATCATAAGCTCTAATTAAAGTTGGGGGGTGGGGTTCTGTGGGAGAACACAGAGCCCGGGATCAAAAATAAATAGACAGGAGAAAGTGAGCCGCACTGACCTAGAGGGGCAGCCTTCTGAAAGAATGAGCCCTGCCATAAACTTCTGGCTGACACCCTGGGGATCTGGGCTGTACTTGAGGCCTGGAAGCAAGATCCTAAGTTTTGGAGTCCTAAAATGTGGCCTGGGAGTCTTGGTTCCTTTTCTAGACAGCTGAGTATGGTATCTGCTTGGCTCCCTTCGAAGTGGGGTAGGACGGGGTATATGACAGCACTGTCAGCTGTGCCTGCACACAGTTGGGACATGGAACATGTGGCTAGAAGCTTCATCCCAGAGCCATGCTTCTCGGACCCCACATTGTTGATCAGCTTAAACCTTGTCATGAGAACTTCCTGGACCTCACTTTCTGCAGGATAATGATAAGATCTGTTTAGCACCAATGAAGCTGACAAACCTGCAAGGTTATTGGACCACTGCGTGCCACACATAGAGCATTACCATGTGGCCTAGTATAGTGCTTACAGATGTAAAGAACACCACACCGCGATGTTCCCTGACCTCAGACCTTACTGACTTGCCCATCAGCTCAGAAGTAGCACATCTCTGTGCTTCTCTCATGCTTCCTCCTGGCCCCATGTGTAGTTTTTTTTTATTTGACTCACTTCTGAACCACCTTCTTTCGAGATGAGGCCTGTGGCTCAGTAACCAACACCTGGAGCTGCCTGACCTGGATCTCATCTCCCATTTCCCTTTGCTTCATGGGGCAAAGATGGGGGTTCATGAACTTCTGCACCAAGCTAGCTGCAGCCTCAGCCCTCGTGGGCTCCTCTCCAGACACTGACAAGGCCATACTAGCAACAGAAAGTCCTGGGTCCCAGTTCCTCTACACACACAGTTGCCCCACCTGAACCCCATGGCTGCAGTTGTAATGTCACATGAGGCTTGCAGCTGAGTCCACGAGGCCATCCCACTCTCAGATGATAGAAGAGCATAGCTGCTTCCTAGTTCCTCCTCCACTTTGTCATCTAAGAAGAAGATGTTCTTTGCATCACCATGAGGCCTGCACACCTCATTCTACCATGTATGTAAGTGTTGATCCAGGTAAAGCATGGAATCAAAGGATACACAGACCCCATCCTGAAGGTGAGCATGGAAAGACCATGACCTTTTCTATTAGGAGATGCTGAAGCTTTCCTTGGAATCCCATATTTTCAATGGCTTTTTTACTCCCCCAAGCATCATGTATAACATAATGAACATGTCAATCAAAGATCCCAGAAACTGAAGCTCCTTCGTCAGATAAGGAAACTGGCTTCAAAATGTCTTAGTTAGTTTGCCATTGCTATGATGAAACATCATGACCAGAAGCAATTGGGGGAGGAGATAATTTATTTGGCTTAAGCTTCCACATCCATAGTCCATCACTGAAGGAAGTACGGAACCTGGAGGTAGGAACTGATGCAGAGGCCCTGGAAGGGCACTGCTTACGAGCTTCCTCCTTATAGCTTGCTCAACCTACTTATAGAGCCCAGGACCACCAACCTAGGGATGACCCCACCCACAGTGGGCTGGGCCCTCCCACATCAATCACTAATTTAAAAAATGCTCTATGGGTTTGCCTACAACCCAATCCTACAGAGGCATTTTCTCAGTTAGGGTTCCCTCTGCTCAGATGACGCCAGCCTGTGTGAAGTTGACATAAAAGTAGCCAGTACACACGGTGATAAGGAATTTGCCCAGGATCAACATACCTAAAACTGAGATTCTCACACCCATTTTTCTTCTCATTACAAATTATCATACAATGATCAAAGGAGGTTTGGAGTTATTCAGAACCAAATCCAAGGAATATAAAAACCTGCTAGTGTCATTTGGCCACTTTGGCTAAAGTTTGGTATCTAAATGCTGATTAGGGCATGGGAAATGACCTTTGGAATTCACCTCACCACTTACCCCCACTCCCATCACTAAGCTAAAATAATTAAGAACTGTGTGGCTTTTCTGCCAGCTCTGCAGACACACCCATTCTCCTCTGCACAGAATCATCTGAGTTTCCTTAGAATTGAATTCTTTGTTCTACCAACTGTACAAAACCTAGATAACAGGTTTTTTCTCAATGTTCTAATTGAAATCCCCATGTCTTTTGTGAAGCTCATTCGTCTCAAGGAGTCTGACAGAAATGAGCCGGCAGGGGGAACATACAATACATACAGAGACTCATAAAGGCTTTGTGTGGCCATCATCAGTCAGAGTTACTGTCCTCATTGCTGTGACCTAATACATGACAACTTAATGGAGGATGAGTTCATCACGGCTTACAACTTAAGGACGAGTTCTGACTGCCATGTTGGAGAAAACATAGTGATAGGAACATGAGATGTCTCATCATATCCCATTAGCAGTCAAGAATCAGAAAACAGACAGGAAGTAGAGCCAGGCTATTAAATCTCACAATTCCTCCCAACTTCCTCCAGTGTA
This sequence comes from Mus pahari, assembly GCF_900095145.1. Taxonomy (NCBI): domain Eukaryota; kingdom Metazoa; phylum Chordata; class Mammalia; order Rodentia; family Muridae; genus Mus; species Mus pahari. The sequence continues at coordinate 24,040,349 of NC_034597.1, read as the reverse complement.
ACTCTGTCTCCTTTCGGCTCCACAACCTTCCATGTCTGTGTCACTAGCTGAGAACCAAATGTTCAAACACATAAGCCTGTGGAAATGATGTTTCCCATTCTCTCTACAACAACTTGGATGGGGGGGTATCCTGGTATGCGTGCATCATCTACCAAGATCTCATAGAAGAAAAGTCACCTTGAATCTACTCAGTGTTAGTATAAGAACCAGGTGGTCAGCAGAGGGCCCTGCCCTGAAAAAGAAAGAGAAGAGAAGATGTAACTATTACAGCAATTCTCCTGGTTATCAATGTACCTCAAAAGGCCGGAAGCCATTTACCTGTAGTCTGGCCTTATGTAAGAAGTGTTCCATGTGAACTTTGCCTTGCCTTTGTGCCTGTGATGGTTATCAAACAGGAGCAAAATGCATCCCATCATTAGTGTGAAGGTGTAGTCACTGGCTTAGTTTAGCACAACCATCAGCAAGTGTGCTGCTTACTGGCCTTTGAGTCAAGTTTGTAGAAACTGACTTCTATTTCAAAGACAACTTGGTCTTTTATTGGTTTAGCCTGTGGCCAAGCAATGAGTTGTCTGGGCAAGAAAACTAAACCCCTTAGTCTTCAATCAGAAGACTGGAAGTTGAACATGACCTCATCGCCTCTCATAAAAATCCGTTTCTCCTATTACAAAGAAACTGATAACCGTTTCGGGGTGGCGCTAATGGAAGGCATTGCCCAAGATGATTTCATTTGATCACAGTCCCTTGCAGAATATGGAAAAAATATGCAAAGGGAAAAAGGAAATTATTCAGAAAGAATTAAGCTTGGGCCAGTTCACTTCTGCTTTTAGCCAAAAGCTCATACGATTTAGACTAAAGAGCGAAGAGCCCCAGTCTCCCCAGTTGCTTGAGGTTATAGGGACCAAATGGTTTTGGAGTCCAAATAGAAAGATATTTAGTATGTCAGTAGCCGTTCATAAAAGAACTAAGCATAGATCCCCCATATTAATTTATGTGGGCTGCTAGAAACCTCTTTAGCCTCTTGTTTTATTTTTGAAGAGCCCCTTCTCTGTGGTCCAGAAGCCGCCTGTGTCTGCATCAGCAGTTAGGAACCAGTCTTCTGTGCTTGTTTCTGCAAGTGCTACCTCGAACAAGGTCTCCAGGGTAGGAGAACATTTGAGAATCCAGCCCATCCCTCTGAGGATAGGGACAAGAGCTGTTCTGACTCTCAAGGCTTAGAAAAAATTCCTGATAGGCCCTTCATCAGTCAGGTCTAATGAACTGACTCCCAATCACTTAATGTTCATGCACAGGCGCCCGGGAAAAGACGCGCACATTGGCCAAACAGGAGATCTCAGCGAATACCGAAGTCCATCCACCTGAAGCAGACGCGTTGCCCCGAGGTGGAAAGGACTCATCTGTGACATGTGGTCTCTCACTGGTCCTGATCAAGGACAACTGTTCTAAGTGTGGATCAGAGTCTGAACCTGCTGAGATTTACAGATTTATGTGTCCCAGAACAAAGAATTGGACCAGGAACACATTGATATGATAGAACTAGGCACATTTCATCAAGGAAGAGAAAGGCACTCTTGAGAATAGAAGTGGGCTAGATGGTCAGGACAGCTCAAAAATCCCTAGGACAAGCATCCTAGCTCTTCATAGGTCATTTACAGAGTTTCTAGCTTCTCCTGAAGCCGAGATCTCAGGCATTTCTCATACATCCTATTTTGTTATGTGTAGCCATCAGATGGGGAAGTTCCCAGGCTTTCTCTGCCAACCAAACCAGCTTCCTTCATCCTTGTTCGTTTCTTCCAGGCCTTCATGACTTTCATCTTAAAGCCTCTTTCTCTCTTCATGCTCTACTATCCTGCCCATCACAGCTCTTAGCCCATGTCTTATAAACCCTATGGCTCAGTGGGGTCTTCTGCTTTTGTTCAAAGAAAGCCAGGTTTTTGTCCTCTTCAAGTGAAACATTTGTGGGTGTAGGGGTTGTAGGAAGCAAATATTTGGTTATAGCCAATACAAAAATTTAGGTGAGTAATTACAGTAAAAGGCAAATGAGTTAGTCAGGTGATGGGTGGCTCACACCTATAATCCCAGCACTTGGGAGGCAGAGGCAGGCAGATCTCCTGAGCTGTAGGCCAGCCTGGTATACATCATAAATTCCAAGACAGCCAGGGATACCCAGAGAAACCCTGTCTCAAAAAACAAATAAGCAACAACAAAAGGCAAATCAACTCAAAAATCTTCCCTATGATTTCCTTGTGATCAGCTTAGTGTCCTAAACTTCATTTCCACAGAAGTTATACTCAGAAGCCAGTGTTCATTGCACAAGAAGTGGTTTTCCAGTTTTCCCTTCATCTGGTCTACCTCTCAGGAGTGACTGGTGTTGAGAAACTGTTTCTCTCTCTCTCTCTCTCTCTCTCTCTCTCTCTCTCTCTCTCTCTCTCCCTCTCTCTCTCCTTACCATCAACAATCCTGACCTCACTTTCTATTTGTTTTCTGACCTTAAATATTACATGCTCAATTGGAGAGATGAGTGGGCTTGATTTTTTTCCAATAAATAAATAAATAAATATGATCTTGATCTCTAATCTTTCACCCGTATGCATGCATCTAATTCCCAGACACAAAAACTAACAATGCAAGAACTGGAACTGGGCCTTGTTCAGCTCTTATGCTGGTCTGATATCAGCTGAAGCTGACAGGGAAAAGCATTTCAGTTTACACGTTCTTTGCTAGAACCCTGGCCCCGCTGACATCTCAGGACGCATAGTCATTCAGAAGGAAGTAAAAAGATACAGAATGAAGTTGGGGTGAAGGTGTGCTGAGTTCATTCGAGGTGCCAGGCTTAGTGTTGCCACATCGTGACAGATCTGCAAATATCTCACTCCCTGCCCACTTGGGCATCTCCAATTTTAACCACTGTGCAGAGACAGTTTTATGCATTCAACCCAATGTTTCCCGAGGTCTAAGTCTTGGGTAGCTTGGCTTCTTTGCTTCTGATCTTTCTCTAAAGATACAGCATTGAGATGAGTTCATATGTAGTCTGGGGCTAAAGGGGAACTGGCTTTTTGGCAGTTCAGACAAAGATGGCTAAAATACAGTGGACAATCCAGCTCCCAAGAGGAATGCTGTACAGCTCTTCTCAGAGAGTTCTGAGCTCCACCTCTTCTTGGGGATCTTTTCCCTAACAAACATCTGAGGAGCTTCTCCATCCTTTGCCCCGCTTCTGTGTGGTTTCAGATCCCAAGGAAAATTTTTCACCCAACTATGTCTTCTTGTGAACTCCTAAGACATCAGAATCCAGATTTTTCTAGAAGGCAGAGTGAGGAATAAGCCTTTAGCCTTGAGTTGGAGGATCACTGAGCTCCTGTTTCCCATGTGACTCATCTGAAGTTCTGCTCTTGTGCTTCAGGTGAACGCAGATCTTGGGGCATGGCTAACACAAGGGCCAACTAAGTCTCGAATGGGGAAATATACATCTTTAAAGCCTGTGCTTTCCGCAATGTCTGGATGCCTACTTGGAGATGTTATGAAGGCAGTCTGTGAAAGAGTTAACCTGAGAACACTGTTATTTCTGAGTGTTTTGGGAAGGGCAGTTGGGATGGAATATTATTTCCATGTTGAATTTCCAAGCATGCTGCTAACAATTTGGCCACTTTAGCTCTTCATGGTTCCTGAAATAGCTCTTGATGCCTCCTTTATTAATTGCTGGTCAAGAAAACGAGAGCTGTAGTGTCTGGCAAATGCATAAATGAAGCCAAATGGCTGTTGAGACTCGATTAGTGCTGAGACAGTAAGGGGCTCTCGTATCTCTGGTCCCCGTGATCTTGTTTGAGCTACATAGAATCCCTTTTCTTTCAAGCGGGTCACCAACATACCTTGAGTTTGAGCGTCAGGCTTAGGTAGGGTCTAGCAGGTAAGCTTAGGGGTCTGACTCTGCGTGCTTGCTGTGATTGTGTGCACAGATCTCTCTGCTGGCCACAGAACCTAGGAGACTCCAGTGTGAGCCTTCAATACCATGTTACTGAATCTTGTGTCACCTGTCATCAGCATGTCATTGACACACCCGAAATGTCCTAAGCACCACCCATTAGGTCCTACCTCTTAAAGGTCCCAAAGTATCTCTCAATATCATCACCCTAGAGCCCAAGCCTTTAGCAAATGGGCCTTTGAGAGACACACATTCAAACCATAGCTCTTCGTTCAGTCACATAGCTAAAGAAGGAAAGGATGGTGGCTCTGGGCTCTAGGTGATCGGATCTAAATGCTTCAAGTTTTCTCAGCTAGCTTTAAGTAGTGCTACCAATCACTGGTGGGTAGTGGCATGTCTGATGCCATTCTCACCAGCCTGAGAATGGTGAGTGTTTCTAGAAGAGCATTTTCCCACTGGAAGTTATTATTCACTTGGGGAGCTAGAACAGAACACCACAGACCATGTGGTATAAACAACGAATACCAGGTCTTGTATAGCTCTGGAGGTGGATGTGGAGCCACAGGAGATTGAAGGCTACCAGGGGCCCTAAACGAGCTTGTGATGCTGTTGCTGAGGACTATGGTTGTCTTGGTCACCATCCGCCATTTTTAATCTGTGCCCTATGTTGACTTCACAGCAGTCTCTATATTGGAACAGGGACAGACCAAAAGGGATCATTTGATTAGGATGACTATCAAGAAAATGGCAGTCACATGTATCTATGAATGTCTGTGGGAGAATCAAAGATAAGTTAGAAAACATTTTAAAGAAGCCAGAGAAGAAAAACGTATCTCCAAGAGCACATCTGTGTAAGCAAATGTGAACTTATTGCTGGAAATGATGGGAGCCAGAAGGTAATGGAATTACATCTTCAGGGTTCCCAGGGACAGCCAACTGCAGACCTAGGATTCCATCCCTAAAGAAAAAAAAAAATCCTGCTACTTTGAAAGTCATAGAAAAATGAAGACACTGTCAAGCAAACAAAATCAAAGAGTATCGCCAGCAAGAAGGATTGCCAAAGGAAATGCCAGATTTTCTGTTGGTAAAGGAACACAATTCCAAAAAGAAGCAGAGATGACAGAAAGAATGATAAGCACCAGGAAGGGGAGTGTGCTCCGGTAGGAATAATTTCTCACTGCGTACAGCAGTAATAATGATGTTGCATAGATTTAAATAGGTATGGAATCAAACTGCATGGCAATAAGAGTGCATAATACAAGAGGCGTTGATGCAACCAAAGAAAAACATCCTTATGTCGTACAGGAAGTGATTAGGAGATTAATCCACATTAGGCACTAATAAGTCAGTGATGAATGTTCTAATCTCTAGGGGAACCATCACAATTAGTACGATAATACATGAGAATTTATTTACCATAAAGGAAAAAATGGAATCATCTTTGAAAAACAAAATTCAAGAAATGGGTAAGAAAGAAATAGTAAGTGGATAATTATAAATCTAAATAGATTTATAAATTCTGCAAGTATAGACATAGTAAATATTTCTGTAACGATACAGATAATAAGACTAAAGGGTAACAAAACAGCTGCCTATAGAAAATACCTTCCGGGTGGCACAGGACTATAAGTGACAGGATGAGTGAAGTGCATGGGAGAACTCTAAATGAATTGTACCAAGTGAAAGAAACCAGTGTCGAGGGGCTTCCCACAGTCTGAGTCCAGTGACAAGACATTCTGAAAAGGTCAAAACCATGAAGTCAATAAAAAAGGCCTTTGGCTGCCAGGGTCTGGTGAGGTGTAAGAATAAATAGGGGGAGCCTAAAGGACTCTTGGAGCAGGGACACTGTTCTGTGATTCTCTCCTGTTAGATATGCATCATTATAAATTTGTCAAAACCCACAGAACAGTAATGATAAGACTGACTCCTATTGAAAACTATAGGCTAACACAGTGCTAATGTACAACCTCTACCTAACCCATGAATATGGCCCATGGTTCTCTGGTTCCACTGATCAAGCTTCACTATGTTGTATGGCATAAGGCTTTGTATTTCCTGGATATTAAGTAAAAATCACACTGAAGAATGATTCCCTGTGTACCTCAACACACAATATCACAGCTCATGTGTGTGTTACAACATCACAAACCCCACAGAGCCATCATGCTTGCCCATGGCAACTTAATCCAAACCCCTGTTCCTGTGTCTACTCAATTCTCCTAAACTGTTCCAGTTCTTCTCTCCTGACTCTGCAAGCTCTTCTCCAACCAACAACCAGTGATTCATAAGCTTGTCAAAAACATAAGCCAGTTCATTGTTAAATTCAAAGTGTACACACCCAGTCTGTTTATGATACTTGCTTTAGTGATGATAAAACCTTAAAATATCATTTTACTCCATGTACCAGGAAACAAAATTAGACAAGTAAGTAAATCTAAATATTTTCACACTGGATCTCAATTTTAAAATCTTCATTAGTAATGTTCCTCCATTTCTATTTTGTGGAACAGTTTGAAGATATTGGTATAAAATCTTCCTTAAAGGTTAGATACTGGACTGGTAAGATGGTTCCGTGACTAAAGTGCTTGCTACAAAAACCTGTCAGCCTCCTTACATGCCCAGAATACATACTAAGGGGGGAAAGAGAAAACTGATTCCACAGGTGCATCACAGCAAGATTGCGTGTACACACACACACACACACACACACACACACACACACACCATACATATACAATAATAATAATTATTTAATTTGGTAGAATGTAGTAGTCAATCTGTCTAGTCCTAGGTTTTCTTTGTGGAGATATGTTTCATTACTACTTCGATCTCATTGCCTGTCCTTTGGTCTGGATTTAATTATGTTGGTGGGTAGTACAAATTTAGAAGTTTATCCATTTCTTCTAGGTCTTCCAGTTTAGGGAAATATAACTTTTCAAGGTATTACTCCCTAGTAATCTTCTTGCTAGTTTTATTCATTTGGTCTTTCTCTCATTGTTTTTGCTATTTTGGATAGAGGTTTGTCAGTCTTGCTAATATTTTCAAAGAACCACTTTTTTGATTGATTTTATACTGTAAAAAGTAAACCGGTTTCTCCTCCAGGACAGTTGTTTTGCAACAACAATGCAGAGACTAATTATCTATGAATAAATGCCTAGGTCATAAGCTTTGGCCTGTTCTTTGACTTACTCTTAACTTATTATCCTTTTTATTCTAACCTGGATTCAGCTATGTGACTGGTTTTCTCTCCTTGTCTTCTTACATTCCTCTCTCCAGAGTTCCTGAGGTAAATCTCCCCTTTATTCTATTCTGAGTTCAGCTACCTCCTATGTTATGTCTGTCTCCTCATCATTCTAGATGGAATCTCCCAGGCCTCTGACTCTTTCCCAGAATTCTCTCTATCCCTGCTGGAAGTCCTGCCTCCTATTTCCTGCCTCAGCTCATTGGCCATAAACTTTTTATTGACAGGTGATGCTTAAAAGAGATTCTCTGCACATTATATTAGTCTAGTACATTAATTTATGTCCTGGTCGTCCTTGTTTTTATCATCTGATGGTTTTGAGTTTAGCTTCTTCTCATTTTTCTAGAGCCTTAAGTTGTGTAAGATCTCCCTGATCTTTTTAAAATATAGACACCAAAAATTTCCCTCTTAGGAATGTCTGATCTGTGACCCAGTTATGCTAGGCCAATGTTGTCATTTGTATCTAAGAATTATAAACCCTCTCTATGATTTTGTCAATAAGCTACCATGTGCTGCTCTGTCTCCAGGTATTTGTGTCATTTCTGAGCTTTCCCTCACTGTTAATTTCTACTTTTATTCTACTCTGGTCTGATAATAGTCTGATAAGGAATAATCTCCCCTTTTTATTTGTTAAGTTTTGCTTGTAGCCCATAATGTGATCAATTTTAAAGAAAGTTCTATGTGCTTCTGGAAAAAAAATGTGTATTCTCTATTTGATGGATGGAATATTCTAGAGATATTTGTTACTTATAGTTTATCTATAGTATATTTGTCTTATGAAGCCAGAATTACCCTAATACCAAAACTGGTCAAAACTCTAACAGAACAGAAAATGACAGACAAATTCCCCTAACGAATATAGATGCAATTGTTTTTCATCAAAATTCTTACAAACTGAATTCAAGAACGCATTAAGAAAATTATATCCAGGTCTGGAGAGATGTCTCAGCTGGTAAGAGCTCTGGCTACTATCCCAGAGGTTCTGAGTTCAATTCCTGATAACTACATGGTGGTTCACAAGCATCTATAATGGGGTCTGATCCCTTCTTCTGACATGTGGGTATGCATGCAGGCAAAACTCTTGTATACTTAAAATACATAGGGTATATATTATAAAAGAAAGAAAGAAAAACATGCCATACCCAGAAATACAAGGTTGGTTAACATATACAAATCAATAAATTTAACGTGCCATTTAAATAAACTTAAGGACAGAAAACTCATGATCTCAGTATTTGCTGAAAAAAATAATTGACAAAGCTCAACATGTCCTCATTGTGAAAGTCCTGAAGGGATGGGTGCGGGTGTGTAGATGGCTGTGTAGAGGGTTTGCTCTGCATTCACCTATCACAAGGCCCCAGCACTGAAAACAAAACAAGCAACAGAAAACCTTCCCACATTTACTGTGGTCCAGCAAAAACAGCTCAGCAGATAAAGGCAATGCTGATGGTGTGTGTGGCTTCTGCTGTTTGCCTATATTCTGGTATCATTTCTACATTCAGCAAACAAAATTCTCTAACATGGCCATGTACAGAAGCCCTTATAAAGAGTTATAACTTATAAAGAGTTTTTCTGAACATACTACTGACCTCAGAGCCTCTCTCTGTCTCTTTTTCGGTCCTGGGCATCACCTTCTGGATGATGTTCTGATTCCCATCTAAGGACCGGAGAAGAGCATTGGTATAGCTTGGATTTGGTAGTCAGTCGCTCTATTATGATAAACTCTCACAGACCAGAAAAATGCACAGCCAAGGTCTTTAGTGCTCTGTGGGTCAGAGGGAGAGATGGAGTCTTCCTTTGATAGGTCTGTAAACAGGAGCTGGCCACTGCTCAGGTGAACAGTGGGCTGGCTTGAGTCCAAGCCTTTCCCCGTGTGAGACTGAGCAGAGTCTACACTGATCTTGCTTGTGTTTATCTGATTTTAGTATAAAAGCTGACAAAATTGGCTTTAGACACTCGGTATCTAGAAGATAATTTGCAGAGTGATTAAGGTAAGACATACCATGTTAAAACACTCATTTTTCAAATAGCAACAGTCAAAATATACTCATCTACATATCGTTGGCCCTCTTTCTTCAGGGACCCCACACCTGTGGATTCATCCAAGCAAGCATTAAAAACAGCAGTGCCACCTCCCACTTATTTTTAGTTATATATCATGTCAGCCCTCAACTGCTTCCACTACAATGAATTTCACTAAATCTGAGTGGAAACTATTTGAGGAAAATACATTTGAACCGAACCCACTCAAACCGTTTCTCTTGTTATTATTCCCTCAATAACGCATTGCAGCAACAATCGACTGCACAGGATATTTACAAGGAAATCTTCTACAGATGGTTTGAAGTGCATGGAAGGACATAGGTAGTTTCTGTGTAGTACTGTGCTATTTTATTGAAGGAACTTGAGCATTCTCATGTTTTAGTATCCTTGGGAGATTCAGGAACCAGTCCTCTATGGGCAGTGAGAACAGTTGAAAGAGAAAACTTCACCTGAGGGGGAGAGCGAGGGCCGTTGCCACGGTGATGAAAATGTGCAGTGTGGATAGGAGAGTGAGGCTTGACCTGTGGCGAGACGAGGAGAAAACCAAGAGCAGGTTGCATGTGGGGCACAGAGAACCAGGCACTGACACAGGGAAGTCAAGAGCAATGAGGATGAGCCATGTATTTGAACAGATACACAGGAAGAGAGTAGAGGAACATTCTATGTTAAATGTGGGCCTGTGCTCTGTGTACCAGTGAATCTCTTAGGCTGAGCTCAGAGGAAGCTCTAGGTCCCTAACCAAGGTGGGGAGGCATTACTTCATCAAAAAAAAAAAAAAAAAAAAAAATGCCCAGTAAGTTTATGCAATGCAATGGACCATACCCACACTGTGGGAAAAAGAACCAGATGTCTTCTTATCCTTTACCATCTGGATCACCCCTCCATCTCCTGGGCAGAGATGAGAAGAATATAAAGCTGGGTCCCACAGGTCATGCACAGAGCCACCCTTAAACTCAGATACTCAGTGCTGCCCAGTGTATCCCAGGATGGCAGGTAGGATAGGCTCCACTCCAGAGATCACCTTACATGCTGGACCACCAGGTCAGTGTTGAGAGCTGGACCCATCCAAGGCTTCACAGAGGCCCTGATTAAAAAACAAAAACAGAAACAGAAACAAAAACAAAACAAGAAACCAAGAGGAACCTAGCTCTGTGGCCTTGCCTAGGAATGAACTTGACAAGGCCTGTCTGGAGCTGTGTCAGACAGCTCCAGGGCCTCAAGGTGGTTTTAAGGATTTGGTTCCTGGGAACTTGGCTTTTCCCCCCAAAGAGACTAGAGCTGTCAGTCTCAAGGTCTGTGTGCTTGGTCTGTGACACCCTTGAGATAATCTGTGTTGCCCTTGTGCAGCATTGCTTCATTGCCGCTTCCTGCTGACCTCGTCCTATTTTCCCCCTGGAAATACTCTATAAGATGCTATACTTCTTAGTAGCCTGGCTCAGCATAAGATGTGGCTTGTGCAAGACCTCCCGAGTCCAGCTCTTCGATCTGCTTTCTCTCTCATCCCTTGGACCTTCCTGAAGGTCCAAGGTCAGGACCCTGTTACTGAAGAAGGACCTGTTAGATCAGATTAGCTCATCCCAGAAGGACTAACAGATATGTAACCTTGTGTAATACAAATACTAGAGACCCGAGTCCCAGAGGGGATACATGCGCAACCCCTCTGTCACGTGATGCAATATTCCTGATGGGAACGTCTTAGTCTTCAAGAACCTGAGAAAATCCTTGACAAACAAACCTAGGCCCAGGACCTTGTGCTTTGGGAGAATGTTCTGGAATTCATTTGCTAAATGTAGGCTAAACCAATACTAAGGAGCCATTCGCTCCCAGGGGAGACTGTCATTTGCAAAGGAAAGGGGCTTCCCTTAGGGCTACTCCGCATTAACATCAGAAGAGCCCACCTGTATCTGTATCCAGATGGTTGCTGGATCCCGTCCTCCAAGCTAAGACGCCCACCCTCACCCTCCACTGGGTCTTTCCATCTTTCTCACAAGAAGCATCTTTCTGTGTGGGAAAGCAGTCGTGTTCCAGTAGATCTGGTGCACCAGGTAGCGTGAATCAACCTGCTGGGCTGCTGGGGGAGGAAGAGCAGCTTCCGCTCCAAGAGCAAAGCCATTTGGTTTAAAATTCTCATAAAAGTAGCAATGTTCATTTCCTATATTAGGTTGTATTTCCTAATTACTGTCCCCACGGAGAACCTAGGGAGGCAGAGAGGGGAAGAAGCTCGCCCTGCAGCCTTCGCGTGTACATTTAAATAAAGTGTAATTTAAAAGCACACCCTTTGTGTTTCCCGAAGTACTTACCTTCCATCCGTGGCCGTTGCTCGTGAACGCAAAATGGAATGGCTTGAAAAAAATTATTAGTTCAGCTTGAAAGTAATTGCCACTTATTTTGTTTATAAGACAGACTCTGCTGGTGACATCAGATTAGACTTAACTGCATCCTGTTTTGATGGTAACTAATATTTGCCCTAATACTAAGCATAAATAAGTAGGAATTTCTCCTGAGACGCCACAGATAATACATCTTTAATGGGACCTAATAGTCAGAGGCAAGCCAATTGCCCTGCTGTGGGATTATAATTATGTGCGCTCTTTCCCCCCTTTTAAATTTCACGAAGAGAAAGGAGTACTTGAAGCCATTAAGCTTTCTCCAGAAATATGGGGTAAAAATAAAACCGGCCGTGTGCAAACTCCGCTGTCATCCGTCCCGGAAGACAGAGGCAGACATTTGAGTGTGCCCTCAAATACATTGCCTTTCCGAGGCTTCCCGGTACTAGGCTGGTGCCACCGACTCTGGAAGGAGGTGGCAGCTGGAAGCATGTCCTCTCCACTGAGGGTAGCAGTGCGAGCATTCTTTCAGGCTGCGTTCTGCAATCTCCTCGTTGCCTCTGTCCTTGCCCCATGGGTGTGTAGGAAAGGTTTCTCCCCTCATCAGAAACTGCACATGTTTTAAATTTATTTATTTATTTATTTATTTATTTATTTATTTATTTATTTATTTCGGTGTATGAGGGTGCAGGGTGCTGGTGACAAAACCCTCCAGAAGCCCTACCTCAAAAGACAGTCAAACCACGTGGATAAATAATGAAGAGCCCTGAGTGCAAGTTCAGGTTCCTCACCCAGACACTATCCTTCAGCCCTGTCCAACTGGTGACTAAGAGCCTGGGGCCCAGAGACCAGAAACATTATGATCCCTTGGGAAATAGACAGGCACATAAAGCAGAGGTTCTTAACCTTCTTAATGTTGCCACCCTTTAATACAGCTCTTCATCGCTGTGATGACCCGAATCAGAAAATTATTTTGCTGCCTCTTCATAACCAACCGTCATTTTGCTACTGTTGTGAATTGTAATGTAAATAGCTGATATTCAGGATAGTCTGACATGTGACACCCACCCACCACCATGGGGGTCGCGACCCACAGGTTGAGAACCACTGTCCTGAAGGCCGTTATGAACTCTCAGCCATCACTCTGAGATAGGGAAAGCGAATGATATAATGTAGAGACGTGCTGGACTCTCAGCCCCAGAGGACTTCACTCACCTCAAACTGGAGACACGGTGTACTTAGGGGACAGCATCCACCAGTCTGACAGACTGGAGCTGGGCCGGGAGGGCCATAGAAAGGCAACGACACCCTGAAACAGCTTGCTTTCAGGCCTGTTCTCCAGAGACAGTGTCTGGGGACAGCGAGCAGTCCTGAGATAAGTCTCGGAGCTGCCCAAGCTGGAGCCCGGGACCAAGAGGAGGAGAGCAGAGAAAAGATGCCAGTGCCCGCTTCCTTCTCTCCATGGCTAGAGTCCCTGGGTCGGCTTGAAAATGGCTCGGGGAGGAGGGGGACTATTTTTACAGCCAAGAGCAAGCTTCCATTTTGCCTTACTAAAGATTCCTGGAAATGACCTCTTGTCATTCCTATACTACACTCCACCTGAGGAGTGCAGATAACTCTACTTCCTTCATGATTTGGGTCTCTTGGAACCTACAAACTAAGGGAACCCATTTCCAACCAGGGTCTTACAGATGGGACCTGGCCAGCCTTTTCCTGGTTCTCTTTTCTCCAGTCTCCATCAAACTAGGCTCTGGTTAATACAGAGTCGGTACCTGACATCAAGGAGTTTGGTAAACAGTAACTATTGCTGAATTATCAATACTAGGTATGGAAGGTGTGTGGACCCTTGGAGAACCACACATGACACTGGCGTTGATTCAAAAGGAATACAGACTCCTAAGATGGAGGCAGGCTCCGAGTATGGTGAAGGAGAAAGCATTCTAGACGAAGAGTTTGTCAGGAACAAAAACTGGGTCTTGTAGTGGGGCTCCGTGGTAAGGCAGAAGCCCAACGTACATAAGGCTCTGGATTCCATCTCCAGCATTACAGGAAACACCTTGTAAATGATTTAGCTCTGCAGAGACGTTCTTGTTAGGAAGGTAAGAGGAGGAAAGAAAGGTGGAGAGTTGAATGGAGGAGGAAGGAGGGTCAGGAAAGAAACAAACGCTCGGCTCTTTGAAGTCTGGCCTGGACCAAGGAAGTGACCAGGACAAGAACAGAGGTGGCTGGGTATTTAGGAAGGCTGACTGGAATCCGTGTGGGTTGATGAGGTGGAGACAGGATGGCTGCTGAGCACAGAGAAGGGGCTGCAGGGCTGGGGGAGTTGCTGCTAAAATAAAAGACAGTTGAAACTGAGTCAGAAGACCAGCTTACAAGAGCACAGCCTCAGGCAACCGAAGCTGTTAAGGAGTCTGGTAAACCACCTTCCCAGGGCTGTCCCCACCCTGTGAGACCAGTGAGAACTGTTGACCCCTAACAGGCCACTATATACATCTTTTCTCAGAGATATCTTGATATTATGCTGTAAGCAAAGCATAACCCCTATTTTTTTTTTCAGCGTTTAGAATTTCAAGATCCTGGAAATCACAAGGAATGGCGCTCACAGCTCAGACCCCAGAACTAACCTCTGTTGGCATATTTTTAAAAATTTGCACAAGTAATATCTTAAATTAATGATAGAAAGTGTCAGCTAAAATTAGTTCCTTCATCCTTAACTCATCTCTCTTATGAGTTCTGTCCTGCCATTGACTCACGTTTATAGTTATATAAGTAGCAAGGGTTTCACATCCACTCAGCCAAGCACAGATGGGAAGTAATTGAACATATACAGATTTATTTTCTTGTTGCTATTCCCTGAACAGTACAGTAGAGCAATTATTTCCACAGTTGACAATGTCCTGGGCATTACAGGTCCTGCAGACCATGCACTATTTTAGACAAGGAACTTAAATAATAAGGGAGGGACCTGGGAGCCTGTCCCCCACCAATACTGTAAGCTAACTGTATAGATAGGTACATACATAGTCACTGAAAACTAAAGTATCAATTAGGATGTTTACTCATTTCTAAGTGGCCTGCAAATGAGTTTTCTGTATCCACATGTTTATTTTTCAATTAATGTTAGGCTGTCCATCTTTAGCATTCACTCTGGCAGCCTCGGGTTCTTGCCTTTTGACGGCTCTACAACGTGCCCATGTTCCCAAGGATTGAGGGGCTTTTGTCCTTCCCCACCCAGGCTGCCGCAGGGTATTCCAGTTTATTGCCACAGGAGTTGCTGCTATGCATGTCCTGGGCATCGCTTGCCTAATATACCCAGTCAGTTCTGCTTTCAGGACTATGAAACCCTCTACCCTGAGAAAGATAGCTCTTCCACGGAGGCCGATACCTAAAGAGAAATTGTTGAGTGACGGGATACATGCGTTTTAAATCCCTTCTCTCCTGTGAAGAGATTAAACTGGCCACACACATTCCCAAAATAACCCCCCTTAGAGTTTAGAAACTTTAACTGTGCTCTCCAGAGGAGTTCGTCAAGGGGCTATCTGGGAAACTAGATTAAAAATCTGCTACAAGGATAAAGCCATTTGGCCGCTGCTTACTGCTGGTGTGGGCATGAGAGTTCACTCTTTTGCATTTATGCTTTTAATTGCAAGTACAGTGTAATATGTTATCAAGTGTGGGAAGAGATAAAACACCATCCACATAGGATTGGAAAATCATAGTTTTGTTGTATCAAGGCAGTGAGCCTTTTTTTTATTAACTTGTTTTAAATTGACACACAGAAGTTCTCCCACATTAATGGGATGCAGTGCATTTTGATACAAGTATATAATGTGTAATAATCAGGTTGAAATATCTGTCACTTCACTACATCCATTTCTTTAAAATTCCTCAGTCAGAGCAATATTCAACAGTTAATTCTTGTCAGCCATAGTCAGTCTACAAAAGACAGAGGTGAAGAATTGACAGGAAAAAGAAAGATGAAAAAAAATGAAGCCTGATTAAAACAAGTCAAGTATATAGAAAACCTGGAGAGACTGAATGTGGAGTGTTCACAATGATTCCTATACTAGCCGACATCATGATTATAACTAAATCCAAACTGCAACACAACTTCAAGAACAGAAACAGAAAGAAAACACAATTAGCTGATTGATCCGTTGACATATGACTCGACAGGTTATTATCTACTAATGTCACAGTTTATTTGGATGCTTAATCATTTCAGACTATGACATCAATGAGACAAATAAAATTACATAATGCTAGTGCCCCTTAAAATCAAAAGACAGAAAATACCCAAAATTAAATAACTTGATAAGACAACAAAACAAATGTATTATGGATAACAAAGCCACATGTGCTATGACTAGAGAAGAGAAAGCTACAGGTAAGAAAGGGGAAGATGGTTGGAACTTGATTCAAGATGGTGGCCACTCTGAGGCTCCTGAGAGACCCACAGAGGCTTCAAGCAGAGACACAGGGAGGGTGATCCTGAAGAGCATGTAAAATCTCCCAAACAACGAGAAGAAATGGGAAGAAGATGCTTTTAAAAAGAGGTTTTATGGAATTGGGGCGGGGGGGAGGGGGGAGATGGTGCAAAGGAAAGTTGTCCACAGTGCAGAGAAGCAGGCAGGCAAGTGCTCTTCCTGCTCGCGGGGGGCAAGCCTGGGGCCAGGAGGTGCGCAGCAGCCTGGAGATCATGCAGGTACTGCCCCCAAATGCACTGCCAAACCCCACGCAATGATTCTGAGCAACGAGGTATCTGAGATGAAGAACAATTCATTTTCTGACTCCTTGAAAGGCCTCCATGCTCTGTGCAGCTCCTGGAAGCCATGCTAGTATCTGTGGTTCATGCCACTGCCACAGGCCACGCTGATGTCCATGATCCAGGCTAACTACAGAAACCAAGTTGATGCTCAGAGTCCATGCTGCCACTGGAGTCCATGTTGATGTCCATGATCTACAATGCATCCTGAAGTCAAGTTGATGTCCATGGTCCATGACGCCGCTAGAGGCTGTGTGGATGTCCACGATCCATGCTGCTATGGACAAAGAAGCTCCTTTCCCAGTGGTATACATGACTGCAGACTGGTAACTGAGAATGAGAGACATTGAGGGCCTCTGTGACACCCTCCCCTTCAAAGGAAAAGAAACAGTCTGACAGGAAGACCTTAAAAGGGAGACCTTAAAATTGTAATAAAGATGCTGATGTGTAGTTCCCTCACTGTTGATAGCTCCTGGCCTGGGAATGGGGGTGGGCCTCAGTTTTCTTTAAAGAGTTGACCACGGGGAGTTTGATCATGGTCCAATGAGTATATGGGCAATACAAGTTGGACTTGGTGTATTATTCTTTGGGGGTGGGGTGGGGAGCAAGGATAGGAGGATGGAACTGGAAGGAATGGGAATTAAGTGGGATGAGAGTGCATTGTATGAAAATCACAAATAATTAATAAAAATTTATGTTCGGGGGAAGAACAAACAGGAAAGAGGAAAGGGAAAGTGAGCCCTGCAATGTGAACTAGAATTAATTAGAGGCAGTAGTTTAAGTTTATGGTTACATATTTCTCATATAAATGAAATGGCTAAGTAAATAGACGCTCTCATCATCTGTGAGTGTGTGTGTGTGTGTGTGTGTGTGTGTGTGTGTGTGTGTGCGCACGCGCGCACACGCGCGTGCATGAGCATCCCAACATATGACGCAGAGTCAACAACATCCTCGTAGCGATGGGTGTACCTGGACCTACACCCTAACGTCTACATACCATTACTACTAACGAAAACTAAGTGAGCATAGATTAGTAAAATGAGTTGATTCCAAGGCCAGTATGTGGAATGTCCATGAGGAGACTGGAACACTGTAGGCTAGAAAGTAAACCAAGCAAGTGTGGGGTGACACGTGTAAAAGACACTGGGTTGGTTGTGATGGGCTCTTGTTGATGTCACAACTGGAAACGATTAGACATCCAAGTCATTTGCACTAGTAGATAATAACCTGTTGAGTCACATATCAACGAGCCCGTCTGTGGAAAGAGAAGTCCTTAGAGTACCAATGAATGTAATGATCATAATAGCCATGAAGAAATGAAAGACAATTGGCAAAAGTAAGAGACATTTTTGAAATTAGAAAAGATATTACTTGTCAATAATCATAATTCATCAGGCAGAATTTGTCGACTGATGCTAGAAACTGGTGTGTGGGATGGAAATGACAAGATATTTAGATACTCTCAGGGGTGGGGGGAATAATATTTGGCAGATTCCTGGATGATCAAAGAACATTGCTATTAATGATACAAATTCAGATTGTGTATATCCTGATACAAAACACTAATAAAAACACACACTTCTTCCACAATAATCCTATAAAATCTGTTTCACTTAAACCTGGTAATGAAGAATATGAGAAGTTCCAAGTTGAGGAACATTCTCCTATGCTCTTCAAAATTGTCAACAGTTTTACAGAAGACATGGGGAGATTGAGAAATTATTACTAACTAGCTGAATTGGTCTAATAATTGAGTGTAACACGTGGGTTTGAGTCTTTTCTAAAATAAATACAAACAGGGTCACAGGGTAATTGGTCCAGCCACTTCAGCAATTGGCAGGGAAAGCTCTGAAAATTAAAAATGAAGCCTGAGGAGACAGCTCAGTTGGTAAAGTGCTTGCTGCGTAAGCATAGAGACCTAAGTCCTCATCCCAGTCACCCACATAAAAAGTGGGGCACAGTGATCTACTTGTCTTCTCACTGGTGGGAGACACATACAATACATTCTCAGGAGATGTATGACTTGTTTGCCTGGCCAATCAGTGAGCTCCATGGTCATTGAAATGCCTTCTCTCAAAGATTAGGCTATTAAGCAACTGATGTCAACTTCTGGCCTCTACCTTCATGCGCAGATATGAACACCTGCACATATCCATACAATGCACACACACGCAAATAAAAATGGAACATCTATGTGACCCAGCTTTACCACTTCTGGAGGATTCCTGAAGGATCTAAGTGCAATGCCTGCACACCTGGGTTTGTGTTCAACTACTTAGAATAATAAAGATAAGGAATTGTCCTAGATGCCCATCAACAGATGGATGGACTTCAAAATGTACATATATATCATGATGGCTAATCTCGATGTAAACTGAGGGTGCGTAGAATCCCTTAGGAAGCAAACATCTAGGTGAGAGCTTTTCCACAGAGGATGCACTGAAGAGGAAGCTCCATCATAGATATGGGGTGGCACAGTCCAGAAACTGGGGTACTGCACTGAGCAGAGAGGAGAAAGAAAGCTAGTAGCTGCATCCATCTCTCTCTGCTTCTTGGCTACAGATGCAGTGTGACCAACTGCCTCACACTGCCCCAGCTAGAGCTGCCCTTCCTCATGCCTGACAGACTACACCCTCACACACTGAGCCAAACAGACCTTTCCTTCTTTACACTGCCTTTGTTAGTCAGTGTGCCACAAGCAACATGAAAATGTATTAATATGTGTATATGCATATGTAAATATATGTGTGTATGATGTATATGTATATGTACATATGTAGTGAGTTTTTATTTAGCTATGAAAAAGAATAAATTTGAGGGATTTTTTGAGAAAGTAGAAAGAACTACAGATTGTTATGTCAAATGAAATAAGCCAAGCTTACAAAGATAGATATCAATTTTTTCATATGTGGAATCTAGGAGTACGGAGTAGGGATATGGGAAAGTGGGGATAAATAATTATAAGGGAAAATAGAGGGGATGAATATAACTAAAGTACAATGTGTACACATGTATAAAAATGTCATAATGAGACCCAGTAAGATGGTTCAGCATGTAAAGACACTTGCTGCCAAGCCTGACAAACTGAGTTGGATGCCTAGAATATTATCCACACACACAGTGAAAGGATATGATGGACTCCTGAAGGCTGTCTTTTGACCTCCACATGCATACCACAGCACACGCGCACACACACACACACACACACACACACACACACACACACACACGCACACACGATGCAAAGAAAAAGAGATGTCATTAATGAGACCCCTTTGTACAACTTCTTTGTTTTAATTCTTTAGATTTATTCATTGTATGTGTATGAGTGTATGCCTGCATGTATATATGTGCATCACATATGTGCCTGGTACCTAGGAGGACCAGAAGAGGACTAGATCCCTTCAAATTCGAGTTAAGGGTCATCGTGAGCAGCCACTTGGATTCTGGGAACCAAACCTGGGGCTTCTGAGAGAATAGCAAATATCTTACTACTGATCCATCTTTCAAGACCCCCACTTGTTTATTCTTTGAGACAGGGTCTTAATGGAAACCCTGGCTGTCCTAGAACCCAATCTGTAGCTCAAATTAACCTCCAAACTTGCAGCAATTCTCCTGCCTCAGCTCCTCAAGTGCTGAGACTACAGGTTTGCACCACTCTGCAGGTTTTATGTGTTATCAAACACAGGGTTTTGTATAGGCTAGGCCAGAAGTCTACCAATCAAACTACATCTCAGTGAACATCTTTTTTACAAAAAAAAAATCAAGTCTGATTAAAGACTATATATTAAATAATCATGTCCAGACCAGCTACATAATTTGTAGAGCCTGGGGTGAAAATGTGAGCACCTTCTTCCAAAAGTATTAAAATTTTCAAAGTTTTAATAACAGAGCATTAAGTCAGACATGGGGTCCTTCTGAGTGTCAAGATGTGTATGACCGTGCAGGTCACATGGCCATGATTGTTAAGGTGTTGACTTCCTGATTGTAACCTATGGACAGAACCTATACAAGAGAATGAATTCATCTCATGGAGATACTAATGTAGAATTTGGGGATTTAGAGAGAGCATATCAGAAACATTTTCAAATTCGGTAGATAAGTGATCTGTATGGGGTAAATGAAGATGAATGGAGCAATGGGGGAATCACATCAATTCTGGGATCCTAGAGAAGGAAGAAAAGAGGGTTCTTTCCCCTATTCTCTAGCTTGTCTTAATGTCTGGAATCACACAAAATGTTTTTAGGGGGGTTGGGTTTGTTTTTGTTTTGTTTTGTTTTGGTTTAAGTACATGTGAGTACACTGTAGTGTAGTCACCAGAAGAGTGCATCGGGCATCAGTTCACATTACAGATGGTTATGAGCCACCATGTGGTTGCTGGAAATTGAACCCAAGACCTCTGGAAGAGCAGTCAGAGCTCTTAAGCACCGAGCCATCTCTCCAGCCCCAGAAAACATTTCTTGAAGATACATACAAAGAGAAGTATTCATTTTGCTGATTGTGACTACGGCATGTTGGGTATGAGTTTTTAAGTGTCCGTAACTAGTAGGTCTTTCATATACATGTGAAGCAAGGGCTGCAAAGGTTGCTGATTCTGCACGCCACTCTGGAGTTTGGGGGTAGGGGTTACTTATCTTGTCTGCTCCCGTGGGAGTCTGTAATGTTCTATAATACGAATGTTTTAAGCCGTTCTTAATTCCACCTAGCTGTCCTTTTTGTGGGTTCCTCTTCAGCCCTGGGAGTTATGTGCATATTTTATGTTGTGTGCACAATTTAAATCTCTGGTTCTGATTTTGATGTTGCCAGTCTTCGTAATTGGCTCTTCAAAGCCTGTATATTAGTTCATTAGCCAGTGTCCCAAATCATCCTTTTGCTGTTGCAACTGTAGCTCTCTCATGTGGCAGGCTAGCACACACAGTGTTTTCCCCTCTGTACAATCTCCACTTAGAAAAGATTACCAGGTATAAAAATCCTCCGATCATAGACATGATCTTCTTTACAAATCTTGAAGCATTTTGTCAAATTGCTTTCAAGAAAGTGGTGCCAATTCACACCATGTGGGACCAGGAGTTAGCACTGGTTTTTCAACTGGAGCTAGGGTTTGCTCTGCGCATCCTCCTTGTTCCTCTTTTGTGCACTTTTCTGTCTCTCTACCTCTCCTGGGGGAGAGGGGCTGATGCACTTCCAAATCTGCACAATCTATTTGAGTAATAAAGATATTAAACCGGGCACTACGTTTGTCTCCCACATTTATCCTGAAAACTCACCTTCAGTGGAAGGTCAATGCAGGGAAAAACCAGGACGTCCTTATGCACGCCACCTCTCACAGGCCAAGAACTGCTTCATAAGCTGGTGAGGCAATCAGTTGTTTAGAAACCATTACATTTATCTGGAACATAAAATATAAAAACAATCTCTTGAGATAATTTTCCAGAGATGGAAAAAACACCAGAAGCCCGGGTTATGTCTTTATCACCAAAATCATCAGTTTTTAAAAATGATTTGATCAGGTCTTCCCACTGCCTTGTTTCAGTCAAGTCAGAAAGCCTCGTGACTAAAAAAAAAAAAAAAAAAAAAATGCTATTATGGTAGCCTCATAAGGTTAATTTACAGGGGAAGATGACCTGTCTATTTCTACAGAGAAAAGATGTGGCTGTGCTTCTCTGGGGCAGATGGATGTCTAAATCACCCAAGCTGGAACAGGCAGAGAGAATGTAGACATGGCTTCAGGCATCCACAGGAGTCTCAATAAGTAGTGAGCACTGACTAAGTATGCTATGTATGTCTAAGCCACAGAACCTGATGACCATCCCTCCCCTGGAACTTAGGTCTCCAGGGGCCTCCTCGTCCTCACTTCTTATCTTCACAGTGCTTACTAGGTTAACACATTCCAGTGTGCAGCAGAGTGGGTGCTGGCAGAAGCAGAGCTTCTATCTGTCTAAAGTATTTGATGGGCAATTGGCTGCCTTCTCAAGAAGGCCAACAATTCCTATACCCTCTGCTACATCCCAAGCAGCAATAGGGCTTTCTGGAGACCACCCACCTTCTGCCACTTGGAATGCAGTGCTGCTTTTGCTTAGTCAGATGGCTGCCATGTTAGGAGTTGTTTGAGTGCCAGTGAGGAGTCTGGGCACCACTCAGTGCTAAGAACTCTCTCACTGGTTGCTCACGGCACAGGCTCTCTCTGCCACAAGGAGCACACGGCCAGTGTTCATACTTACCAGAAAGAGCCCATTCATATTGGAGGTGTTTTGTTAAGTACATGTCCTACATGATACAACCCAGCATGTGACACCCTTGTTCTCTGGGACAATTCACTTTTCTCCCAATCCACTCCACATTCAGCCATCCAGGGTCAGCAGATGTAGACACCTGTCTTCCTGGGTACAGCCACACTCATACATGTACATATTATCTCAGGCTGCTGTTCAGCTACAACTTAGAGACAAGTGGGAAGAATACATAGTCCACACCTTAAAAGATGTATTGTCTGATCCCTTGAGATGATGTGTCAACCTTGGCTCCGAATGTTCTCTGATAGAACTTCTACTTCTAAACTTTCCTCCAGGGAACTCTACTTTCACAGCTGTTACCAAAGAAAGCCATTTGCTGTTTTCCAGCTTCTGCCTTTAAACCAACACACTCAAAGACAGTCCTGTATTCAGATTTGTGGAGGAACTTCAATTGAGTAGGAAGACTATGCACTCATCAAACAAAGACCCGTGCTAGAAAACCTATCCTTCTTTGAAGGCAGCACAGAGGGGGAAAACAGAATAAAGAGACACTTTAATTGGCTGTCACATATAGTATTGTATATCATCTGTTACAAGAAGGGTTTTTACATACTTGGAGGACCTTTAAGGGTTGGTGGAAGATTTAACTTCTGGACTCTTTCCACTCAGGCTTCTTGATACCAGCAGAGTGGCTCTAGCTGCCCTCACTTGGAAATAGACATGAAGAGGCCAAGCTGGAGTGCAGGAGAAGCAAAACCCCCAGAACTAGAAGATGAAATAGCCTGAGAGGTGAGTAACTGTGTAGCTCCTGCAAGCTCTGGGGGTGGGGGTATCTTCCTACATGAGGGAAGGTTCTAGATACATGATCTCCATAGGGAAATAGTAAAAGGAAAGCTACCTCTCATTGCTTTTCTAGTGAAGTAAAGTAGAGTTTGGATGGAATTCAAAATTCCCAGAAGGATGCTTGACATCATTAGCCGTCTTGGACATGCAAGTCCACAGGGAGACACTGGGTCAAGCTCACTGGGATGGCTACAAGTCCGATAAGGACAAATGCTGGTGTGAGTATGGGGAATGAGGGGACCCTGGTACACTGCTTATGGGAATGTTAAGTAGCACAGCCACCTTGGAGGTCAGACTGAAAGCTTCTCAAATAAATACTCATGTAGTAATGATGTAAGTCAGTAATTCCACTCCAAATTATCTACCAATGATAGATTTTGTTCACACACCAAAAAAAAGCCTGTACACAAACATCCATAGAAACATTGTTCACAATAACCCAAAGTGGAAAGAACTCAAATATCCAACAACTAATGAATAAACAAACAAGATCTGGTATACCCACACAATGGACTATTATTCAGCCATGAAGTATCAAAACCTGTGGCTACATGAGATGCTGTGGCCAATCTTGCAAATAAGCTCCTGGGTGATATTTCTTCTCACTTCTCCTGTTCTGGAGAGTCCCATGGGTTAGAAACTGTATCTCTGAGGCTCCTTTGTAGATGAAGTTTCATCTAGTATTCACCAAACTGACTCAATTCTTTAAGATTTAGGAAAAGAAGGAACAGAGTCCCTAGCTACACAGCGGCACATATTGCCCAGAAAGCCTATGGACTCTTCTAGGCAGCTGTTGTGGCTTCTGAGTGCCTTGGGGACCTGGGTGTGGAGCAGTGGGTAGTCACAGCAGTGGTATTTGGCTAGAAAAGCTTTGTGTTGCTTGAGCAATTTTTCTGGCTGTGTAGCAGCCGAGGTTTATTCCCTGGCTTCCCTAGAGGGTTTGGAAACAAACAAATATGACTTTAAAATCTGCTTTCTGATTAGACTAACTAGTATGAATCCTGTCGCCTGCTCATAAAAAGTCTATCCAAACAGGTGGGGAGCCCAGGGCATGAAGAGTTCCTGGAGATGAAAATACCTCAAAAATATTATCCTCTTAAAGCGTGCTCTCTGAATCCAAGCCAAGAAAATTCACAGGCATCTTGCTGAGACTGAGAAAGAAAGACCAAAAGTTTCCAGAGGAGACAGAATGGTAAATGAAATTAATTATATGCTTCCTGCTATCACAAATTTATAATGTATACGAGGCCAATGATTTTGTCTCTGTTTTACTGTATGGAAGATTTTTTTTTAATGTATAAGCAAGTGCCTTATAGGTTCATTTATAACCTCAATCTTCACCCTGATTTTTCTTAAAAGCTTCTCAACAAGGGGATTTCAAGGTAATAAGCGTGAGGACTGAGCACAGAATCCAAGCTATGTGTTGCTAAGGTGGCATGCACAACAGTTTAGCTGCACATAGCACAATGGTTGTTCAGTTGTTTTGAGTCACAGCGAGAGGGAATCTGGAGATGGAAGAGTTCTTCCAGCCATGGCATTTTGCAACTCTAGAAATATACATTATAAACTCTCCACCATATTACCACTCTTTCCCCACCAGGATGCCTCTCTTACATAGCTCTTTGAGTCCCTTGCTCAGTCTATCATCCAAGCTCTTATAAGAGCTGAGGACAGGGATCTAGGGACTCAGGGTGCCTGACAAAGCCCTAGGCTGATCTCACACAATATGAATGTTTTTTCCAGAAATTAGGCAGATGAGAAGGTGGCCTAGCCATTCACCACCACTCCATCGGTAAATTCCATAAGGAAGATGTTAAAAATGAACCACCTACTCCATGGACAGAAGCCCCTGGTCCTGCCTCACCTTACAGTCTCTGGAGGCAAAGCAAGTTCCCAGCACCAATTCATGGCCATGGACACAACCCCCACCCCCAGGCACTCCCTTTCACTGGGCTGGGTTTTATGAGAAGAGAGAATGGACGTGAGCCTTTGACCAGGTCACCCAGGAGCAGACAGCTAGTTCATAGTTACATAGGGCTAAGTGGGAAGCTGTCCACCTGGGGACTTTGCCGAGCGTCTTTGCTGGTACTAGACACTACAAACAACATACATACCCAAATGAAAGGCACCTTAGGTTTTCTGGGCTCAAGCCAAGGATATTTCAGCATAGCTAGAGCAGCTCAGACTCAGCTACCACGTTACCTGATGACTTATAGGGCAGCAGGAGAGACCATAGCACAGAACCTATATAGGGAATGCAATCCTCCAGCCTCACTTTGGCAGTGAGGGACTGCTGTGAGCTACTCTAGGCATCACGACCTAGCTCACTGTTTTGCCATGTCTTCCCTCACTCCAGCCATAGTGACCTTCCCCTCTGGCATTCAAAAGTCTTCCCTCCCTTGGCCGTTTATACTTAACACTTCTTCTCAGCTCTCCTCTGCCTATTATCTGATCACCTGCTTCACTCTTTAGGTTTCTGCCCAGGGCAACCCAAATTTGTATGTCTTTTGTTCACTACCAAATCTGTTGCTCCTAAAGTTGTGCCTGTTCCACGGTAGCTACCAGGGAACACCTATTACCTAAGAAAACCATGAAATGGAAAGTGCGAAAATACGACAGAGGAGAGTGGATTCTCATCAGTGTGGCTTAATTATCAAATTTATTGGTTGCTTTGTGTCATTGTGCCCAAAATAACTGGACAAAATGACTTAAGGGAGCAAAGATTTACTTATTCTGTCTCTCAGTTCCATCATCTGATGGCTGGGTAAGACATGGCAGAGTCCACGAGATGGAGAACGTGGGAGGCACCTCACATCACCTACATCACAGCCAATCAGACACCAGCCAACCAGGCACCAGCCAACCAGGCAATCAGACCCAGCCAATCAATCAGACCCAGCCAACTAGGCACCAACCAATCAGACACCAGCCTATAATATGCAAAGGGACAGCCCTCAGGACCTATTGTACTAGCTAGACGTCATCTGTAAACTCCACGGCTTCCGAAAATGGTGTCACCAGCGAATAAAATTTGAGATTGTGTGGAGTATTTCAAATTCAAGCTGTGACACCACTTAAAGGGAAATTGCGGTAGCTTTAGCCCTTTCATTCTGCATTTCATCCTGCTGACCACAGGCATGCTCAGTCTGTCTTTGAAACTAAAGTGGTTCAGGCTGTTGCAGCAAACAGAGCTCAGGGTGTTGAGCCCAAGTGGCTCCTTTTTATTCTTTTATTCTTCTCAATTGATTGTGGAGGACCATTGCTTCGGGACACTAAGAAATCAGCTTAGTGTCTCAGTTCCTGAAAACGGCACAGCTAGTTTGGACTCTCAAACGAGTGCTGAACCGTTCATGTCCCAGCAGCGAATAACTCTGGAGTGTTCCTGGAATGTCATCCAGGCCCTAGTGGCAGCAGCCCCTCATTGGGTGCTTTCCTGGAAGATTACATAGGTTGACAACAGACAGGCCTGTGAGAAATGAACTTTGCGGCGAGTTTACAGATCCAGACAGAGCCAGTAACTCGGGCCTCTTAGGTCTGGCCCTAGACCTGAACTACCAACACTGGGTCATCTTGGGATAGACCACTGGCCTCCCCTGGTCTCAGCAACCTCGTTTCCAGGCGGGAGAGGATGGCAGCTGAAGTCTGCTGACAGCTCCGGAGTGCTGGGAGAATTAACTAATAAATGATTGGGAAGCACTCAGCAATGTAAAGTGCTATATAAATGCTTAATAGTAACAACCACCCTGTCAGGAGTCCAGGGCTGCTTCTGAGCTCTGTGGTCCCCGTGTAATGATACTGAACCCTATAAAGTGCTTTATAAATAGTGAATAATTCATTCTCAGGGCACCCCAGGGAAGGGAGAAAGTACTCCTCTTGCTTCAGAGGAGTTCAGATCCAATATTTCCTGGGGGTGTTCAGCTAGGAGGCCTTGCTAAGCCAAGTTTGGATCTCTGTGGCCTCTGGGTTAGGCCAGGCTGGGCCCAGCTGCTTCAAGCTAGGAGGTCCAAGCTCAATCCTGCAAGCGAGCCGATGCTCCCTGGGGCTCTAGCCAGGCCCTTGAAGCTAATGGTTGTGGCTTGGAAGAATGAAAAGCATGAGAGATGAATGAGTATAGCCTGGAAACAGAACAGGCACACTGGCCTCCTGATGGCAAGATATGTAGTCTCTAGGCAGATGGGAACACCCAGGGCCTTGCAGTAGACAGCAGTCAAGGTGAGGACTCAGGAGAATGAGATGGCCAGAGGGGGGGGGATAAAAAGGCTTTAGCAACCTCATCCAAGGTCAGGGGTGGTAGTGGGGGAGGGGCTTCCTCCCTATTAGATACAGGCCCACCATGTCCCTGAACTACTGTACAGACTAACCTTAGTTATAGTGACAGACATAGGAGCAACAGGAAAGGTTCATCTCCCTAGTGCCAGGCGGAAAAAAAAAATCTCAGGCTGCAAAGAGACTGCCAAACTGCAGCCAGATCCCATGTTCTGAGACCAGTGGTAGCTTGGACAGGAAAGCCGAAGAAAGGTATCCTAGAGCCTGAGCTGAGGGCCCAAGGAACTTGAGGCTCCAGGTCTCTTTGATCAGAAAAGCCAAGTCAAAACCCCATTGACCACCATCCCCAGACGTGGAAAACCACTTGTAGGTGCAGGGCCAGCTGTGCCTGAGATCTTCCGACCATTCGTGATGCTGAAGATGCAGACACGGGATCGTAGGCAAGAAGACATTGAGGGTCTCTGAGGCAGGGCCCTGAGCTAACGGAAGATATTAATAACTGTTTCCCCACCAGCTCCCTGCAGCACATGGGCTCGTAGAACTTCTCAACCTCCCTCCCTCTCAACAGTAACACAAGGACAACCGCTGCTGTCACATCGCCATCCCTGCAGAAGACAGATGCCCTGACAAGCTGTGAGTAGCCCTGATTCTACAGCAGCACTCAGATCCCTCTTCCTGGGTCCAGCATCTGCCACATCTAATGGCCAACAATCCTAAGACCTCAGGCCCGCCCATGGCCTGTTAACAGTCTCCTAACAGGTGGTATTTTTATCGTTGTCCCTCCCTATGCAGCAGGACTGGAAAGCAGCAAAGGGGAATGGGACCCAGGCTCAGTCTCACAGGCATGACCTCACTTTTCCTAACAGATATGAGGAAGCAGGTGGAGGAGTGAGCTGCTGGCCCCAGAGCTGCTCAGCTGGCCAGACACTATTCAAACTAAGGCTGCTTCTGCTCTGCCCTGTGCCTGCAAGGGCTGAGAAGCAAGAAAAGAACAGGCCAGCCAGAAGTGAGCTCAATGGAAGGTGAACGGACTCACCTAGAGTGGAGGGCAAGATGAAAATGAATTTCTTTAGGTTCTGTTTTGTGTCATGAGCCAGAAAGGGCAGAGTCATCATGTGTTTTATTTTGTTTTGTTTCAATACATCAAATGAAATTCAAAAGTATTTTTGCTTTATTTCATTTCATTTTGTTTTGTTTTGTTTTTATACATCAAATGATATGCAAAGCCTGGTGGGGTGGCACATACCTGTAATCCCAGCATTCCTGAGTCCAGGGCCAGTCTGGAATACATAGCAAGTTCCTGTCTAAAAAGCATAAACAAGACAAAAAATAGTTGGAAAAGTATTTAGCCTGTCCAAGAACACTGACTGCATTGCCTGTATACTGAGTGAATGCTGTGTATGTGTCTGCACTGGAGTGAACCCAGGCTGGCTAACCGAAGAGAATGGTAATCAAACAAACAGACCCTGCAGCGGACAGAGAAAAATAACAAGGAAGAACTAAATCAGAAGAGACCACTCAGCCAGGGGAGCGGGTAGGCTAACTGCAGATCTTCACCTCTCCCTCTATCCCTCCAAGTCCAATCCTCCAGTCTCACCTCCCATCTCTATAGCAGACCACCTGGCTCCAGCCTTCCTCTCCTCTCTACCCTTGCCTCCAGCAGGTCACACAGACCTTCTCCTCCAACCTTCCTCCCTGCCCATCCTGTTATCCCAGCCCCCAACTGCAGCAGGCTTTCTCTAGGAGTCCTCTAGGCAAGCCTGCCAGAGATGCAAGTAGGCCCGCAAAGCAGGTAGGTGAGCGGCAGATCTCTGCTCTCCCTCCTCCCCTCCACATCCAAACCCCGAGACTCATCCCCAGCCCTGTAGCAGACTCCCTGTTGTGGGGCCTCTTCTCACTCTCTGCCCTCGTTCCCAGGGGACTAAACCGATTTTGTGGAACACCATATTTTCTCCCTCCTGTGGACCCTCTCAGCCCCAATCCTATCCCTAGCTCATCCTCATTCCTACTGTTAACTCTCTATACCTAGAAACACATTTTATCAGAACTCCCAGTACCCAGAAGAATTTCCAACAGGTACCACACTCCCCTTAGAATCATTGGGGGCAACAGAAACCAAGGCACATAATATTCACCCAACAAAGACAAGATCAGATATCAGCACCTAGGATTACAACCTTCCCAACCCCAAATGTCTAGATACCACTGTAAAAACACAATCAATAATAGCCAGGACAGCAGATTACCACTAGAGGCCAGCAACCCTACCAGAGTGGGCACTAAGTACTGCGACATAGCTGAAGCCCAAGACAAAGACCTTAAAACAGCCTTTATGAATATGATAGGGGTTCTTAAAGAGGAAATGAATAAATCTCTTAAAGAAATTTGTGAAAACACAAATGGTGGAAAGAAATGAATAAAAATGTTCAAGACTTGAAATGGAAATAAAATCAATAAGGAAAGTATAAACAAAGAAATCTGGGAAAGAAAAATTATGAACTCAAATGGGAACCTCAGAGGCAATCGCCACCATCAGAATACAAGAGATGGAAGAGAGAAACTTGGGCATTGAAGACATAATAGAAAAAAAATGGATACCTTGGTCAAAGATTATGTTAAATCTAAATAAATCCTGGCACAACGCATCTAGAAAATCTGAGGCACCATGAAAAGACCAAATCTAAGAATGAAAGGGACAGTGGAAAGAAAGAAATCTCAGTTCAACAACAAATTGTCAACAATGTCATAGAAGAAAA
Organism: Mus pahari; assembly: GCF_900095145.1. NCBI lineage: Eukaryota > Metazoa > Chordata > Mammalia > Rodentia > Muridae > Mus > Mus pahari. Next base: position 24,009,959 of record NC_034597.1, on the reverse strand, counting down.
ATTTCCTATCCTAAAGAAGGAGGCACCTATCAAGCTACATGCAGCACATAGAACACCAAATAGACTGGACAAGAAAAGACATTCCCATAGGCACATAATAATCAAAACACTAAATGTACATGACAAAGAAGAATAGTTAAAGCTGCAAAGGAAAAGACCAAGTATTACATAAAGGAGACCTATTAGGACAACACCCGACTTCTCAATGAAGACTCTAAAAGCCAGAAGGGCCTGGACAGATGTGCTTGACTCTAAGAGGCCATAGATGCCAGCCCAGATTATGATACCCAGCAAAACTTTCAATCATCATAGATGGAGACATTCCATGATAAAAATAATTTAAGCAATATCTACCTACAAATCCAGTACCACAGAAGGTGATAGAAGGAAAACTCCAAGCTATAGATGTTAACTCTATCCATGAAAACACAAAGAATAAATAATCCAGAGCAGCAAATCGAAAAAGGACAAATAGCAGCATTACCACCTCCTCCTTCACCACCACCACCACCACCACCACAACAACAACAACAACAGCAACAACAATAACAACAACAAAATAACAGGCATCAACAAACACTGCTCAGTGAGATCTCTCAACATCAATGGTCTCAATTCTCCAATAAAAAGACACAGACTAAGAGATTAGTAGTGAAAACAGAATTTATTCTTTTGCTGCATCAAGAAATCCACCTTAACATTAAAGCTAGACATCACCTCAGGGCAAAAGGATGAAAAAAGGTATTCCAAGAAAATGAGCTGGTGCAGCCATTTTAGTATCTTTTTTTTTTATTAGATATTTTCTTTATTTACATTTCAAATGCTATCCCGAAAGTTCCCTATACCCTCCCCCCCCTGCTCCCCTACCCACCCACTCCCACTTCTTGGCCCTTGTCTTCCCCTGTGCTGGGTCATATAAAGTTTGCAAGACCAAGGGGCCTCTCTTCCCAATGATGGCCGACTAGGCCATCTTCTGCTACATATGCAGCTAGAGATATGAGCTCAGGGGGTACTGGTTAGTTCATATTTTTGTTCCACCTACAGGGTTGCAGCCCCCTTCAGCTCCTTGGGTACTTTCTCTAGCTCCCCCATTGGGGGCCCTGTGTTCCATCCAATAGCTCCATTTTAGTATCTTATTAAATAAACTTTAAATCAAAGCTAATCAGGAGAGATGGGGAAAGATACTACTTATTCATCAAAGGAAAACCCAACCAAGAAGACATTGCAATTCTTAACATCTGTGCACCAAACACAAGAGCACCCAAGTTCATAAAAGAAACATTACTATAGCTTAAATCACAAATTGACCCCCACACACTGATAAAGGCAGACTTCCATACCCCACTCCTGAAATAGACAGGTCATCCAGGCAAAAACTAAACAGAAAAAAAAAATGCTGATGTAACTAAGGTTATAAGCCAAATGGGATAACAGATAATCACAGAAGATTTTTCCCAAATACAAAAATCTACACCTTCTTCCCAGCACTTCATGGAAGCAAGTTTCAACAGACAAAAAGACACAAAGGAAGTCTCAACAGATACAAGAATGGTCAAATAACATGGTGCATCTTATCTGACCACTATGAATTAATGCTGGATATCAACAACAACACAAAGCTTACAAACTCACAGAAACTGAACAACTTGCTATCAAAAATGGATCAAGAAAGAGATTAAAGACTTTCTAGAATTGGATGAAAATGAACACACAACATACGCAAACTTAGGGACACCATGAGGGCTGCTCTAACAGGCAAGTTCAAAGCACTAAGTGCCTACATAAAACTTCTGAGAGATCTCATCCTAGTAACTTAACAGAATACCTGAAAGCTCTAGAACAAAAACAAATCATACCCAAAAGGAATAGACTGTAAGAAGTAATCAAACTTGGGGTTGAAATCAATAAAACAGAAACAAACAAGCAACACAAAGAATCAATAAAGGAGTGGGTTCTTTGAGAAAATCAGTAAGATTGACAAGCCCTTGGTCAAATTAACTAAAAGGTGAATATCAAAGATCCAAACTAACAAAAGTAGAAGGAAAAAGGAGACATAATAGATCATCATACTTTAAAAACCTATACTCTACCAAAGTAGAAAATCTAAAAAAAAAAAAAGAAAAAGAAAAAGAAAAAGAAAAAGAAAAAGAAAGAAGGAAGGAAGGAAGGAAGGAAGGAAGGAAGGAAGGAAAGAAAGAAAGAAAGAAAGAAAGAAAGAAAGAAAGAAAGAAAGAAAGAAAGAAAGAAAGGGTAATTTTCTCAATACATACCACTTACCAAAGTTAAAGCAAGACGAGATAAGCAATTTAAACAGTTATAACCCCTAGTGAAATAGAAATAATTAAAAGTCTCCTCCTTCCCAAAAAACCCAAGGCCAGATATTAAGGCAGAATTCTATTTAGTGTAGCATTCTACCACACTTTCCGTACTTTCAAATAAGAGTTAATGTCAATATTCCTCAAATTATCCCACAAACTAGAAACAGAGGGAACATTGTCCAACTCATTTTATGAGGCCACAGTTACCCTGGTACCCAAACCACATAAAGACCCAACAAAGAAAGAGAATTACAGGCCAATTTTCCTTATGAATATTGATGCAAAAATTCTCAATAAAATACTTGCAAATCAAGTCCAAGGACACATGACAAAGATGACCCACTATGATCAAGTTGGTTACATCCCATAAATGCAAGGATGGTCCAACACACATAAATTGATAAATGTAATTCAGTGTATAAACAAACTTAAAGACAAAAACCACATGAGTATCTCATTAGATGCAGAGAATGACTTTAACAAAATCCAATACCCCTCATGATAAAAGTCCTGGAGAGATTTGGGATACAAGGAACATGCTTCAACATAATAAAGGCAGCCTACAGCAAGCTCATAGCCAACATCAACTTTAATAGAAAGAAATTCAAAATAATTCCACTAAAATTAGAAACAAGACAAAGTTGTTCACTCTCCCTATATCTATTTATTACAGTACTTGAAGTCTTGGTTAGAGCAATAAAACAACTGAAGGAGATCACAGGGATATAAATTGGAAATCAAGAAGCCAAAGTATCTTTATTTGCAGTTGTTACGATCTTTTACATTAAGTGACCCTAAAATTTCCACTAACTCCTACAGCTGATAAACACTTTCAGAAAAGTAACTAGACTGAAAATTAATTCACAAAAGAAAGCTATAGCTCTCCTACATACAAATGACCAATGAACTGAGAAAGAAAAAGGTAGAAAAACACCTTTCACAATAACCTCAAATAATATAAAATGTCTTGATGAAACTCTAAGCAAGTAAGTGAAAGATTTTTATAATAAAAACGTTAAGACATTGAACAAAAAAATTGAAGAAAATATCAGAAGATGGAAAGATTCCCCATCTCCCATGCTCATTGATTGGTAGGATTAATATAGTAAAAAAAAAATGGCCTTCCTACCAAAAGCTATTTATGGATTCAATGCAATTTCCATCAAAATTCACATACAATTCTTCACAGACCATGAAAGGAAAATCTTCAGTTTTATGTGGAAACACAAAAACTTCTGGATAGCTAAAACTATCCTGGGGAAAAAAATTGCTGGAGATATCACCATCTCTGATTTCAAGTTGTACCACAGAGCCATAGTAAAAAGAAAAAGAAGGAAAAACATCATGATATTGGCAAACAGACACATCAATCGATGGAACTGAATTGAAGGCCTACACATAAATCTACATACATAATGATTTTTTTTATTTTAAAAAATCCAGAAATACACACTGACAAAAGACAGCATCTTCAACAAACGTTGCTTGTCAAACTAGATGGCATCATGTAAAAAAAAAAAAAAATCCACATGTATCATATCACCTTGCAAAAAACTCAACTCCAAATGGATCAGTAGAAGAGAATGTGGGGAATAGCCTTGAACTTTCTGAACAGAGCACCATTAGCATAGGAACTAATCAACAATTAATAGATGTAACCTCATGAAACTGAAAAGCTTCAGTAAGGCAAAAGACACCATCATTCAACAAAGAAGCATCAGCCAATAGAATATGTAAAGAATTTTACCAGCTGCACATCCAAGAGAAGACTAATATTCAAAATACATAAGGAACTCAGAAGCTAGATATCAAGAAAACAAACAGCCTAATTAAAAGTCTAGTACAGATCTAAACAGAAAATTCTCAGAAGAGAAAGCCCAAATGGGCTGATAAGTACTTAAAGAAATGTTCAAAATCCTTAGTCATCAGGGAAATGCAAATCATAACTACTTTGAGATTCTATCTTACACTTGGCAGAATGATGAAGATTAATAAAACAAGTGGCTGCGTGGGCCAGTAAGAATGGGAAACATGAAGAACACTCATCCCCTGATTGTGGGAATGCAAATTCTACAGCCACTATGGAAATCATCGTTGTGATTCCTTAGGAAGATGGAAATTGATCTACCTCAAGACCCAGATATACAACTCTTGGGCAATACCCAAAGGATGCTTCATTCATCCACAGAGATACCTGATCAACTATGTTCATTGCTGAACACAGTTCATCTATTCTTTTAAGCCAGAAATTGAGATCAACTTAGATGTCCCTCACTGAAAGAATAGATAAAGAAATGGTAGCACATGTACTCAGTGGACTATTATTTAGCCGGTTAAATGAAATTTTAAAAAATTGCAGGCAAATGGATAGAACTAGGAAAAAAACATCCTGAGTGAGGTAACTCAAGCCCAGAAAGACAAATATTTACTTACCTGTGGATATTGATTGGTAAGTCAATGATAACCAAGCTACAATCCATAGAACCACAGAGGTTGAGCTTAGAGAAGAGTACAGTAGAGTAGGGTAGGTGACCAGGGGCATAGACAGATCTCACAGGAGAGAAAAATAGAATAGAGAGGTATGGACAGATACAGTGGTGGAGACTGAATTGGAAGAATCAAGTGGAGAGGGAGAGGGAAGAGGAGCCATGAAGGGTAAATATAGGGAGAGACAGAAAATTAAAAGCCATTTAAAGGGCAGTGTGAAAAGCTAACATAGTAGAAATTCCCAAAACATATACATATATAAAGGTTATCTAAATAAAGTTGCTAAAAAATGAAGGAGACAGAACCCCACCTAGCCATCTGTCACCAAATAAAGCTTTCAGTACCAGGATTGGGTTACATATAATTGTGTGGTTGGCCAAAGGTGTCACATGGAAACCCCCAAACAACCCAGGCTGTTGGCTCTCCACAAGCTGACAGCAAGGCCCCATTACTGAAGACAACATCCACACAACTCATTGAGCATGGAGAGGTTGAGCTGGTGTCTACATAGAACTTTCACCACCATGTGCTGGTGTCTACATAGAGCTTTCACCACCATGTGCTGGTGTCTTTGGTGTAGGAAGTTACTCTGCATACTACCAAAGAAGAAACAGAAACACCAAAATAGCTGAAACCCTTTGATCTACAATGAAGACCTGCCTTCAAATGGGCTGGTGCAATGGTACAAAAAGTTTGTGGAGATAACAAGCCAATATCTGATTTGACAGAAGACCCACTCACTATACTACATAGAACCCGTACTTGACACTGCTTGGGAGACCATGAACCTGAAACTAGATAGCCTGGGATCCTGAGATAAAGCCAAATACTACTGTTCTTTAAAAAGTCACATTGAAATAAAATGACTCCTTATGACATTTTACTATAACCATAGATCAGTCCTTGCTCAGCCATCATCATGCGAGCTTCCTCCTGCCGCAGATGGGAGCAAATACAGAGACACACCCACTTCCAGACATTATACCAAAAGTGAAAGACCTTAGAACACCCAGATGTAAAGGGATGTCTCCATTAATTCCTCCCTTCAGGCTTCAGGGAAACCTGTGGAAGAGGAGGCAGAAAGAGTGCAAGGGCCAGAGGGGATAGAGGGCACAGAGGTATCAATACCCTCTAAATCAACATTATTGATGGAGAGATGGCCTCACAGAGGCTGAGGAAGCATGCATAGGGCCTGCAAGGGTCTGTACCAGTTAGGGTGGAGGCATGCCCCCATCCCTAACCCAGAAGCAATTCCCAGTTGATAACCATTTTCAAATGATAAGCTAAACAAAACTAAGGGGACTAAACACTGTGAGAATAGCTAGTCAGGTGGAATCAACAGGTATATCTTGGGCTGGATGCCAAACAGGAAATACCCAGACTTACCAGGCATCTTGCAACATTTATACAAGAGACGCAAAACTCAAAAAAGGTAGACAGTATGCATTCAAGATTCTGAAATATAGTAAGAAGAGAAACTGTGAATGAAGTGTATGTTTAAAAGTTAGGAGATCTTAACTAACGAATCATAGAAATCAGATTTATAACTATAGATTCTTTTTTTTTTTTTAAAAGATGAACTCTTCCTGTTTCTTGTTTTTTGTTTTTTTTTTTTAAGATTTATTTATTATATGTGAGTACACTGTAGCTGTCTTCAGACACACCAGAAGAGGGCATCAGATCTCATTACAGGTGGTTGTGAGCCACCATGTGGTTGCTGGGATTTGAACTCAGGACCTTTGGAAGAGCAGTCAGTGTTCTTAACCGCTGAGCCATCTCACCAGCCCATAACTATAGATTCTTAAGGAGAAACACAACATGGAATTTCAGAGATCACACATAGAAGCAGAAAAAAAATCCTATTTTTCTTTATAGCCCTGTGTTGACTTATTTTCTGTTCTGTGATAAAATACTTTGACAAAGCAACTAAGGAAGTAAGGTTTGTTTTAGCTTCAGTTCCGAAGAATACTCCATTATGGTGGGGAAGACAGGTAGACAGGGAAGACATGATCACAGGAGCACGGGCAGGAGCATGGGCAGGAGCAGGAGCACAGGCAGGAGCAGGAGCACAGGCAGGACCAGGAGCATGGGCAGGAGCAGGAGCACAGGCAGGAGCAGGAGCACTGGCAGGAGCAGGAGCATGGGCAGGAGCAGGAGCACAGGCAGGAGCACTGGCAAGAGCAGGAGCGTGGGCAGGAGCAGGAGCACAGGCAGGAGCACCTGCAAGAGGAGGATCACAGGCAGGAGTGGGAGCACAGGCAAGAGGAAGAGCATGGCATGAGCACAGGAAGGAGCAGGAGCAGGAGGCTGGATGGTCACATTGCATCCATACTTAGAAAGCAGAGAATGAACAGGAAGTAAGACCAGCTTTAACCCTTAAGGCCCATCCCTAATGACACACTTCTGGCAAAGCTCCACCCACTAAAGATTTTTACAACCTTCCCAAGCAGCACCACGAGCTGGGGTCAAGTGTTGAACCACTTAGTCTAGGGAGGACATGTTATATCAAAGTCATAATACCAGAATAATCCTTTAATCCTTTATCTAATCTTGCCTTTGAGTATGAGAGAGACAGAGATACACAGAGAGAGAGATGTGGAGAGAGATGGGGGAGAGAGACAGAGACAGAGACAGAGAGAGGAAGAGAGAGAGAACAGCTTTTGGGAGTAGTTTCTCTTAAGGCAAGGTCTCCCTTATTGTTTCTGCCATACTGTATACTCTAAGCTAGCTCACCATGAGCTTCCAGACAGTTCTCCTGGCTCCGCCTTCCGTCTGCCTCGAGTTCCAGAGATTGAAATCAGGTCATCTGGCTTTTCCAGCAAGCACTTTTATCCTTGAGCCATCTACACAGGCTTTCAGCGATGCTTTTATATAAGTGCTTTAATTATATACTTTAAAAATGAAAGCTATGGAGGCAGAGAGATGGCTGAAAGGCTAAAAGCTCTAGCAACTACCTGAGTTCAACTCTCAGGACACACCTAGATGGCTCACAAACACCTGTAACTGCAGCTCTAAGGGATTGGCACTTCTAGCCTCCAAGAGCAACCTGCGCTCACATGTGCACACACATACACACACACACAGACATGCACACACACACAATGTTTTAAAAATTGAAGACCAATGTTAATCAATAGCGTGACTAGCAAACAAAAAGCATACCAGGAGGTAAGTAGAAGCTGTCAGAATAAAAGTCAATATCAATGCAACAAGCAAAACAGAGGAACAGGAGAGAACCTGCTGGCAGGGAGAGTGTGGCCAGCCTGCCCAGAAATCTCTTGGAGACTGGGGAAGAAAAGAGAAGATGTGTACCTTGAATCAGCTCCAGGCTGAGGAAGAGCCACTGAAGTTGTAAAACTTCACATGAAAACTAACTACAGGAAGAAAAACCAGGCATATTAAACTAACAAATAATTAATCTAATTATTAAAAACAATTTTTAGAACACTAGGAACCCCAGGTGGCGATGATATTTATGTCAAACTTTTTTTTTAATGTTTGTGAATACACTGTAGCTGCCCTCTGACACACCAAAAGAGGGCATCAGATTCCATTAGAGATGCTTGTGAGCGACCATGTGGTTGCTGGGAATTGAACTCAGGATCCCTGGAAAAGGCATCAGTGCTTTTAACTGCTGAGCCATCTCTCCAGTCCCTCACGTGGAACTTTTTAAGAATTTTTTTTCAGAAGGATTTTTCAAGAATGCCATCCTTAGACTGCTGTGCCAACATGCATGCCCCTTGCATATTTACCAGAAATGATTAGTCCCCCTGTCAAGTAAACACTACTTGAGGGTAGGAAAGGCACTGTGTTTGTTTTATTTTATTTTATTTTTAGTTAACATAACCTTGAAATTAAAATTTGACCAATAGCACATATAGGATCACTTCAATGGTGTGTATAAATTAAAAAACCAAACCAAACCAAACCAAACCAAAACAAAACAAAACAAAACAAAAGCACGAACTTCCTTTGCATAACCCCGTGAAAAAACATAGAGAGACTCTGTGCTTGGCTTAACCTCTGATGTGACGACCTTGAACTCCTTAATAGTGTTTGAATAGGGCTCCCATCTTTTGATTTTGTACAGGGCCCTGAAACATATGTAGCCAGTTCTGTTAGGTGCTATAAAATCACTGTCATAGTAAAATATAATAATCTCTACTTTAAGAATGACTGTGTGAAAGAAAACAGATTAAATACAACAGTACTTCAGTGGCTTGGAGTAAATGTGGGTATTTACAGATACTAAAAAGGCATGGTTGAAACGAAACACAAAGTTGGCTTCCTTGCGTGAGGCCTGCACACATATACACGCTGGCTGTGGTGGCACATGCTTGGATCCCAGCTCTACAGAGATAGAGATAAGCAGGTCCTCAGAGCTTGCTGGTCAGCCTCCTGATCAGTGAGCTCCAGGTACCAGCTAAAGACCCTACCACATAAAACAAAGCGTGGCCAAGCATGGTAGCTTTAACCCAACATTCCAGAGAGGCAGAGGCAGAATTTGAGACCATCCTGATCTACATAGTGAGTTCAGCACAGCTACCACTGTGTAGAGAAACTTTCTCAAAGAACAAAAACACCAAAAAGATGGGGAACTCCTGAGGTTGACCTGAACCTGCACACACATGGGCAGGAGCATGCACTCCCACGCACAGGCACACGCACACTTGAATGGACCATTCTGGATTGGCCAAAAAAGAGCCTTACTACAAAATAGTTCATTAGTGGAAGGCTTTGTTACCCTTTAAATGGAACTTAAGAAGATACAAAATAACGATTATTAGAGAGCTTTGTTACATTTTAAATGAGACATAGAAAAATCTGTGTAGGGGGAGCATGGTGGTACCTAAACATTAAAGCTCATACCTGAGCTCCTAGCTATAGGGAGGCTGGGCAGGGACAGCGTCTGAGTCTCAACTTATGCAACAGAGCAAACTCCAGCCCCAAAATAATGAAATGTGGACAGAAAATAAAAAGTTCATTGGGTAAAGATCCTGCCAAGCAAGCATGAGGACCTACGTTCAGGTCCCCCGAACCTACATAGAAAACTGGGCGTCTGTAGCCCCAAAGCTGGAGGGGGAGAAAAAGACAGATACTGCAGCTGGTTGGTCAGTCAGTCTAGCCAGAATGGTGAACATCAGGTTAAGTGAGAGACTGTCTCCAAAAATAAAAGAGGAATGAAAATGAGGGCAGACACTGGATGCTGACCTTCAGCCTCCATGGGCAGGCATATACATGTCCACACAGCTTTACAAACAAATACATATCACACACACACACACACACACACACACACACACACACACACA
>NC_034597.1:23938583-23999812 GCF_900095145.1 Mus pahari | reverse complement strand
AGAGAGAGAGAGAGAGAGAGAGAGAGAGAGAGACAGAGACAGAGACAGAGACAGAGACAGAGACAGAGACAGAGACAGAGACAGAGACAGAGACAGATAGAGAAAAGGAGAGGAAGTGAAAGGAGCGCTTTACCACCATGGTGAGACAGCATAAGCATGTGGTCCAGGCTGGCACAGTACTGTCTGGGGAGCAGAAACAGGATGCTTCCTGGGGACAAGCTAAGCATTATGTCATTATATAAGGTCAACAGAATTATAAACTACCAAGACTCAACAAGACTGGTCAATAAATTATAAATCAATAAGATTGCTGAGAACAAGAATGACTACAAATCAAGACTATCATAAATACAAACAATAATAATTTAAAAGACGCATTCGTTAGAATTTTCGTTGCTGTGACAAAATTCCTAAGACAAGCAATTTAAAGGGAGGAAGGGTCTGCTTGAGGTCAGTGTCAGAGGCTTTGTGGCTTCATTTATTCTGCCCCATTGGTGGCCAGCACCATGGGAGTGAATGACAGAGACTCTGGGCTGTGTAGTGAATCAGAGCCATAAAGCCAGCATAGTATCAAAATCACTACCTCACACTAGACCAACAGATTTCTGCTTTTTGTTCGTTTGATTTTTTTGTTTGTTTCTTTGTTTTGTTTTGTTGTTGATGTTGTTGCTTTGCTTTCAAGTCTTGCCCAAGCCGACCCTGAACTCTCTCTCCCAATCCTCCTGCCTCAGCCTCCCACTTGCTGAAATAGTGACTTGTTCATGATAACTAGTTTCAGACTAAATATTTGAAAGCAGAAAAAAAAAAAAACAGCACAACACATGAGTGTCAGCAACACAAATAACTGACAAAAGTTAGCAGAATCTATAAAATAATATTTTAATATATGAAGAAGAGACATTGCAAGTATATTGCTAAGTTGCCATAGAGTCTCGTTAATGGGCACTAATAGATGAAAAGAGTGCGCCAATGCTCACTGCTCTCCAATTACACAGTGAATAGAGTCCCTACCAAATACCAGTGGAATCGTTTAATGAAACAAGTATTTATAAAATAATTCTAAACTTAAAAAAATAAACAAGTGAGAAAGGTTGGAAGCAGTTTTCCAAAGCAGGGGGAGTCGCCTTGCCAAATTCTAAAGTGTGCTGTGAAGTTCCAGCCATTAAGTGTTTCATTGGCAGGAGAATGTGCAAACAGATCAATAGAACAGGCTAAGCGTGCACAGAAGGGATGTCAAAGACGTGTAAGACTCAGAGAGTGATAGAGGGAACATCACACCCAAGGGGGAAGGAGTGGGTGAATCAACAAATAGTATTTTTATTTATGAAGGAAGCCTCGGGGGTGGGAGAAATAAACTCATGTCAATAATTGCTGCAACTGGGGTGTGGCCATGCTCGCAAAATCAACAACAGAAACAGCACACAGGAAAACGCTGACATACTAAGCCATGGGACCTATATAGATTGTGTACATATAGTATCAGAGATACCTCACTTCAAATAGAGGTGAGAACATGAGAATATGGATCGGTGGTACGGCAGGTGTTTTTTACCCAGACAACCTTGGGTTCTATCTCTAACACCCAAACGAAGAAAAAAAATAAAAATGAAAGTCCAGCTAGGACATGCTGGAAAGAGATTATTTTCAGCAAGCACACGCAAAAGTAAATTGTCATGTTATTTAAAGAACTGTCCCAAGTCAGATAAGAGCTAACCAAATATCTAGACACTAGTAGAAGCACAGACTGGTCCGGAAGGCCCAGTGCACGGTGAGTAGATTGCAAAATTTGGCTGTTCCATCTGTGCTGTGGTGGCAATGGAATGGTGTTTCCTTTCTTCTTGGTTTTAAGGTTGAGTATGACAATTCAGCAACACAGGCTCTGGTCGGGTGTAGTGGCACACATACTCGGCACTCAGCACTCAGCGCTCAGGTGGATCTCTTTGTATTTAGGGCCACCAAGTTTTCTAGGCTAGCCAGGGACACATAGTGAGACTCTTTCCAAAACAAACAAGCAAACAGACAATCACTTCTAATGAGTGAACAAATTTGGGAGCCTCAAAGCATGTCTCTCTACTTAATAATTCCATTTCTTCCCATCTAAGCTTTAAAAATGTGAGCACAGCCCCAGAAGATGGGAACCTGGCCATAGACAGCCCAGTGTTGTCATGTTTCAGATAAATACCTCCACCGTTGACCGGCTTGATAAAGTCTACATTGACTCAGTCCTTTGGATAAAGATTGGGGTTTTTTTTGTTATTTGTTTGTTTTTTGTTATTTTGTTTTCAGTGTTTAGAAAATTTAGATTCAATGCAATGACAAGATATACTGCAGAGAAATCCTTCACTTTCCCCAAAGTATCATGTATGACAGTAGTAATTGGGCAGTGGACATGGGAGAGATTAAGAGGGAAGGTTTGGGGAGACAACTGCAGTCACATAGACTCTAACACTTTAGTTGTGACAGCCAGCTTTCCTGAAGATCAAAGGACAATGCTTTGAAGCTTTCTTACCTGAATCCCTACCCTCGGGAGAGTGGGCTGAGCCTCTCCTTAAGCGAGAGCCTGTGCGGCAGGGTGAGGAACTTATGCCCCAAAGCAGCCATGTTTCATCACCAGGGCAACTCCCTAAACAAAAGAGAAGAGGTTGGTGAGATGTCCAGTGTACATTTGTGAGTTTCTGTGTGTATATCTGTGTCTTTATGTCTGTTGTGTGTCTGTGTGTGTCTGTCTGTGAATGTGTGTCTATGTGCATCTGTGAGTCTATGTCCATGTTTATTTGTGTCTCTGTGTGTGTGCCCTCATCTGTCTCTGCCTGTGTCTCTGTGTGTGTTGTGTCTCTATGTTTGCCGATACGTACAATGCCAGTGCTCTCCTACTGAGCTCCATTCCTAGCCTCTGAATGGAATCTTGAAGTAAAATAGAAAAGATATTTATGTAGTCATTCTGCTACTGATTTCCATTACAGAAGAATTAGCCACCATTAATTACGATAGTGATAATTATACAATACATAAAATATACTGTGTAGATCAAATATGCAATTAAATAATTACCATTTTATAAGCTTTTATGGGATAATGAGCAAGGTTAACTGCAGAGGGAGATGGAAGCTTCTGTTTCACTCTTTCTCCCTTCTATTCAGGTCAGGACCCCAGCCTATGAGCCGGAGCTATCCACAGTCACGATGTGTCTCCCACCTCAGCTAGACCTCTCGGAAAACATTCTTCCAGACACGCCCACAGGCTTGTCTCCTGGATGATTCCACATCTTTTCAAATTTCGAGTGTGTATTAGCCATCTGTGCAGGATTATCTGGGAAGAGGGAACCTCAATTGAGAAATATCTCTACCCGATTGGACTGTAGGTAAGTAGGTGGAACACTGTCTTGATTGATGGTTGATGTGGGAGGGCACAGTGGGTGCCACTGTGGGTGGGTGTTTCTGGGCTGTACGCCAAAGCAGGCTGAGCAAGCCAGGAGAAGCAAATGCTTCAGTTCTTGCCTCCAGGTTCCTACCTTGAGTTTCTTCCCTGATTTCCCTTCATGGGCTGTGACCAGGACCTATAAGCCAACCTTTTTCTCCCCGAGTTTTTGATCATAGTCTTTAGAAAGTAAATTAAAACACTATCACATTCAGCTCTCCATTACTATAACAAATACCTAAGACGGATCAATTTATAAAGAGGAAAGAAATCTCCATGAAAAGGCAGATTCACTCTTCCCAAGACTCCAATAAGAATGTGGGATTCATACTTCCAAGGATTAGAAATTCCCTCACTGGGTTCTTCATCTTTTGAGTCCTCACTCACACACCCACGGCGGTGCCAAGCTAGAGACCAAGCCTTTAACACCCAAGGAGTGCTCCATCCTCAAACAGAGCACGGGCTCCACTGTGGGAGTCCCAGAGCCTCAGCTTCAGGAATAGGAATCCTAGAGTGCTGTTCTGGAAGAAATGAAGCCCTTTCTTCTAGGACATGGGATTTGACTTGAATGTCTGAGATGATTGCCTGAGGACGAGAGGATTCCTGCCTCCATTTTTAGCTGCCTGGAGCTCTTTTCTTCCACCATTCAGACAGGCTTCTTAGAGCAGAGAACCTTAAGCAATGCATCCAGCCTTCCATAGGTCATGGCACACATACGGCATACCACTAAACAGAGGGGTTACCTCCAAGTTGAAGGTGACAGCTGCCTTTCTTTTCCTCTGCTATCTCCCAGAAGAGATAAATACATAGCAAACCATAGGAGCACATGCCTTTAATCCCAACACTGGGAGACAGGGTAAGTCTCTATGGATTCAAGACCAGCTTGATCTACATAGTGAGTTCTAGGCCAGCCAAGGCTACATAGTGAGAAACTGTCAAAGAAGAAAAAAGAAGAGAGGGAGAGGGAGGAGGAGAGGAGGGAGGGAAAGCAGGAGAGGGTAAGAGGAAGAAGAAAAAGAACAAGAAAAACAAGAACAAGAAGAATTCTGTCTAGTTATCTTTCCTCCGTCTCAGGGAGTGATCGACCGCCTCGGGTGGGGCACCTGTTCTAAGACTCACAGCCAAAGCCTAGGGTGAGCAGCAGACCATCATTCATCTGGGATGTCTTCACATGCAGGGCTGAGCCTGGTCAACCTGATGGAAGGTCTAGATTTTCCTCTTGAGACTAGTGACAATCTCTTACCATCGCAACTGCACGAGTTGGTGATTCAGGAAGGACTTGAAAGAAACCAACTTTGCTGCTCTCTGTGGGTGCGGATGGACTAGATGTGGCTTGTGGCCAGACTGCATGGCTGTCACCCAGATGTACTTCCTCACATCACACAGAAAGGGATGAGGGTGAGAGTGAGGACGGAGTTACCCTTCCACCTCTAACCATGCTGTTTATTTCCCATTCCAAGCCTCAGTGAATGTCCCTGGGTCCAATGAGAATATGCCATCACCATTAGCAAGCATCTATCATCATTAACAAATAGATTATAAACCAATTCTAAAGAGTCAACTGTCAACACCACAACAATGCTTCCCACCAGCCTGGCCCTGATACTGCAGCATTACTTACCCAAGGACCTCTGGCTGGGTTTGCCCCAGACAGTAGAACACAGACCAAAGCCATATCTGGTAATGCCTCTGCTAGGCCAACACATAGGAACTTAAAGAACCTGTCTTAGTCAGGGTTTCTATTCCTGCACAAACATCATGACCAAGAAGCAAGCTGGGGAGGAAAGGGTTTATTCAGCTTACACTTTCCATACTGCTGTTGATCACCAAAGGATGCAGGACTGGAACTCAAGCAGGTCAGAAAGCAGGAACTGATGCAGAAGCCATGGAGGGATGTTCTTTACCGGCTTGCTTCCCCTGCTCAGCCTGCTCTCTTATAGAACCCAAGACTACCAGCCCAGAGATGGTACCANCCACAAGGGGCCCTCCCCCTTGGTCACTAATTGAGAAAATGCCCTGCAACTGGATCTCATGGAGGCATTTCCCCAACTGAAGCTCCTTTCTCTGTGATAACTCCAGCTGTGTCAAGTTGACACAAAATTAGCCAGTACAGAACCGTATGGTGTCGGGCACAGTCTTGTACCAGCTCATTCCCCAAGGTCAATATCTAGTGGTCCTCATGATCTCCACCTCCATTTTCTGGGTATTTGTTCTAGGGTGGTCCTCTTTATCACAGCCCTGGAGTTGTTTGCCCTCCGAGCCTATGGGAGCTATAAGAAAAAAAGACTACAGATAGAGGCCTTACCTAGGTCATATACATAGGCTCAGAGGTGTGAGGGCCTCTCTGGAAGCCCTGGGAGGTCTCAGGGGGTCAGTCCTCTCCACAACCTTTCACATCACATCTGAGGGCAGAAGTACTTCCAAATCCTTTGTCTGTGGTTTGGGGGCCATTCCAGGTGCTCAGACATATTTAGTCGCTGTCAGATCAACTCTACAACCATGAAAGCATCGCTCGTTTCCCATAGTCATTTATCATGCACACAGAGCAGCTAGAGCTCTGTCAGCGGCGCAGCAGAGTGGGTAGCAGGGCCCTGACCGACTTGGCTTCTTCAACCCTGACCAGAATTAAAGTAATGACTTCTCTCAAAAACAAACGAACAGAAAAAATATCCAAGCACTTTGTTACCGTCAAGACTGTGATGACCAAAACATCAAGGGATAGTACAGTGTGCCACTGCGAGTCCCCTTTGAGGGAGAAGCTGATAAGCAGGTTCTCAGGAGGCTGTTCGTAAGCGGCCCTTTTGAAAGCATCGCCATCCACTGACTGATGAAATCCCAAGGATGAAGAACTGGCCACTCCCACCCAACCCAAGACATTCTGCGATCACCTCGACCACAGGTCTCAGGGGTGTTGGCTGAGTCTCCCCCAATTAAGATCATAGCTGATTTTTCCCTTTGTCCACACCTGCCCCTTGCCCCCATCCTGCCACAGGGTGGAAGCGTCTTCTGAATCCAAATCAGCATCTGAAGTAGTTTTTACATAGAACTGAAGGATTCTCGAAATACATTTTTTAATTGATCGGGGATTGTATATATGCATATAATATGCTTTGATCACATCTATTCCCTATTCCCTCTCTAACTCCTCCCCTATATCAGCTACCACTATTCCATCCCAACTTTGTGTGTTCTCAGGACCCCTGAGTCACCTAAAGAGACTAAGTGCATGGCAGTATGTCAGTGAAAAGGACACAGTCAAAGTGATGGGTCACCTCCACTGCAAGTGCTATGGAATGAGTCTCGTTGCTTGGAAAGGAACCTGCTGCCCCCCCCCGCCTTCCCCAGCCACAAAGTGTATTCTCAGCAGCCTGCAAGGGGTACCCACCCCTGACAGAAGTCTAGGCCCCTCTGGGGAGAAAGAGTAAGAGAACTTCAGTTCTCAAAGGATCTCCAGGCTCCTGTCTACCAGTGTCTGTCACTGGTGCAAATGTGGGGAGCCTCATGATCCCCAGGCCCAGCTGACAATGTTCCAAGTTGAGCTCTCACAGACTTTGCAGGAGAACCCTTCGCTCCAAGCCACTAATGAACTCCTTCCAACTCCAGCTTTAATTAGTTTTCATTGCAATATTAATGATCCCAACAAACCATTTCAACTTTGCTGGTGCACAGCTGGAATTCCTTTATTTGGCATTTGGTCTCTTTATAAGAGAATCCCAGGCGCCTCCTCCCCTCCACTTGCCCCAGTGAGGGGGAATAAGATCACACTCTTACTTTGTTTATCCCTTGGCCAGCCCAGGGACAGTAGCTTTAATAATTCTGAAGCTGGGAGCATTAAACACATCACAAACTGCCATACAAATAACATATAATATAACTCCAGGATTTTAATTACAGTGACTAATATATGTACCAACTCTGAAATCTCTACGGTACCATTAGGCCACATGCATGGACATTATTGGGAGGCTTAAAATGTGCACAAGGTGTGCCATTAGTTGATCCAAGACCTTCCAGGTCTGAGTTCTCACCTGGGACTTGAAATTCATTTCTTGGGCAGTTTGAACCACCCAGCCAAAGGCAGTGTTTCTTTCATTAGTGGCGATGAAAAATGATTCAACTTTGTCTCCAGCTCAGGTCAGCTTGTGTTGAAATGTCTGGAATCCATGGCAGAGCAGTGAGGAGTTCTAGGTGGGTTCCTCTGGCTCCTTATTTTTCTCTGGGGTAGAAAAGCAGCAGCAAACTGATATGAAACTGGGGTCCCCCTGAAACTTGTCAGCCTGGCCTTGTTGGAAAGTGACCCGGACTTCTATGGGAATTTACCCAGTGTTCAGTGTGGGATCATTCCAGACATATGGCAGGAGCTGAACTAGTCCCAGAATTAGTCCATTTGCTGTTGCTGAAACACAATGCCTGAGGCTGAGTATTTTATAAAGCAAAGGAGTTTAATTCACATTTTAGAAACTGAAAGTCCAAGATAGAGTGTCTCCATGTTTGAACGGTGGTGAGAACCCCTCTGGGTGTTGTAGTGTGGCAGAAAATAGGAAGAGAAGCAACAGTATCCAGAAAGGGCAAAGAATGCCGGTGACCTCACTATTAACAATGAACTCTAATGAGAGCTGACTCTTGGAACTAGAACCAATCTTTCTGAGGCTGGAGCCCTGTGGCCTAGAGATCTCCCACCAGACCCACCTCTTAAGGTACTCCACCACTTTTCAATGCTACCACCCTGGGGACCAAGAATCCAGCACAGAAGCCATACTCAAACCATAGCAACCCCCACTGGGCCTTTCCAGTAAAAGACTAGCAGCCTCAGCTCAAAGACTAAAGAGCTTAGAGCACTCTGGTCTGACATGGCTGACATCAGCACACAGAAGCCATGCTGTGGGATCAGCAGTAAGAAGCTCACAATGACCGTACAAGTCCAGAGGTGTAATCAATGTAAGTAGGTCCCAGACAGTGACTGAAAGGGTATCAGAGCAAGGAAGGCAAATTGGCCACACATAGAGGGCATGGAATCTGGTCACAGATTCTCACACTGGGGCATAGAACACACATTTCCAGAGTCCATGCTAGCAATGGCAGAGCTTCTCCCACTCTCCTAGCAGTAGAAAAGGTTTCTGCCCACAGCTTGGGACACAGCTCATATTGCTACCATTGACACGAAGACCATTGATATGGTTTCCATAGTAAGAAGCTTCCATGACAAGTCATCTAGGCAGGGGCTACAACAGAGACAAGTCACCAGCCCAGTGTCTCTACGTCCCCATCGTCAGAAGGGCATGAACTCACTGTGGCCAGAAGGTTATTCCTTATACCCTACCCTTCTCTGTAACCTCTGAGACCCACTAGAAGGGACAACCTGGCTCCAGAAACCACCACAAGAACTGTTTATCTCACTTCGCAGATCTTGGAAATGGCCCTATAGTTCCTGGCAAGCTCCCCAAAACAGACCATAAAATGGAAGAGGATTAAGGGACCCATGTACAAAATATTATAAAATATTTGTGAATAAAATACCATGTAATGTACCAGACCTACTTTATTCAATTATTATTTGATAATAAAATTATTAAACTATTATTTATCTATTTTCTGTGTGTGGCTTTTTTGCATATATATATATATATATATATATATATATATATATATATATGCCTATGCATATATGTATATGGTGCATGCCTGGTACTTGTGGAGACCAGAAGAGGATGTTTGATTCCCTAGAACTAGAGTTACCAATAATTGTGAGTCTCCATGTGGATGCTGGGAATTCAACCTAGGTTATTTGGAAAAGCAGTCATTGCTCTTCGCCACTGACATCCAAGGAAAGAAAAACCTATCTGACATCTTGGAAAAGAACAAGCCAAAGCTGATTAGAGACTTACATAATGAACCAAAGCCATAAACATCCTTAGATTGGGACCAAATCACTCCCATCTAAAGACAGACAGACAGTGTTTGGATTGATCCCCAAAGCACCATCCATAAGTAGAAAAAATACCATAAGCAATTATCAAAAGTAAAACCTGTCCATACAGAGCCTTAAAAGAATAAAGGGGGCTACAGAAAGCATCCATATGTGTAAGAAAAAAACTTAATAGTAATTAAAGAGATTTCGACACTTGACAAGGAAGCAAGTAACTCGGTCAAAGATGGACAGAGGTGAACACAGTTATTTTACCACGAAGAGTGCACCCATACAGCTGCAAACAAGGTCATGCAAAGATATGTGATTTCAGAATCACGGGGGATCTGCAAAGGAAGACACTGCACACTATCTATAAGACTAAGACAATGCGGTGTGTAAAAAGTGACAGAGAAGATCAGGTCCCTCGAATGCTACCAGCGGTCATGCAGGAAGTGGTGTGGCTGCTTTGAACCTTCTTTACAAACTGTCTTCCGTGGATATTTGTATAAAAACATCTTCATACAGAACCCTGGACAAAGCAGCCTGGTTTGAGGTTTAGGGAAAGTGTGGGTAATATGGAAACTGGCAAAAGAGGAGTGAAGGTGGAGAGGCACTGCAGAGCTCTGCTGAAGAGGGTACCAGCTTGACACCTGCCACATCCATTTCTTGGACTCATCTAGATCCATGCCCCAAAACACCTTTGTAAGTGACACTGACAACTCGTGTGTATGTTTCTATTGCTCAAGTCACTGCTGCTTCAATCTGTGACAGTTAAGTTCCACTTGCTTCAGGGGCTGTGAGTCCCCCTGTTGGGCACCCCCTAGGTGCCTCTCACTTCCTATCTGAGACTTGTTTCTGGTCCCAGGCCATCTGGACACAACTGTTGGGCCCCAGTGAACACCTATACCACAAAGGCCCAAAGTGCATGGGTATTTATATCTAGGGTCACCCTTGATCTGTGGAAGGATGGGATTCAAGTGGTGAATGAACTCCATCTAAGCAACCCCCAGAAGGCTTTAATGCTAGTTCAAGAAACTACTAGGATATTTGTGCCAGATAGCACAGTATTCCTACATATTAGCTACAGAAAATCCCCAACTGCAACCTTGAACTGACTTTCACTGTCCCTGCCCACTTCTCATCTTAAACACTACCTCCCTGGACTTTGTCCCAAATGCACTACCTGTCTTGAGCCTTTAGCTTAAGCTCTGATGAAGGTACCCAAGATGAAATAATTCAAAAGTCTTAACAAGTACTAAGAAGGCTGTCATGCTCCCTGCTGCCTTGTGGTAGAATTGGTCTCCTTGGAGCTACTGGTACCGCCATGAGGAGATAATGATGGAGTAGGTATGGTGGGAAGGTGGGGTCTAGGCTCTGAGCCTGACCAAGGTGAATATAAAATCCAAGTGTGTGATCAGAGCCATCAAGTCTGGATGGCAAGTGATCTTCCAGGATCCAAGTCAAGGTCAAACCCTCAGGTGCAAGGCAGGTAAAGTAACAGAATCAAGAAACTCAATCGAACACTGCTCCTGAAGGCAGGGTATGACTAGCTTTCTATCCAAAGTCCCTGAACAAGCTGGCCCACGCTGGAGTGCCACTTGTCTCAAATGACTGGCATTGGGCAGGCTGGCACCTGACATCCAGGGACCCTGTAGCCCATATGAGGAGTGAGATCTTGAGAAAGCAGGTGACATTTTTGCTTTGAGAGTAAGACAAGTCTCTGCCATGATAGCAGGCTTTGTAAGTGAGGGTTTGAACGACCCTGAAGCCTTTAAGCTACTGGCAGTCACTCTAGAACCAGAGGTATCCCTCACAAGAGCGGGGGATTTAGTAAGGCCATGGCCTTCCTGACCCAACAGACTGGAAATTAGTATTAGTTTCTTTAATTAGGAAAAAAAATCATTAGAAACTTCTAGAAACATCATATACCCTGTTGAGCAAGGTAGAACATCATGTGGGAAAACATAAGTGCTAACAAACTTAAAAAAAAAAAAAAAACAGACATAAATAAATAAATAAATAAATAAATAAATAAATAAATAAAACAAAACCACTAGCCCAGGGGCATGAAACAGAACAGGAACCTTCTATCACATTTTATGAGTAACGCCAAGAGATTGAATAAAGCCCAGTGGCCACTAGTCCATCCAGCCTTCCATCCACCCATTCACTTTTCTGGTCTTCCATCTGCCCATTCTCAGGTCTGATCACCACTTGCCTCCATCTATCCACCCACGTATCCATCTGTTCACTTACACATCCCTTCATTCACCAGGCTCTTGCAGAGTTCCCCATCCACCCATCTACCCCTCCATCCATCCAGCAGTCCACCCATCTACTCATCCATCCATCCACTCATCCATCCATCCACCCACCCATTCATCCACCCTCTCATCCACCCATCCACCCATCCACCCACCCATCCATCCACCCATCCACTCATCCATCCATCCATACATACATACATACACTCATCCATCCACCCACTCATCCACCCACCCATCCACCCATCTACCCATTCACCCATCCACCCATCTACCCATCCGTCCATCCAACCACCCAATCCATCCACACATACATACATACACAAATACATACATACATACATACATACATACATACATGCATACATACATTTATCCATCCATCTGTCCATCCATTCTTTTTATGATTCATTTACCCATTCCTTCATTCAGCAGTTATTTTCAGTGCTCCCCATCCATTTATCCATCTGTCCATCCATCTATCCTTCCATTCCTTCATTCTGCAGGCCTTTGTAGAGTTCCAGGAACCCACATGGTGCTAGACCTTGAAAGATACCCATGACTGACACATCCTCATGCAACTTATGGCCTCTGAGGAAATGGGCATCATACCCAGAACCCCTAGACAGTAAAGTGATCCCATTGCCCTCTCAGTGCGCCCCATATTTTCCTCATCAAATAGTATCACAACTGTTTGTTCTGGAACCTACAAACTCCATGACAGATTAACACACATTGTACCACCTTAGAACTGTTTTGCATGGATTAATGCACAGCTACCTAAATAAGTAGGAAGTACAAAACACAGGGAAAAGAAGACCCAGAGGGGTATCAAGTCAATTTACCCAAGATCACACAGGAAGCTCAACCTAGACACTTATGCCCTGCTGTCCAGTAGGAGAGCAGGCTGGAGCTCTGTTTAATGGGGAGGAGAGATCTCAGAACCTAGAGTAGTATCAGGCCATCCAGACCCTCAGCAGTGTGATTCTGGGAAACCAGTCAAGTCTTACAAAGGAGTACAATGTACATCAGAGAAGGCAGAATCCACAGTCTGCATCAGACAGGAGATAGAGGGGGTTAGGAAGGGAAGAAGAGGGAAAGGGCAGGGACAGAGGAGGGGATACCTGAAGCCTATGGTCTGGGGTGCATGACTTGAAAGAGGATCAGGGAGGCCCAAGCTCCTGGGGCAGGGCTAAATCAGAGGGCCCAACAGGCGTGTAAAATCACATTCAGGCCAGGGAGGTGGCAGACCCAGGGTTCCCAGCTGCTACAGGGACTGGGTACAGCCACCGGTGGGGAGAAGCCAACACATACAACTTAAAGGAGGAGGAGAAAATGAGGGTGTAAGTAAGAGGGTGCCAGCCAATGTGATGAGTAGAGGACACTGTCCCCACCTAAGCAGCCACTTCCTAAATGCCTCCTGCATGCATATACTGCACGCCACACCGTTCTAGGGGATCCAGCCTGGGACCCCAAACACTACTGTCGGATAGGTCTGCACCTCCTCCTTTAACTGGGAAGGAAACTGAGCCTTTCCGAGTGTCCGCAGGCAACAGCGATGGGGAAGAGACTGCAAGCACCATAAGAGGACACCCAGGTCACCTGCACTCAGCAAAGAACAGGGCACAGTGACAGCTGATCAACTCTGCAAGCATCAGGGTGGCAGAGTGCCAAGCTACAAATCATGCCACATCATCAGGAGAGCCGGAGTAACCAGCAGGCGTCTCCACGTGCGTGGCCGGCTGGCTCCAGCTGTCTTAACTCAACCGGACCTATTGACCATTCAGTAATCCAGCCGATAGCTGGGCAGCCGACCCAGGAGCTCCACCACTGTCCAGCCCAAGATGACACCCAGCCTCCTCCCTAGCCCTGGGATTAGATGGTGTTAGTCGCCATTAAAGAGCTGTCTTCCGAATCAGCACTGCCTAGGCAGCCTGAGGCACCCCCGACACCAGGACAGAGGAGACAACAGGACAGACGCACCCTGCACTCTCAGGATGGATCTGTCTTGTGCTGTTTTTTTGTTTTTTTTTTCAACCTTGTGGTTTGACTCACCTGTCAGTGACCATCACAATAAATTTCATTTCTGACCCAATGCTATGAATTGAATGGTAACCCCGCCTACTCAAAAAAAAAAAAAAAAAAAAAAAGTGTCCGCAGCCTAGAGCCCAGACTCAGGGACTGTGACCTTATTTGGCGAAAGAGTCCCTGCAGGTGCGATTGCATTACTGTGACCGGCCCTAACCCCAGTGGCATGTGTGCTTCCATAAGCAGGAGTGTGGGGGCATTTGAGGGAGACAGAGAAAAAGTGGCACCTTTCCAGAGAGCTGGAGACTGAGGGGGCAGTGGGACCACCAGCTCTGGGAGAGGTAAGGAGGAGCCCTTGTATGGAGTCACGCGACCTTGCTTGATTTCCAGCTACCACTCTCCATAATGTAAGGAAACACAGCCTCTGAGCTGACTGCGTGTGGTCATTTACGGCAGCCACTGCGTGGTTACCACACGTGGCTGGCAGCATCTGACCGAGTGAGCTGCTATTTGCAGGAGGACCTACAGGAGTTGGCTGGGCCCTGCTCTGTCTGGTCTTGGCGGGGAAGGGAATCCTGAGGTTACATCTGCCAGGGTGTGGAGCCCAGCGCAGGGGCAGATGAGAAATGGGCCTATTTATAAACAAATAGAGCCAGAGGGCGGGCACAGGGTCAAGAGAGGGCTTCACCAAGGTCAGAGGCCTGGTCCCAGGAGACAGGGGACTATGCAGGGAAGAGCCAACATCGAGAGGAAGGCAGGGGCGGAGTCAGGGTACTCTGTACCTCTCAGAGTGCTGGGCCATGGTCCCTTTCTGAACAAGAGTGTCCCGCCAGCTTCCAAGTCATATCTGGTGTTGGGTGAAAGGCAGGCTCCACTGGGCTGGGCGGGAGCAGATTCTTTCCTGCTGTCTCATTGCTTCTCCGGGGAAGGAAGCAAGAGTGCCCTGGAAGGTGCCCCTCTGGGCCCAGTCGGTGGACCCTTGTGCCTGCCCTTCTTCTGCAGGGGATCACCATCAGATCAGGGTAAGTGAACCACTGTGTCCTTAGGGTGGAGGGATTTAATGAGAGGAGTGATGTTCAGTCTGGGGTCACCGCACAAAGGACCTGGTGCCCAGAGGCTCTGCCTAACACTGAGCAGATAAGGGTGGGGAGATGCTCTGCCCTGAGGCTCCAGGGTTCCTGAGAGCCAGCTGCGGCTTTCCTCCACAGCACCAGTAGCCTCTGGTCATCTCAGAGTCTGGATTGACTTTCAACCAGAACCTTCTATCCTGGAAGCACTTCTCCCTGTAGTGGAAGAATTGTGGTACGGACTTACCTCCTCAGATCCAAGGATGGTGGGCTAAGTCAATGAATCCCCAGTTCAAACTCGATCCACTTCTTAGTTGTGTTTCCCACAGCGAGTCACCAATCTCTCTGAGTCTAGTTTCCTTGTCTGCGCCATGGGGCTAACAGGCCTGCTTCACTGAGCTCGTGGGGGCATTAGAGGGGACAGGAAGTGTAAGCAGCGCTCTGTCATTAGAGGATATCTTTGGACAATATGTTTTCTGTTTAATCTTCCTTGCTGAGAAAGTGGGCTGGCGAGATCTACCCCACTGAGCCCTCAGCAATGCCTGGCGTGACTCAGTAGGTGGAAGAGGTTAGTAGGGGCATTCAGACTCCCCCTCATGACTCTGGACCCACCATAGCTGGTCACAGTCAAAAGACCTGAATTCTGGATGTGAAAAACAAATCACACTTTCATCTACCAATAACCACAAGGTCCCCTGTAGAAGCTCCTGCTGAAGTAGACACCAAGTGTGTATAAGGCAGAGGTCACCTATCGAAAGGACTGTCACAGGGAGATACCGGGTGCTGCTTCTAGCCACTTGCGTTTTCCTAAACAGGACCGAGAACTTTCATGTCATCACACACCCATTCAATACTGAGCCAGCAACAGGTCCCTTCCCAGGGTATACACAAACAAGCACAGACACGTGCACAGACTCCCATGTCAAAGCAGGCCCTCTCAAACATAAATACAGTGCACACACACACATACACACTAACACACAGGGCACACCTGCACAGCAGTCAGAGATGAAAGCAGAAAAAAAGCCTCTGCCATCCAGATGTGCAAGCTTGGAGGCTCTCAACTACTGGACTGACTGAAGAATGTTCTCTCCCTCTCTCTCTCTCTCTCTCTCTCTCTCTCTCTCTCTCTCTCTCTCTCACACACACACACACACACACACACACACACACACACACTCTGTATCCATATGCTCCTCTACACCACAACCCCCCCCATGCTACTCAGCCTATTGGAGGGGTTCAGTATGATACCCTACATGCAGTGTGCAGACTGAATAGGGTAACCTTTGCATATTGGGAGGGGCTGAGTGGAGTAACCTGCGCATGCTGGGAGAGACTGAGTGGGATAGCCTGTGCACATTAGGAGAGGGTGAGAAATGAAGCCTGTGTGGGTGATTCCGTCTTCAACTGTTGCACCCAGCACCTGAGTGTATGTCTAGGACCCGTGCAAGGTAAGGAAGACATAGTGAAGGGTGTGCTGCTCAAGTTAACCTTGAAATGTTGTCTGAGTGCTACTCATCCTGGGATAAGACATCCCATGGAGGCTTACAGAATCTTGCCACTAAGGAGGCCTTGGGATAGACATGGCACTGGCAGAAAGGAAGACCACGCAGTGTATGCGGTCTGAGTCTGCCCTGCCTATACATCCCACTCTCTGAACTAACAGTGAGAGGACCCCACAGAAAGGCAAAATCTTAGGACTTGCTCCAATCCAGCCTGTCACCGACTCCAACAAACTGAAACTCCATGTCTGCAAGCCTCCCTTCCTCCCAGCCGATGCTGTTCAAGGTGAATGCCCCTGCGTGGCTGCCACCATCACACTTGCCTGTCAGGCATTGGATAAGGGTCTTGCAGTGCTGCTGCCAAGGAGACAAAGCCTAGAGTCAAGCTTCACTGTCACCCACCTGGCCTCTGTATTCCTGACACTGACACCAACATTGCAGGATCAGAACCTGGATTGTGATGCAAACACACACAGCCACGAACCACAGTGAACTGGGAATAACGGAGCTATCAGGGAAACCCTCAGCTCTACTGTCAGAACTGTGGCTGCCGGAGCCAGCCAGACCTTCCCACATCCACCTTCGGGAAAGGCAGCGCTATCCTGAGCTCTTCAGACCTGCAGAGCAGTGGGCAGAGCACAGTCACTGTAGGACATGGAGCTGTCAGGATACACAGAACCACCACCGTCTCTCTGACACGCTGTACCTCTCAGAAGCTCTGGTCACAGTGGGAGACCATGTACTGTAGGAACTATAAGGGTAGCATTCCATGGACCATGGTGGGTAAGGAGGTGGGTAGCCCTCCCTAGGAGATCAAGAATCTTCTCTAGCAAAGAGAAGCCTGAAGCAGGCAGGGCAACACTAGGGGAGGTGGTGGTCTGGGTACAAGACATCCCCGAGGGTGGATGATGACAGGGACGGAAGGAATCAGAGGGGCTGGAAGTAACAGTATCCCATCAGGACTGAATCAGCTGATAGAGTGTGAAGAGTTCAGGGCCAGCCTCCAGTGGCGACCAGGCTTGAAAGAAAAGGCAGGAAGCAGCCAGTGCCCTCCAATGGTGCATCAAAGCCAGGCATGAAACAATGATGCACATTAGCATGTAAGATTTTTGGACAAATTAGACACCTAGAGGCCAGCTGGGTTGGGTTTCATCCCCTACATCCTTTTGAACTTGATCAAAAGGCTTGCTTTTCTGGTTGATGTGGGCCAAACTATGGCTAAAAGATAAACACCAATTCTTCACCTGGATCCTGGGTGGGCATTTATGTGGGAAAGGCTATGTCCAGGTGTTCTTGCATCAGGACATTTGAAAAGAGGAACATAATTGTTGGGGATGTGGGTGTGGTAGACATTAATCCAATGATAATGACCTTAGGAGAGACACACAAAGGAGGGAAATGCCAGATAAAAACTGCATGCAGATAGACATGCAAGTGGTATGAATCTGGATGCTTCCTGCCTCAGAGCCTTCATGGGGAGCACGGCCCTGCTGACAGCTTGGTTTCAGACTTCTGGTCTCCAACTCTGTGTGGGAATCAACCCTTGTTGCTTTCAACCCCTAGCTTTGGTGACTGTTACAGCAGCCACCGGAGACTCATACATTATCAACAATGGAGAACCAACCATGTATCGCCGTCCTTGTCTTCTTCTGTTTCCAAGTTCTTCTCAATGAGTATATTACTTTTATTATGCGGAGGATGGGTCAAAAAGAGCTGTCCTTAAAATACAACATCTTCCTGTGGCTGTCACAAGTGCAAAAACCAAAGAAGCCCCATTTTCTCCCGTCTGGGATCTCCATCCTCCAGTACCCGTCATGGGGCGGTCTGGCTGCTCTCCCGTGTCTGGTGAAATCACAGGGCCCCATGAGGCAGCTATCTGAGGACAGGCCTGGACACGCAGCACAGCCTGACTGCCCTGGAGCCCAGGGGAAGAGGCCATGTCCTCCAACCAGCAGCAGACAGGCTTCTCTGCAGATGCCACCAACACCCTCCTCTCCTGACCACGCCTAGCGCCTGGCTGTGTCCTTCAAGTCAGATGGTGGGTAAATGTCTCAAGTGCCCTCCAGGCAGAGATAAATATCAAAGCGCAGGATCCTGGAATCTGGTTTCCTATTTTTAAATGGAATGAAGGATAAATCATTTCTGCTGACTGTTTTTACCTGGCTGCGGGAAATGATGCATCGCCATTTTTTAAAAGAAAATTAAGCCTTTAATTCCATGACATGTGTAATAAAATGGCACTTCAGCTCTCTGCACTGAATATATGGCCCATTGTGTCCTAATTTACTATTCTGACACTACCTAAAATGTTCTGAAGTTATTAATGTGGCAATATATTCAAGCACAAAACCCAGCCTTCGTACGCTACTGAAGCACTTAATTAACGCAATGGATGGCTGTGCCTGAGCAGAACAGGGTAACAGCAAGAGGTGCAGGGTTCCTTCTCACCCTGCCATTGATGCTGAGGTCATCTGGAGCCTATGATTATTATTCTGGAAGGCAGTGGTGACAGCACCTGACAAACCTGGTTGTCCTCAGACCCAAGGCACCGTTCTCTCTCTCTCTCCACTAAGACTGCCCTTATGCCATCTCCTTATTCTGATATGAAATTCACCTTTCTTCTCCTGCTTGTTTATAACACTGACTAACGTGGCCAAAACCAATATCAACTGACCTCATGTCGCCCCCGCCCCCCTGTCCCCCACCCCTTGCAGTGGGAACATCCACTGCATGGGCACCTCTGGACGTAGCCATGGCATCACTTGGAGTGAGTGACAGTCTTTTTCTTCTGCCAAACAATTATGAATGAGCTCACAGATGCCTCTGGGATCTCCAAGGTCAGGCGCTCCAACTCAGCCCCAAGCAAAGCAAAAATCCCATCTCATCCCATTCAAGGGTCAAGTGATTTGAGTAGGTTGTTTTTTGTTTTCGTTTTTTTGTTTTTGATTTTGTTTTTAGCTTTTTGAAGACCCACAGAGATCTGAAACCTCACACACACTAAAATCTTAGCAACAGGCATGTGCAAGGGTCCTGCTGGTGACCAGGATTGGTGGCCCAAGAAGAGGATAATAGCTACTGCTGAGACTAAGGTTCTGAAGGGAATATGGTGCCTATGTTATTAGCCGAATGGCCTTAAGCAAATTATGTAGCTAGCAATAGTACACCTCTCTCATAAGGATGCTGTGGTCATTCAAATTCTCCCATAGACTTAGACCCACACCTGACATATAGACACAGTCACTCTGTGCTAGCTGTGAACTGGCCCCACACCTCACACAGTGGCTTGCAGGATTACTCAGCACTTGAGTGACCTCCCATGTTGCTCGGTTAAGTGAGTGTCCAGCACAATAAGGCTTATGTGTGCCTGCACCTCCTTGTCTCTCACATTCAAGCCTTCAGCAAGCACACTCTCACTGAGGACAGTTCTACCCCCCCCCCCAGTGCCCTTCAGTCCCTTCCTCTTTCTCACCTAGCTTTTCAATAGCTTTAGAGCATTTTATTCAATGACTAGAGTTTCCATGTATGTATGCGCCTGTGTGTGTACGTGTGTATGTGTATGTGGTATATGTGTGTGTGTATGTCTATGTTAATGCACAGTAGGTTGTATAAACCCTTGTTTAAGTCCACCATCTGCTTCCTGTGAAACTGAATAACCACCTTGGTCTTCAAGACACCAGGAGTTCTAATCCTATCTGCCCCCGACTCTCCTCTCAAGTCGATTTCAGACCCCACATTTAAGATCCATGAAGTCAAGGACTCTGACTGTTGCCTTGGCTGCTTGTGGTAGTTAGAAAACAAACACTCTTTAGAAACAATGAATGATCAGGACCCTGCAGTCTATACCTACACCGTATGCACTATTGAACAGCAGGAAAACACGCTAACAAAATGGGTCCGTTTAACTAACCCTATAGCAATCAGCCAATCAAAACCAAGCCAGTGAACAAGTGGAAATCAGGAGGGGAATTACTCGATACCAGCCCAGGCCCTAGAAAGACCACTGCACTCCGCTACACAGGCTCCACACTGCATCCATTTAGGGGCATCTTTAATGTGGAACACTATCAAGCTTTTGGATAGGCCAAGGCACAGCCTGCTCCATCAGAGTGGGCCTCCACCAAGCCTCCTTCCTGGGTCCTGCCTTGACTCAGCTATGTTTCTCTACCTTCAACTGGTGCCTTCCTTAAGAAGGCTCAGAGCAATAACCAGAAAGCATAACTTGACTGTCCCGTGAGGAGGAAGGTGCACGGAAGGCAGACAGGAAGAGGAGACATTTTGGAGCCATCAAATCGAATGCAGCTTTAAGCCCTGTCCCTGATGTTTACTGGCTGTGTGTCCTTGAGCCACCATTCTCTTAGAGTCTTAAGCTTCCAGCACCTAGAGACCCTAGAACATATGGCCTTAATTCAGCTAGATATCTGCACGGGCAGCTGATGGGGAGATTCTTAAGCAGGTCCTTGTGCTGAGTGAGTGGACGTGAACTCTGGCTACAGGAGGCCATCCTCTTCAATGGCAGCAGCACGTCCTGGCTTCCCTTCCTTCACCATGGTGGAAAGCATAAAACACCATTATTCTTCCCCGAACATGGGGCCAAAGAAGTTCAGTGGACTCCTGTAGTCCCTTGCTGGTGTGTAGGAGTAAGGGGGTGAACAGACAGCAACCTTGGCCCTTCTGACAAGTCTTGCAGCTTCTGCTCGGCCAGGCTGCTGCCTGAGACTGGTTGAGGCACAAAAGCCACTTGCTCAGCTCTTCAAGGCAGCCACAACATTCCGACCCATCTCCAAGCCAATGTTCTGCTCCCTCATCTCGGACTCTCTCTCTCTCTCTTTTCTCACCTGCCTTTGTGGGGTCTGAAGAGAGATGACTCCCAAACACCAATCCTCACCCCATGGCTGGGCCTGGCTGTTAAGCCAAAGGCTGCCATAACATTAAGACCAAAACCTGGGGACAGTGCTGCTGACAGCCCCGGTGACAGCCCAGCTGGGAGGACAGCTATATTTAGCGCATGCTTGACCTAAGATGCTATCTACCAGGAGCAGAAGCACGGCGAGGGGGCAGAGGGGAGTAGGGGAGAGGACCTCATACACTCACAGGGCCCCACCACGGAGCCTCAATTAGCTACTAGGGCAAGTGTAGGCTTTCCAAACACGATTTTGTTTGCAGAGTTAGAGAGGCCTTATGACTCGCCAGGAGGCCTGACTGAAGTCACTGCGTATGGTGACCTTGTTAGGAGTGGAAGCTAAAAGCAGCCGGCTCTGTTTGCAGGATAGGGAAATTTCACAAGGAGGCCGATCAACGTGCTGGCTCTGGCTCACCAAATCAGTCTCCTTCGGCACCTGGGAGATGGCAGTGGGGTCCCAAGTGAGCTGGCCTTGACTTGCTTTGGAAGAAAACTAAGATCTGCCAGTCCTTTGAGTGGATGATTCTGGATCCATCCCCATCCCACAGACAAAGAGACAGAAGGTGTTTTTGCAGAAATGTCACCAAAGGCAATTTCAGCAATACTTGAGCTCCAGACATATTAATATCTCCCACCTCTGGAGGTGCCCCAAGAAAATCAGGGCTGAGGTAGGGGCCTCGTTTCCCAGAAGCAATCTTACCTCTGCGCCCTTTGAAGTGCCTGAAATTGACCTGAGACTGCCCTTGTCAGCACCCTGCAGGAGGCTGCTGAAAGCACTCTTGGCACCTGATTAAAAAGAGGCTTGTCTTCCAGCCTGCATCTCAGGCACTCATCCCAAAGACAAGAAGTCATGGCCTGCTCACCCTGGACACTCACCCCGGAAAGAGCCCAGTGGTTTCTCCTCACCTGAATGTGGGTACCCTGGGCTAGGCCAGAGAAGGACACTTAGAGCTGCCCTGAGATAAATAATGTTGCCATTGGGGCTCCGGCCCTTACTGCTTTACTTAGCTTTCCTCTGTGTGACGACATACCCAAGCAAAGCATCTTAAAGAAGGAAAGCCTTTTTTTTTCCCCCTGGCCGACAGTTTCAGACAATTGAGTCCATGGTCACCTGGACAAGACAGTTGACATTCAAGTGGCCCATGGGCCCATGGGTAGAGACTTTATTTGTCAGGTTGTGAAGATGGCTTAGTTGATAAAGTGCTTGCTGTCAAGCTTGAGGTCCTGAGATCAATTCCCCAGCACACACATAAAAGCCGTGTGGGGGTGCATCTGTAGTCCCTGCGCTGGGGAGGCAGAGACAGAAGGATCTCGAGAGCTCCCTGGCCACCTAGCTTAGCTGATTGGTGAGCTCCAGGCTCAGTTAAAAAAACAAAAAAGATATAGAATGACTGAGGAAGATCGTTGCTGACCTCTGGTCTACACACACATACACAAATGTGCCCACGTGCACCCACACAGACATATGCACCCAGGTGCATACACGCAAAGGATTTTTATTTTTATTTTTCTAAGATCATGGTTGAGGGTAGTTTTATGCTTGTAGGAAAACCGAGCAGAAGGTTTATAGCTGCCTCTGTATATACCTACCCCACACATGCACAATCTTCCATCTTCTACATCCCAGAGAAAAGCTTCTCACCTTCTTTTCCCTCCCTGAAAATTGTCTATAAAGAGAAAAGTACATTTTACCAAAGATGAAAGGATGGACAAAAAGAGAGAGAGTGAGAGAAGGGGGAGAAAGGACAGGCAGCAATGGATCCTGAGTCCAGAGTGAGAAGCCAGGCAGTCTCTCGACCCTTCGGGGATGTTTTTTTAGTTTCTCCAGCTGTAGTAACATTCACCCGTTAAAGTGTATAAGTTTGTTTGCCTGTCCATATACCACCATGGAGAAGAGACCATTTCAAGGCTTTCTTAATCCCACAGGAAGAATGCCTCCTGTCTACCTGCTTTGGTAGCTAAGGTCATACATAGAAGGACCTGCCCCTCACAGCTGTGCTGCTGGGGAAACATGCCAGGATTGGAGCCGCCCTTATGCACATCAGACAACTGAGGAAGGAGTATGGGGTGGTCTGTCTAGACCAATCTACAGTGCTCTCCTATGATCTGAATAGATAAGACGCCCCAACGCCAAACACTTCCAAAACAGAACATATCTTCAAGGGCTCACTTTATACTTCATAACATTTGTAATAAATCCACAACTAATTCAAGGTGAGGTTCTTAGTGGATTAGTTTCTCCACAAAACCAAAATTTCCTTCTCTTTTTGGTGTGATAATGCAATGTCTGTATCCCATAAACCTATCACCCCCCCCCTCTCTCTCTCTCTCTCTCACACACACACACACACACACACACATTCCCACCCACCCCAGCACTACGGATGCATATGGGCAGTATCCAGGAGTGGGGTCACTCTTCAAACCTTAAAAAGAGAACCATGAAGCCTGGGTCAGAACTGACAGGAAATGCACTGGGGGAAAGGGTGACCAGCTCTGAGTTAGGGTTTACAGTAGATCGTAGAGGGCCCAGTGTGGTGGCCCATGCAATCACAACACTTGGTCTGTGGGACAGGAGGATCAAGAGTTCAGCATCACTTTTGGCTGTGTGGGAAGCTTGAGATGAGCCACTCTCAACCTCAGAAGAAAACACAAACAAACCGCAGGCTGCTGTTTTAGGCAGCTTGATGTTGGTGGATTCACTTGAGGCAAAAAGACTCCATGTCCTGTTGCTAAAACCACCCACCTACACGCAAATAGACAAACAAACAAACAAACCAAACCCCCTTGTTTCAGGTTGTGCACCTCTCTCTAACGCAAGCTGTTTTCCTCTGGATCACCGGCATGTTGGTAGGGAAAATGAGCCCTTCACACAGACTGTCATAGTCTGTGCAAAGGAGCAGGGCTGACATCACGAGGCTGACTGTACATGTGAGCCAAGACCAAGGGTGGAGAAACCATGCCCACAGGCAAGGAGGAGACTAAGCTGGAAGCCAGACACAGTCTTTTCTCTTCTCTGACTGCCTCTCAGGGGTGCTGGCCAGTGTTACAGTCACAGGGATTGGAAGGGGTATGGAAGAGGTACCTAATAGTCCCTAAAGTCCCCACTCTGTGTCTGTCTGACGCCAGTTTCTTGCTCTATTCAAAAGGTCTCCTACCTTCCCTGGACTGACCCAGCATTTCTACAGCAATAGCTATTAAAATTTTTCCCTAGGGTGTGCCCTGGCCTCTGTGGCTTTAATTTGCTCCAAATAAAACTATGGTCACTGGCAGTCCATTTCCCCATGGACATCGTTCTCACTGCTGCCCTTGGCATTGGTGACATCAGTTCTATATCTGACTTGTCTTCTTATGCAATCCTTCTTCCTCTGTACTGTCATTGCAAACCCAGAACCCCAGCGGGTGGAGTTTTTCTTGGAGGAAGGTGCCTTTAGGCGGAGCTTGTCTATGTGGTCTGCATGGAATACACTCCATTGCTCTCCTTCCTAGCTTTCCACATGCCTTTCTGCAAAGTCAGAGCCAGGGTCAAGACTCTAATGAACATCCTCACCCAAAGCCTTTGCACACACAGTGTTGTATTCATTGGAAAGGGGGTCTTGAGAGGGCTCTTCCTGGACTTCCAGATCTGTCCCTATTTGCTCTCTAGCTTTGGCATGTCACAGTATTGTGACCTTCGTTTTCCTTTCTATGTCTCATGAGCATGGAAGGAGA
The DNA here is from genome assembly GCF_900095145.1 of Mus pahari. Lineage (NCBI taxonomy): Eukaryota > Metazoa > Chordata > Mammalia > Rodentia > Muridae > Mus > Mus pahari. Next base: position 23,975,012 of record NC_034597.1, on the reverse strand, counting down.
TAATGTACGAAAATGTTTGGTTCAGCCCAGTGACTACGGGACGATCAGTCCCCTGCGGGGCTTGTTGAAGCATTGGGATCTCTAACACACTGAGCCTAAGAACCACATTTCCAGCCAGCTCCAAGCTGCTATAGAGGGATGCTTGAGTGTACGCTGTGTGCCCTTGGTTGACAGGCATCATTCTTGTGATACAGGGAAGCGGGCAGACAGCCACCGAAGGGAAGCCACCCAAACATGCCCTCTTCACACAGGTAGTGCCTTTTAAGCATCAGACCCAGTGCTTAAAAACAAACTGGAGCAGATGCTTCGGCCTCTATCCAGACTCGGGCAACTGGACATCCCAAGGGAGGTAGCTGGTAATCCTCGTGGTGATGGGCCTCCGGGAGAGAGTGCTCATCAGCCACGCAGGGAAACACTGCAGGCACACATCCCATTCCGCTGGCAATAACCGAATGCAGAAAGAAGTCTCCCGTGTTGTTTCACATAGGAGCGTGGCTAAGGAGCTGCAGAACGGCTTATCCAATGGAAAGGAGCCCTGCAACCTTTTAATGAAGACTTCCTGAGGCTGGAAGCAAGACTGCTCTGGAATGTTTACAGTGACATCCAGGAAACTAAGAAAGAAGCAGGCCTAGGTGGGCCTCCTTGTGGAACCTACTGCCAGCACAGGATAAACTGCCCAAAGCGAGGCTCAATCACAGTATCCCACACAACAGAAACCAAAGCCATACACCCACCCAGGAGGCTTCATAGCTTCTCTAACTAAGGCTGAGCATCAATCCATACACATTACCCAGAAGCACAAGGGATGGGAGACACATCTGCAGGGCTTAAATGCTCCTCATACCATTAATATGAACAGTGCTAGCTAAGAAGCCAAGCCCCGAACTAAAGGAGGGGGGGGGCTCACACCCAGGAACCTGAAGTTTACCCTGGCTCACCTGGTGCCTCTCAACAGCACAGAGCAAGACAAGTCCTATTTCCACAAGAAATCCCTATTGATTTCATGACTATTAAGTCATGTTAGTTAGCCTGCTTCTTCAAAGCCTGTTTTCAAAAAGATGCTCAACACTGCTAACGACTAGGAAGATGCAAATTGAAACCACTGTGAGATTTCACCTCACACCCACTAGGACCACTACAATCAAATGAATGAAAAAGAAAGTGGAAAATAACAGATAGAAAAACAGAAGCCCTGTGCAGTGTTGGAGGGAGGGACGGCGAGGCCATGTCGGTGGGAGAGTTTGACAGAACCTGGAAAAGTTAGACAGAATTGTCACATGATCTAGCAATTTCATCATCATCATTATCATCATCATCATCATCATCATCATCATCTCTCTCTCTCTCTCTCTCTCTCTCTCTGTGTGTGTGTGTGTGTGTGTGTGTGTGTGTGTGTGTGTGTGTGTGTGTGTAGTGTGGTGTGTGGTATGTGTGTAGTGTGTAGTGTGGTATGTGTGTGTATGTGTGTATGTGTGTGTGTTATAAAAGCAGACATTCAGATATGTGTAGCAACATTATGCCCACACAGCAATCCACACAGACGAGTGGATGAAGTGTGTGGTGCAGAAGCCAAGGAAGCAGCCTTCTGCTTGTAGGCAGAAGAAATCTGACACATGCTACGAAGAGAACAAACCTAAGGACGTTATGTAAGTAAGTGAGATATGCTAATGGCAAGAAAACACTGTATTACGACATGTATACAAGAAAAAAAGAAATAAAGGAAGGAAGAAGGATGGAAATTTCCCAAGTGTTGAGGCAGGAAGTAAAGAAATGGAAAGTTATTATGGAATGGATACCAAGTTCAGTTTCACAGAATGAGAACACTCTGGAAACTGGCTTCCCAACCTTGAGGATGTGTGTGGCACCACAGCACTCGAGGAGTGTGCCTGCGATGGTACACTTGATGGTGTGTGCACTTTGTCAGAATTCGTGAAGAAAAAAACGCAGCACTGAAAAGCAAACTTGATGTGGTGTGGAAAGGATTAGGGCTTCACAATGCTGTGGGTTTTCTGTTGCTCTCTTTTGATTTTATGAATCAAATGTGTAAGCCAGGGCTGGTGGTGAGAGACATGATGTCTTTGTGCATCAGTTTTCAAAGTATCTACCAAAGGTGTGGACCACCCGGGGGACATCTGACTCTCTTCCCAAACACCTACCAGGGGAACATTGTAAGTGAAGAGTGAGTTACAGAGCTTCTGGGTGACCATCGGACACTGCCTGCATGACACTTCTTCATTGACTCCTGTGGCTCTCAGATGTGGAGGGGCAGAGCAGGCAGGGGCCCAGGAGACAGAAGAAGCAAGACCAGCAAGAGACCAGTAGGGGCAGGAATAGCTGCACGTTCCCAGTGCTGGTGATGGAGATGCCAGATGCACAAAGGTCTCTTCGGACCCGACACTGGGAGCTGCTTTTTCAGGAGATCCTGGTTGCAACCACTTCTTCTCTACAGCCCTGGTCCTGACACACAGTAGGGACCAAGCAAATAGCAGTTTGCAACATACCACAGAGGGGCTATGCAGATGTTTGCCCAGCTGGCCTCCAGAGAGGTCTAGCTCCCCACCTAAGGCCACTTTGGGGATAGGGTCTTCTGGTTTTTATGACTCTTCTAAGCCAACCATGCCCAATTTCTGATCGACTTCATTTTTCAGGCTCATTCAGGAAAAACAAAATCCATTAAAGCCTCCTGCTCCCCTGTGAGAGGCACTGAACCCCCCAAGCTAGTGAAATGGGGGCTCTTGAGGGGATAGACTCATTTTATGTATATCAGTGTCTGGCTTATTGGAGGTGCTTAATAAATATTCAATCATAACAATCTTAATTACTGGATTACATCATGTCTGTCTTAGGGTAGGATATAAATAAATAATGCCACTATATTAATGAGCCTTTCGTGGAGGACCGCTTAGCCTGAGCTCCCGCCATGACACAGGAGGTTTTAATAACTTTGGGCAGCTTTCATATTTCACGGGGAGATATCTGCTCACCACAGGAGAACATCGCTGAAGATAACACTAAGTTAGCATCGATATGTGCAGAATGCTTTCTGGTTGTCTGCTTTGCATACTCACGTCCAACTCAACGTAGGTCAGAGGTGTTCACGACCAATATCAAGTATGGCAACCAGAGCGATGATACAGTGTCTGCAGAGGGTGAAGGTGAGCTAGTGACATAACAGCCTAAGCCAGGTCCTCATCAGACAGAGCCCCAAAACCAGCAGCCTTCCAGAAGGTTCTATAAGGGAAGGAACAATGGTCAGCAGTAAGGGCAGACCCTGTCTGAAGACGTGGCCCCATAAAAGCACCAGCCACTGCTCTATTCCGGAATAACACCCAGAGGTTTCCCATTCCTCAGTTAAAAGCTGAGTACCACACAGCTATAGCCGCACATTTGTAAATGTTACTCGTCGATCTATACTCCCCTATAGACTGCCACCTGTGACTTCATGGGCCCAGTCTGGCCCTGGGCTAGAGGTGACATCAGAGGCTAGAGCTGAGAACCAGCGCTGTTTCCTCTGTGGATACCAAGAGCAGACATGAGCAGGAAAGATCTTGGCCTAGGGGTCATCCATGCCAGGGTGAGATGGCACCAGTCTTTACCCACTACACTCACTACATGAAGCCACCAGCATGCCTGCTGGCATCACAGGACATGTGAAGTCCTCACATTGTAGGAGGAATGTACTTCAAAGTTATAGATAAGTATCTAGAAGCTTCCAAAAGCAAAGCTAGTCTTCAGGAGATTGGGCCAGAAAGCTAGATATCAACTCTGGGGGTGAGAGTCTGGTGACATATAAAGCCATTTCTTCTAAGAATACACATTCTAACTTTGCCCAGCTTCAAATGGCAGCTGATCCAGATCCGGTCTTCTGTGCTCTGAAACCAGACAGGAGAATGGGAACGAAGGTTCTCTAGCAGACTTCAGGGTAGGAAGACTTCAACCTCCTTGTCCCTAAAGGAAGCCCCCACATCTCTGACAGCAAGGTGGATGCTCTGAGAGGCTGTCTGTGGACCAGAGCACTCACTGCCCTCCTGGAGTTCCAGGGCCCCGAGGAAAAAGGTCATCCTACACTGGAGGAACCCTTGACTGGCCCTTGAGAACAAGTGGGAGGCACATGCTCTCTCATGACACCCCATCTTGCTACACCTCCATTCTAAGAGCTGTCACTCTTCACAGTGAAGTTAGCCACTAGCCCTGCGCAGTTTCAGCCCAGGGAGCCACACAGAGTATATAGACAAAGAACCTCTTGTCAGTAGTGGGATCTGTCTTAATTACCCTGCTTTATGTCACCTGCATGACATACACAGCATTATTAAACACACACATATATGCACATACACACACACACACACACATGCATGCACCCATGCCCAGCTTACAGAACAATGTCTGCTGCTTCTGGTTTCAGGTTATCTTTTTATTTAATACAAGACAACAGAGAACTTGAGACAGATTTGGAGGTAGTAGTGGTGGTTGTTGTTTTATGTGTGTAACACACACACTTTATGCTTTCTTTCTTTACATGCATATGTAGAGTTTTGTATTAGCATATGTAGGCCACTCTTGCCTGGTTACATAACAATCCACACTAATGATTTTCTCCCTGTTCAGTTTCCTAATTTGGAAGGACGGCCTCAGACAGTTACTCTCTCCACTTGGACATTTAACTGTTTCTGATGTTTTGTGAGCTTGCCAATAGTTGTAGAGATGTTGGCCTCCCTGAAGCCACTTAGTGTCAGATAACCCCAAGTGAGGTTACCAGACAGCCTGGAGTCTGTGTGACGGGCCAGGCTGGCCCAGGTGTCACTGTCCCTGCCATGTGGCTAGAGGAACAGTCTCAGCTCTGCCCCGCCGTGGTCTGCCTGTGTTTCTAGTTGCCTGATTATCTCTGCTTTCCCGAGTCCTCAGACCTCCACCTATTCACTCGGATGACCTCATCCGTGTCCTCCCCACTTTGGGAGTTTCCTTCTCTTCCTAATTCAGGGCATTTCAAATGAATGTATACAAATCTCGGAATGGGCAAACAAATGACTAAATCCCTATCTTCCCTGGACCCCAGACCTTGTGTCACTTTGAAGTCCCAACGACCACACAGTTCCACTCACGGGTGTTTCTGCGGTTCCCCCTGCAGGCTTCCTGCGACTTTATGCTATCATCACACCTAGTCTTCCATCACATTAGTCTTCCAACTGCTTTAGAGAAGCTTCTGGGGGTCTGAGGTGCGGTGGTCTGTCCGTGGTGATTGGTGATCTTCTAGTGGCTTTTAACCCACTGTACACCCTGTCAGCTTTGCTTTACTAGTGTGTTATGCGACTCTGCTGTCTTCTCTCACCCCATCATTTCTTTAGGGAAGTTAGGTATTACTTTTTATCATCAAGCCACGTCATGGGTTCTGTTGGAGCATTCTCATTTACACAGGAAATCGGCCTCTTTAGATATAGATCTTTCCACAGGTCTCCTGCTTTCTCCAGTACATCTTGCTGTCTGTGGCCTTTGGCACCACTTAGCTTTAGTAGTTTCATCTTTTCTAATGAAAACCAGATGCCTCCGTGTGCTTCCACATGCAGCCTCTGGCTGGCAGCCTTCTGGAAGAGGTTTCACCTGTGTGTGACAGTTGACAATCCTCTATTTCCTCCCTCCCTTCTTTAGGGAAACTTCCCTTCACTCTTCCTGTATTGCTTTGGACCATTTGATAATAGTTTATATGCGCAGGTCAGGCTATGTCTGCTGCTCTGTCCCATTTTCCAGAAGGGTAAGCTATTCCCTGTGATTGCCAAAGAGAACACAGAGGACCGTATGCTTAGCCTTTTGCCCCCAGAGTCATTATGAACTGATCATTTTAAACAGATTTGATGTGCTTCTTATTGGCTGATGGTTTCATCCCTAACCGTACACCCACCGCCATTTCCTTCCCCCGTGAGAGCATCTTCACGCCAATGCCTCGGCACATGTCCTGGAGGGTTGGATGACCTGCCTGTCTTTCTGATATGACAATGTGTTCCAGGATCTGCTTGCATGGTTTCTGGTTTGTTTGCTATTTTCCTATTTTTCTTCTTTTTGAAATAAAACAGGGTGATTGAGGCAAAAATCTAAGCATGAATTCCAAGCATCGCTTTTCTCTCTTTCTTAAAGATGGTAATCAAGAGTAATTGCCAATATTCCAGGGTGAGAGGGCATGGCTTTGCTCAATGTCATTTCTTATCCTGTTCATCTCCTTTCTCTACTACAAAAAAAAAAAAAATCTTTCGCTCTAATGGTGTCAGCATGCTTTGGTAAACTTTATGTACATGTGTGTTTCTAAGAACAGCTTAGGCTTTTATTTTATATTTGATTTGCTAGATAGAGACTAGGTCAAATCACTGTATTTTAAAGCCATTTGATGCATTTTCTCTAATGCACTACCTACACATTAAGCCCATTTATTTTGGTTTGTTTGTTCATTTGGTTGTTGGGGCTAGGAACAGAACTCGGGACCTCTTCATGCTAGGGAAACACTTTACGTCTAAGCCGAATCCTGAGCACTCCCATTTGTTTCCATTAGTTTTCAGGATCTGGTGTGTGTGTGTGTGTGTGTGTGTGTGTGTGTGTGTGTGTGTGTGAATTATAATTCCGTAAAGTATTTTCATGGCTTCAAGATAAGGGTGCCCAAGAAGGAAGGGCAGATCCAGAGCAGTCGAACTCCAATCCTCTTCCTGCACCCCATGCCCTTCCTTCCCCACAGGAAGGAAGGTCCTACTTACGACTTTCTTTACCAACAAAAACAAAGTATATTCATTTGCAGCCCTCTCCCCCCGAATAGGTAGTCAATACACGGTACCCACAGTTCTCTCCAGTATCCTCAGGGTTACAAGCTACGAGACAGAGAAGTTGCCCTTTCCCCTTTCCACTGCTGTGGAGTGCTCCACAGCAGAAGAGGCCGTCAGATCACATTACAGATGGTTGTGAGCCGCCATGTGGTTGCTGGGATTTGAACCCAGGACCTCCGGAAGAGCAGTCAGTGCTCTTAACCACTGAGCTATCTCTCCAGCCCCCTGAAGCAGTCTTATGGCAAAATAATGTCATGATCTGACATGTTGAGCCATGATTCTATTCCATATAAACACATGTTCCTTCTCTTAGATGCTTGCAGAGTTCTGGAGGTACCAAGCTGAGGGACAATCAGGTTATGTGCCTAGGCTTGATCAGCTGTTGGCGTCCTGGGAAGAAATTCCTTAAATCTCTAAGGCCAAACCTCCAATGCTGGTAGCTTGGCTTGGCTATGAACACTCCTGGTGCTTCCCAAGCACACTGCAGAGCCTGCAGAGATGAGAAGAACAAAGATCAGTACAAAGTACTCTAAGCAGACACCTACTGGGCACAAAGGCTCAGATGCAAGCAAGAGATTCGAATGACCCTGTCACTCTAGAAATGGGTGATGGGGCATTAGGCAGTGGCTTTTCTCTCCTTACAGCTGCAGAAGGGAGCCAGAATGCCTGTGGGGGTAGCCTGTGCTCACCTGCGTTTCGCACTCCATTCCTCAACTCCTGCAGCCAGGCTTCTCTAGTGATTCCCCCCACCCCCAGCCTCTGCATTGCAAGAGTGTTTTTTTAGGAAGGCTCTCTTTTTGTGAGTATGTGAGGGATGTACCCTAAGGGAAATGGGGTTCCTGCTTGAAGTCTTGGATTAGAACCACTGCTGACTGAGAAAGCAAGATATTCACCCTATCTTAATCCACCTCAAGATGAATCAGCCTGATGGGGATAGGTGGAGGTCTGTGACCCAGAGATGAGCTGGCCCAGCACTGGGCGCCACACATACAGTGCAAGTCGCACAAGTCATTTCACATCTCCTGAGAACTTGACAAGTGGAAACAAATATACACAAACAATTTTTAATAACTCATTAAATTTGTTGTTTCACAGTTTCATACATGATGATAGTGCATTCTGGCTATGGTTACCATGGTTACCATGACCCTCTCATCTCTCTCCCACCCCGACGACTTACTGTCCACCTCCTCTTCCCTACAGGTCCCTTCCCCTCATTTATGTCTTTCTGTTTTTAACTCACTGAGTTTAGCCAGGGCCACCTGTGTGGCCCTGAAGTTGGAGCTACCCACTAGAGCCTGGCTCGGCAGTGGGTGTACAGCTGAAGACCAGGGCTGCCCCTCTGCAAGAATCCATCAGTAGCCAGTCGCTCCACAAAGAGGAATAGAGTCCCATGAACCCCCCATGCCATTTCCATGATTGACAGTTGTCAGGACCAATTGTGTATGCACCTGTAAGCTCAGGTTTCCACTGGCTACATGGAAACAAAGTCTAATGATATGTTTTATTAAACCAAATATATCCAAAGTATCATGTTCCCCAGTTTACAATGAGGTTATGGTCCAACAAGCACATGGTAAGTTGAAATCCTCAGTGGAACATTCATCAGATGCAAAACAACACCTTAGCAGATCACACACTGTTGGGTGAGTTGCTCCCTTCATAGATGGTACAGCTTCTTGTCTCTGCCCAGCATCACCAGAACTCTAAGACCAGACACCACCAGCCTAGAAACAGTCAGCATTCATGCTGTGAGGCTGACCACCAGACACATACTACTTTATCATTGACATAAAATGGGAAATCTCAAGCAGGACCAGTGTAAGCTGTAGATCATCTATACGATCATCCCAATATGTGAATGATACAAGACATGATTTAAGTGTTTGTGTGTCTCGGGATTACTAAGTCACACACACACACACACACACACACACACTTCACAGTCTTGCACTGTGAAGTCCTTACCAAGGAACCCCAAAGGTTAAGCCTCAAGGGGGCTATCTCACCCTTAAGCCAAGATTTCCCCCCATCAACTAGCACATGCCCCAACTGTATCCAGAGAGGAAGAACAGCAGCCCCATGGAAATGTCCTCAGCCACCTGGGTCTGCGAGCTGTATCCAGACGGTACGCTACTAATGAAGCACTCCTTTTAAGTTCAACCCTCCGTGCCAGGCACTGAACCAGCATAAGCAGTCAGCGTCCCTCTGTGTCCACACGGATCTCATATTCCCAAAAGAGCACTATGGTTTGGATCTGAGATGTGCCACATAGGCTCATGCTTTGAGCATTCTACCCCAGCTGTTCAGTATGTCTCAACCTTGCCCCGACTCCTGTGCTAGAGATTAAACCTGGGGCCTCATGCATGCTAGGCGTGTTCACTAAACGAAATCACCAGCCTTCCTTCAATTTATTCTTTGTTTTAATTTTGAGACAGTAGCTCACAAACTTGCCCAAGCTAGCCTTGAACTCACTCTGGAGCACAGGAAAGGCTTGCAGCAGCAAGCCCAGCTGTGGAATGACTCTATGAAGGCTATGGAGCCTTTAGAGGGTATGGCCCAACTAGTAGCAATAGTTCACTAAGGGCAGTGGAAGTGTCCAACTTTCTTCACTCTTCCTCTCAAAGTTCCGGGATAGCAAACAGTTCGTGGGGTGGAACAAAAGGCTGAGATCAAGGGTATGTGGTGTGTGGCTCACTAGTGTAAGAACATTGAATGGTAGGAGGTACAGTATAAGTGTTCTGTATGTGCTGGGTAGCTTTTTCATTTTATTATCAAGCCAGGAAGATGCACCAGGCCCCCAAAGACATTGACAGAAATGATTCCCAAAGAAATCTTAGTGCTGGCAAAAAAAAAAAAAAAAGAAAAGTCACCCATGTCCAGGTCACAAGGGTAGAAGAATCAGGTGAGTTCATAATCTCTGCAGGGATGTGAGCTTCAAATAACCAGAACCAAAAACCAACTATAGAAGCCATTGTGCAGGGCCCTTGCTCCCAGACTTTAACCATGTCTAATTAACACAGACGCGGCACAGACTGAAGTTACTCTAAGATGAAGCTATTGATCATCATGTTGCATCAAGGACACAGCTCAGCCATTTTTGCTCCCACCATTAAGCAGATGGTCTTCCCCTGCTATGAGCTGTCATTGCAGGGATGGGACAGGGTAACACGCTGTCTGAGGACAACTTTATTTATGTTCCTGGTGAACGGACAAGGAAGCCTTGTTTTTCTAGACCATTCAAAGCACGGTGGCTCACATAGCACCCATGAATCTACATTTAGACTGGTGTCTTCATTCACATTCTTTCCACGCAGCTCATGGCTCCTGGGTTGGAAGACAGTGGTCACTTCTTCTTGGCCAGACCCCAGGAACGGTGCCAGCTCTGGGCTATGCAGACCCTGTGTTCTTGATCCAAAGCCCAACTGTTGTCTTTGCTGGGGGTGCTCTGTGTCACTGTGCCCGCGGTAACTAATTCATTTGTGGGGATCCATAGCTTTCGGAAGATGGAAGCTTTTCCTAGGGCAGGTGGATTCCAGGGTGCTCAGCTGTGGTCTGGTCAGTGTGCTCAGAGGTTCTTGCTAGAGAGATGCCACATTTTTCTCTCCCAGCATTGTTGACAAAGCTGCCTGTCACTTCTGGCCCCCCTGAAGGTTCCCCTGGTCTCTTGTCAGTCAGCCACTTGGAGCAAACCATCTCAGCTCTTGCCTCGGTCACTGTTTCTGTGATCCCAAAGCAGACATGAGGTCATGCTTGCCACCTGTGAACCATTAAGAGTGACACTGAGGAGGACAAGAGAGAGAGAGCTGGGAAGTCAGAGGCTGCACTGAACCCTTCAGCTCCTGTTGCTCACCCAAGTCAAATTCCATGGATAATGATGTTTAGCAATCGGTGTCATCTAATGTTGGGATGGAGTGACTCTGGCCTTGCACAAATGACAAAGGACTGACTGTGAATTGGTTTGTATGTGTAATGGGGAAGAACAATCACTAAAATATCAAATCTGTGGTTGCCTTTGGTATTGCTTAATTGAAAGCTCTATTTTTTTTAAAGTAAGTTGGCCTAAGTTTTATTTAAAGGAAACTAATAAATGATAACCTACATGGTTTAGAATGTCACAAAAATCATTAAGATAATAATGTCACTAATACTTGAAGATCTTAACAATTTACAGTCATGTGTATATCTCAATTCCTGTGACCTTTAACCTCACAGAGCATCAAGTATTCTTTCCAGTTTAAACATAGGTTAAACTGAGATTTAGCAAGGAAGAGTGTTTAGCTAATGGAATCAAGGTCCCCCGAGTCCCTGTGATGTTTCACTCCAATTTCAAGTTGGAACCTGTCTTGGGTGGGATGGATAACACTGAAAGGTTCACTTTGAGTCTTCATCAAACCATCTCTGTGTGCTGAGCCAGGAAAGTATAGCCGAGCCCGCCTTGAGGGCCTGATGTTCACAGACTAAGGTTCAAGGCTAGGACAGAGGTGGCTGCCCTTGAGGTGCCCACAAAGTCAGGACAGGCAGTTCACAAATAGACCCAGAGGTATAGTACTCTGCAGGGCTCCACTAGGGCATTGAGCTCTGTATGGAGTCATGGATCTGGCCGGACTGGACAGCTTGAGTCACTCGGGCCACAGACCAAGGGAGCATAAAAGGGGGATTTAGTCATAAGAGAAGACATTCTTGCATTGAATCTTGACAGTACGGGAGCTTTCTCGGGACCAGCTTGAGGGGGATGAGGAGCGCAACTGGGAGCTAACACTGTATAGGCTGAAAAACAGAGGGTGATTGAGGGCCAATTGGGGGTAGGGAAGATGACCCCAGGCCAACCTAGGAAGCAGCTATAGAGAAGGCAGGTGTGAAGTTATCTTGGAACTTTGGGGGTGGGAGTGGGAGTCCTTCCCAGAGAAGGAGAGGGAAGCCCTGAACTGATAGAAAAGATTTGTCATTGATGCTGAGGCTATGCAAACACTAGGGCCAAGTTGCCTAGTGAACACTTACCTTGCATCTTCCCTGATAATTTCACATCCTTTTGCACCTCTCTCCTTGAAAGGACCAGCCTTCCCCCACAGCCTGTGGCTGGCCAGATTATCTTGCTCCAAAAACATGGCAGAGTATAGCTCCTTACTCGAGGAATGCAGGCTGTGGTTGTCCGGAGCCGATGATGAAACAAGCTATTTCTGCTCTGGAACATCAGCAGGCCTCCGGCACTGGCTCCAAGGCGTACACTATCATGTTCCTAGCGTTTCTTAAGACAAATGTTTTCCTTCCCATCTTGAGATATTTTTTATTCGAATCTAAGTTCTGGGATAGCCTTAGAAATCATTCTGAGCTGAGGCTGGAATCGTGGTGAGGGTCCAGCTAATCAGCAAACAATTTTCACTTCCCAAGTTATCTATTACTCGTGGCTGATCTGGATGTAAAAATAGCCTCTGGGGCTGTTTGTTTAATCTGACTGTTACTTGACACCACGCGGGTGTTGCTGCAGAGCCGACTGTTTGCCTCTTCCCCACCAAGAGCACCGTTTGGTTTCCCCAGGCCAGTCTCTGCCTGGGTAAGCTTCTAAATTCCATGTCTAGCAGTTTCTGGCCACTAATTTTTTTGCCCAAGTGGGAAACCTGGTGAGACTTAGGCAGTCTGAGTGCTGAATCCTCTTTCCTCTCCTCTCTGGGCAGCCTGGCTGAAGGGGAAGAAGTTTGGGCAACCGGGCAGAGTCGTGTACCCTCCAGATCCCGGGAAGGCCTGGGGAACCCGCAGCTGGGACACTCGGAAGACGGAAGGTACAGTCTGCACGGCTGAGGGAGTCTCAAGGCGGCGGTGGAAGGGTGTCGGCTCCGGGAGGGGTGTAAGTGTGAAGGTGTGTAGTACGGTGTCTGCGGGGTAAGGGCACACTGAGTGCTTGGGGTCTTAGAGGCTAAATGTGTCTCGTGGGCCATGAACAGAAGATTTAGAGCATACATGTGTGGTTCTGTCCTCCCGTGGACCTGTCCGGGTGCTCGGCTCCTACGGCAGAGTGAGCACATGCTTGTGGATACCTCTGATTTTCTCATTGCCAGAGGGAACCACCAGGGTCCCGGGTTCTACAGCGTAGTTGAAAGGAGAGACTCTTTTGTCACTCAGGGAGAGGCACTGGCCATGGGGACACTTTCTGCCATTCTGACTTAAGAGCTTTGAAAACACGTGGGTCTCCAACACAAAGCCCTCAGCAGACTGCCTGTCCTTATGAACCCCAGGGAGCCCAGCCAGATCCCACAAGTCAGACTGGCCCAATCGAACGCCATCCTTTTTTTTTTCTAATACAGAAGAACTGGTAAGTGATAGGAACATTTTTAAATATGAGTATATGAAAATGTAATAGAATCAAGAAATATTATTTAGCAGTTTAAAATACCTCCATAAATACAGGAATCAGATGTGCATGTTAAAGAACGGCTCCTTTTCCAGCTTTTGGAAACAGTGATGCCCTGTGACTGAGAGCCTGGATTTGTAAATAAAGCTTGGTTGGCACACAGCCCAGCACATTCATTTGCATACAGCCAGGCTGCTTTTACACACCTGCCCAGACCGTGCAGCGTGCAAAACTGAAATCAACTCTGTGATCTTTTACGGAACAAGGTTGTTGACTGCTTGTGGGGCACATGCTCTCAGAGCTGAATAGAGTTTTAATCCACATACACCCGCAGCAACACAGTTCTAATTAAATTCAAAACAAACAGACAAAAAGACATGAAAATAATTAGTTTGAAGCACCAAGTTTGGCGAAAAAGGGACAGTGAGGATGGAAGAGAAATGAGACGGTGTAGTGGGGGTACAACTAATCAAAATATACTATATGTTCTCAAAGGATTAAAAATAACCCAGATTTAGAAAGAAAAAAAGAAAACGGAAAATCCTGGAATAGGGCCGTTGTGCCCAGCAGCACCTGGGCTCTGAAGTCTTCTCCCCTGGGCCTGCTTGCCAGTTTTGGATCACACCGGAAGTGCTCAGTTTTGCCCCTGGGCCTGCTTGCCAATTCTGGATCACACCGGAAGTGCTCAGTTTTGCCCTGTGGGGTTGAGGGTTACCTTAGCCTTAGAGGCACCCATCGCGTGGAGCATCCGTGTGGCCAGCCGAGCAAAGTAGATTGTGCTTATTTCGGAGTTTATAAATAGCCATCTCCGGGGTGACCCGAGTCCAACCTGTGTCTGCCTCTAGGTCTCTGGGCGGAGAGCGAGTGTGCCTGCTTTTTTGGATGGGAGCAGATGCTCTCACATTTAAAGAGGAAGTGGCCCGATAAAACGCTGGCTCGCTGGGGCAGAACAACCGGAGTCTACCAGGACACCAGGCAGCCTCGTGGCCTCAGAGGAAGAGCCCAGCTCCTTGGCTGGTGGCCTTTTTTCAGTGAGTGTCTGTGCTTCCTGCCTCTCTGCTCTTGACCCGGACTAACAGGGGGAAGCCCGGTGTTCTGAAATAGCTTACGCCTCCAGTCACGGCCTGTCTCAGTAACTGAGCCCTGCTGGTGACACCAAGGTTAGACTGCCTTGCTTACTGCCTTTTGGGGTTTTAGTCTGTCTGCCCAGGGTTACTGGAGAGAAGTGGAGGGCTTTAAGAGGACGTCCCTGAGGGATGGTTCACAGGGCTGGTGTTCCTCGGTGAGATCCAAGCAGGCTAGAGTGTGTCTTAGCTTTGTTTCTGTTGGTAGATTTAGCCCCGTTTTACCAAATCTAACCAGACCACAGCCCTGGTGAGCCCATGGATTTTTGTTTGCTTGTTGTTTTTAAAACATAAACCAGCCTTGAACTCAGAATCCTCTGTCTTTAACCTCCGAAGTGCCAGGCTCTGAGGGTACAGGAGTATGGTGCCGTGCCCTGCCCTTCTTGGGTTTCATTTAGTTAGCTGAGAAAACTCCAAGGGCCTCTTGGCCTCTGGTTGATTCCCAGGGGCTTGCATGACAGGAGCTGATGGGAGTGGCTGGAGGGGGAGCCAAGGGATCAATGGAGGACGGAGATCAGGCCCCACCAGGGAATGTGTGGCGTACACACCGATGCTGAACACATCACACAGTGTGAGCCGTAGTGTCCGTGTGAACATAGCTGTATATGGGACTAGTACAGTGTGGGGAGTGCACAGCCTCCTGGAGTCAGGGGAAGGCAGAGCAGGCTCTTGGCTTGAGGTCCAGCCTCAGGCGGCAGATGGATCTGCGGTAGAGCAAAAACATTTTCTGATCCGGGCCTGAGTAAGCTGACTTTAGAGGAATCTGACAGCAGAAGAATTTGAGGAGCCGAACAAGAATCAGTGCTTCACTCGGGATGCGGGAGAGTGTTCTCACCCTGCTCTTCGAGGTCCAGCTCAGACAGGATGTAAGCAAAGGGCACCACCCAGGATGGGCTCCCAGACATGATGCCCTGGGTTCACGCTCAGCTCCAGTGGGAGCCTCGGGCTCTTGGCAGAATACTACAGTCAGTTGTTGTGGTTATTGTTGTTGCTGTTGTTGTCTTTGGTTTGGGGTTGTTTGGTTTGGTTTGGTTTGGTTTAGTTGGAGGCAGGGGGGTTGTTTGTTTGGTTTTTTGGTTTTTTGGTTTTTTGGTTTTTCTTTGAGAGGTCCCTTTCTTCTGGAACTGCCCGGCAAGGTGGAGAGACAGATAACACCTCAGCCATTTCCCATCTTAAAGCCTTTGCCCAAAGGAAGGCAGGAGTGCAGGGCCTCGTCAATGCATCTAGGAGCAGGGTTTCCAAGGCTGTTCAGGTCTTTCCCCAGCCTCTCTGCCATGACTGGAAGCTGCACTCACACCTGGTACTGCTGGGCCTCACCTTTGAGGGGCGTGACATTGGAGCAGCCTCTTAGCTGGCTGTCCTGAGACTACCGGGCCACATGCAGCATCGTGTTTGGGGGTGGGGGTGGGGGGTCAAAACCTGGGCATTGGCAGCTCTAAAAAGCTAGGCCTGGTTCCCTGTCCTCAATGGGCCAACTAAAGAAACAAGCTCTGGTGACTAGAAGAGATTTAGTCAAATGTGGCCACACTGAAAAGAGGAACAAAGAGGTCTGGTGATCCCCAAAGCCATATTTAGGAATCCTGATATGAAGTTTAAGTTGAAACATTATGTTTAGGCCCAGCTAGCTCTGTCGGTAGAATAAGAGACTCCCAAGTTTAGAGAAAAGGTTTAAAAAGCATTAACTGGTCATTGTGGCTCTGTCCTCAAAGGCTGTCTGAGTTGTCATAACTGTGTAAAACCTTGCTGAGAGACCAGATCTTCCTCTTGCATGAGATTTCTGGGGGAAAATTTCAACTCCCTTGTAACCTTTGTTTCAATATTCTGGTAGCCAAAAAAGGGCAGAAGTGTCTTTCTCTTTAGAATATCTTCATTCCTGCCTGAACACACACACACACACACACACCAGTCTGGCTTTGTCTGACTCTCACAGGAGGTAGAGCCCAAGTACTGCAGAAGACCAAGGTCAGAGCTCAAATACACAAGGCTATACCCAGTCCTCAGTTTCCACACCACAACTTCCGTTCAGTGGAGCTAGCTACATGGTCCCAACAGATAAGGCCTTAGCATGTCTGGGTTTATTGTTGAGGTCACCCAGCATCGTAAGTCTTGGGATCCTCTTCATAGAGGCAGACATTGAGGCTTAGAGAGGTTAAATAACTTGCCCAAGATGCACAGCAAACAAGGGGGTGGAGGAACCTGACCAGAGCAGGCCAGCAGAAGTCTATCCAAGACCAAGAGAAGCCTCTGAAGTCTTGCTCAGCCCAAGGCCAGTGGAGGAGGTCCTGTGCCGTCCTGATCCATCAGAGTCAGGGTTAAGAGTGACCTGAACTTGAGATACACACCCAGGCCACATTGTATCCTGTGGTGAGAATCACCACCTGCTGAATCCTCACACCATACAAATCTATTGATGCTCTTCCCTTTCTACCCGTTCTTTTCACAATCTCCCAGGGAGTTGAGGGTTGCTGCAACTGATTGGGCAGAGGTCAGAGTGGTGAAGCGGACTGCCCAGGTGCTCACAGGGCTGGGAGGCAGAAGCCCTGGTCAGACCATAGAGCTGTGTGTCTGAAGCTTGACCTCTACTTCCTGGCCATGACCTTAAGGGAGTTCTTCAACCTCTCTGAGTCTCAATTTCTCGATCTAAAAACTTGCAGTACCAAGCCCACCTAACCTGCTAATTGGAACTCCAGACGAGGTCATATATATGAAGTGTGAAGATCGGGAGTTAAACGTACAAGTTCAAGGTCGGGTGGCCAGGAGGTCCCTTAGAGTCCTGGTGCCCTCCATTTCCCAAGGGAGGCAGTTGTCCTCTGAGAGGGCAGGGAAGACTCTTTGGTGCCCTCTCGGCTTTGATGAAGAGGCAGCGTTTGGGCCAACGTCTCTATCCAACCTGACAGACTCCGGGTTCTTTCAGGGGTCCCGCTCTCCCTTGTCTGGCTTCCTTCTGGGGCTGGAGAGTGGATGGTTGCTGGGTAGTAAACCGTTCCCAACATAGCCACATCCTCTCCTGTGGCTGAGGAAGCTTCCCCATCTGCATCAGCAAATGCCTGCCGAGGTAACCAAGGTCTGAGGCACGGGGGGGCCCCCTCTGTGCAATCTCTACAGAGTCAAAAGTGGTTCCCATGGGTGCCAGGGTGCTGGGGACGTCAGCGTGCCAGCACCAAATGAGGCTTAGAAAAACAGAAGTTAGTCCAAATTCTGTTGTGTTCTGAAACTATAATCCCTTAAGGGAGTGTTACTGTCTATACAAGATGCTAGAGAGTTGCAGTGTCTTTGAAATCTCGTGTTTTGGAGCCTGGTGGGCAGGCGGGTGCAGAGAAGAGGACATTCTGTGGTCAGAGAGACTGAAGTGTGAAATCATAGCACAGGGCCCTGAGGGGCGCTACAGCGCTGAGAAGGTGCTCACCCTGTGCGGGCATCCTAGAAGGTGCTGGAGACTTCCACATGCATGATACGTGTGGTAGGAGCCCCTCCCCCTCAGCAGTGCCAAGTCCAAAGCCCACACCACCAGGTACTAAGCCACTCTAGGCTCCACATTCCTTCTCCGTAAACTACCCCATGCAGTCATTGTATTAAATGACAATCAGTATTGATGATATTTGGTGCCACGTAGGGTTAACCTTATGTTAGGTGGAAGTGAGAATGTCTCTCATCCAGCCACTCATTCCTTTAACAGGTAAATGCCTTGCCCCTGTGCTAGGCACATTCTCTGTGGGGACTGTGAGCACGCAAGCACACAACCCTGCCCAAAGACTGCCACCAAGGGAAGTCTGCTTTTTCTCAGTGAAGCATATCTGACCTTGTCAGTTATAGGGTTGGGACCTCGGGTTTCCAGTCCCCATTCAGATGAAAATCAGTATAAACGGAGGTGGTTTGTCCTGTCCCTATTTTACAATGACAGATAAGAGATGTGTGCAGAATGACGCTATCACAGGACCAGGCTTCTGGCTTTCTCAGTGGCCCAGAACTTCTTCTGCAGCTCCTTTTCAGCATTCCTGCATTTTGAGTCCAGGGTAGGATGCCCTTGGAGAAGGTAGAAGGGAATTATAGATGAATGCAGAGTCTATACGTGAACAGAGTCAGATGTCACTCCCAGGGTGCTTTGGTCGACAGTGGCCAAGTCAAGAAGCCCTGCTACAAATGCCTCCACAGGGCACCTAGCATCAGCTCCATAACACAGGAGAAGACTGAGGCTCTAAGCCAGTGGCTCTCAACCTTCCTAACGCTGTAGCCCTTTAATGCAGTTCCTCATGTCGTGGTGACCCCCAACCATAAAATCATTTTCCACAACTGCAGTTTTGCTACTATGACAAGTTGTAATAGAAACATCTGTGTCTTCTGATGATTTTAGGCAGCCCCTGTGAGAGAATCATTCAAACCACCAAAGGGGTCGGGACCCACAGGATGAGAACCGTGGTCTAAGACTTGGCAGTCCTTTAGTCACGGTTATATTGTTAGGCAGCCTTGCTAGGCTCACACCAAGATCCCACGTAGAAGCCTGTACTGGTGGACCCCACGTGTCTTAGAAGTGGTGTGACCCTTCCTCTGGTGCATGCAGTTTGGGTGACTGGCAAGGTGATCAGGTCCTCTTTGGGAAGTACAGGTTGATTGGGACTCATCCCCATTCTGACAAAAGCACAAGTAAGGGGGTCCCAGATGGTTCAACAGCCTTCTGCTGTGCCTCTGAGGTAAGGGAGTGGCGGTCCCTGCGGCTTGGCATCTGCACCTGCAGAGGTGTGGAGCGGGGAGCACCACCAACAGGAGGCCAATGCCACCAACTCCTTCCCAATGCAGCAGGACTACAGAAACTCGGCTCTGGCCGAGTCTACCAGGCTCTCAGAGGACTGACATCTCACGCTGCCCTGTCTGAGGCAGGCAAGGCCCCGTGTGAGAGAGTGCAGCTGCTCGCTGGAAGGCAAGCTTGTGTGGGTGAGACTCCTCGCAAAAGCATGCGCAGCTGGAGCCTGCTGGGGCCCAGAAGTATTCCAGATTCCCTTGCACCTTGCAAAGCTTGCTGTGCACACCTGGTCCCAACTCTGCTTTGGGGACATCAGGCTGCCATCAGGAAATGAGCCAGTCTACAAATCAACACATAGAACCTAGAGAGCAAATTGATAAACACTGCCATGGTCATCAGGGACCCAGGGTAGAAGCTGAAAGGAGACAGGCTGCAGGGGACCCTTCCATCCCAGCCTAGCTCTCCCCTCCTTCCCCCCGACCTGAGACTGGGTCCTTCCTTGGGTCTGTATTGCCTGAAATCAGTGTCCTCAAGTCCTGAGTACACTAGCTACAGACTCAGCTCCAGGTCTAGGCCAGAATTGTTTCTGGGAAACAGATCCTTCTAGACACTAATCTGGCAACCCAGACAGAATGAACTTCATGCAGCTGAGCTGTGTGATGGAAAGGATTCTGTCCCCAGGCTATCCCCACCACCAACAGGCCTGAGGCAGCAGTAGAAACGACACAAGCGTAGCCAGTGCCCGGTGTGTGGCAAGTTCTAGTCAACTGCTGTCTTCATCCAAGATCACAGCCGTGTGTTGGGTATTTCCCTGCTGCAGGGCGGAGATACCCACTTAGGTGTGATGGAGGCTAGTGAAAGATTCAAACGTAAGCCAAGCCAGTGCTGCCACTGGGACCTGGTACCAACTCTGTGAGGACCCTATATTCCTCTAGAGCCCTGTCACTTCGAGAATCCCTGGCTTTCACCACCTCTGACTTAGCTTGAGGGTTGCTCAAATCAGGCCAGGCCTTGAATACTATCATGAGTTTTCTTTCCGGTGTTATGATAAACACCATGATCCAAAGTGACTTGTGTGGGGCAGGGGGAGGCTTTACGTCCTCTGACAGTTCTCTGGCCACTCTCCATCACTGGGAGACACCAGGGCAGGAACTCATGGAACTCAGGAACCAAGAGGCAGGAACTGAAGCACAGGGGATGTGACTTACTGGCTTGCTCCGTGTGGTTTTCGTAGCCCACTTTTGTATACAACTCAGGACCATCCGCTACGGGTGGTACTGCCCACCCTCCCTCATAAATCATTATTCAAGCCAATTTGATGAACCGAGGTTCTCTCTTCCCAGATGACTCTAACGTGTGTCTAGTTGACAAAACACCAACCAGCATAGGTTAAAAATAAAAAGTCAGATACAATAACTCTTCTACAAACCAATACTGTGTGTTTGCACGCATGCTTGACAACGAGAGAGAGAGAGAGAGAGAGAGAGAGAGAGAGAGAGAGAGAGAGAGAGAGAGTCTAATGCCACCCAAAGCAGCCCATACCAAGATTCCCAGTTCCACAGGGAAGGACTCTGGTCTCAGATCAGCACTGTCCAGACTATATCTCCAGCAGCAGATATGGAACATACTGTAAGTACTCTACCAGCACTGACTGGCTGCATGAATGAATAGGCTTGAGGTGACACTCACAAGAGCCTTTTCTCAGCACAACCTACATCTCTGAGTTTGAAAAGTTGAAAGGAATGACAAGGACACATCCATCAGACCTCGGGCTGAAAGCAGAGGAAAGTCGCCATAGCACCAGAGAGAAGGACCCCAAGACTATGAAGTTAAGGTGTAGGGTCAAGCAATGACTCTGGAAGCTTTCCCCAGTGTGAGATGGAGAGGAAATCGCTGAGTTCTCTCAGTGATTCAGCCAATATACGTATATAGAAGAATGCCCCAAGCCTCTCACCCTGTGTATATCCTGCTTCTCTCCACCTTCCCCCCACTCCTAAAGGAACCCACATATTTGGTCATTTCATCATTTTCTGGTATAGACTGGATGTTTGTGTCCCCCAAAACTTATATGTTGAAACACTAATTCTGCACGGGCTAGTGTTTAGAGGCCATAGTGTTGCGAGGGATAATTTAGTTAGAGGGTGGAGTCCTTATGAGTACCTTTAAAAGAGAAGACCAGAAAGACACCACCACCATGTACAGATAGATTAAGAGGATATCCATTCACAACCAGGAATAGAGCCACACCAAATAACATGTCTTCCATCACCTTGAGCCTGAACATAAGACAGACATAAGATCTTCAGTGTTGGTACTTAAACCATCCATACGGTATTTCTGTTCTAAAAGCCAAGCCAACCAGGACCATCCCCTCCAGAAGTATAAAGCATAGACGAGGGCCTCTGACGCAGCAGAGCTGACAGGCATGGCACAGAGAATGCAAGAGCCTGGCCAATGGATGAGCAACAAGTCATGGCCCAGAGTGAGGAGCTGGACTGGGATGGCAGAGGCTCTGCATTCGCTTAGGCTGGGATGAGTCTTCCGAGCTGGGGACAAATGAGCGAACTGTCATGACTCATTCCTCTAAATGGCTCCTTGTGGTATGCATGAGCCGATTCTTCCAAATAGCACCCCAAAAGCCCAGCAAGAGGAATCAATTCCAATTTCCCAGGGCCTTCTGGGTGTGATAAAGTTAACTTGTCATGTCTTCTGTCTTCCTGCTTCCCCTTACTACGAACGGAAAATACCATTCAATTAAGGCGATTACATCCTCCCTAAGACGTTGGACTCGGAAACCACACCACAGGCAAGTGGTCAAACCAGTGGTAGAACAAACCCCAGAGGCCTCCTGTGGCAAGCAGCAAGCCTGGGGAAGCAGAAGACATCAGTACCACACGGGGCAGCTGAGAGCAGGCTCTGGGCCAACGGAGTCAGCCCCGTGCTCCCATAGCACAGAGTCCTCTCCAAACAGAGGGACCCGTGCTCCCAGCCGTAACAGCTGTTGTGGTTCCCATGAAGGAAGCTGAGATGGCCAGGAATGTGAAATGAGCAGCTTCCTTTTCTCCACCTACACCCTCAATTCTTCCCCGAGTCTCACCCAGAAGCCAAGAGTAGCAAGGAAGTCCTCGGGATGCAGCCGCTAGACCCTGAGCCCCATCGTCTGAGTTTCTTGCTGTAGAAAACACAGAGGAGTCAGGCGGTGACTGGGGCTAAATGGCAGCCCAAATTCTTCCTTTTCTTTACATGCTGTGTTATACTGGGCAGTATTCTGCACCTCTCTGTGCCTTCTCTCTCCACCTGTAAAATGGTGATAAGGCTCTGCTCAGCCCTCCTCAGAACAGTCCTGAGAATCGAGCAAGACCCGGGGTGCGAAAGATTACCAAGAGAGCCACAAGGTGATGTGCAGGAGTGTACCGTGCTCTGTGTCATCTCGGGACAGATACAGTGCTGGCTTCCTCTGACTGTAATCTACTTTGGGTTCTATGCATTGTAAGATACCAAGAGGGCAGTGGAATTCAAAATTCAGAGTAACTTTTGGTATAAATATTTTCCACCTTAATATACTTGTAATTTACAGGGTGGTAACTCACTGTCTGGAATCCGAATTTCATCAGTCATCTCAGACTTTCATCTGCTTGTTCTGACCGCCCTAGGACTGTCAGGTCTCCTACTGTGTCCCCTGCTCTGTATGGATCCCAGAGTCACGTGGCCTGGGTGTCTAGCCTAGCCCTATCACCCATCAGCTGGAAGGCACAGAATGTCTGCACTGCCTCTCTGAGGCGCTGATGTCTCATCGCAAAAGTGACACTGACAATGTGTATGAGTGATGACGTGTAAGCTGAGACCCCGCCCTGGAGTCACCCATCAGGGCTCTGATTGGTGGGACAGTTGTACTCGTCATTGTGGGGTGTAAAAGAGTGGCTGGCTGTAGGTGGAGCTTCTGGAACTAAAGGTGGACACACACAAGTCTCCACACCTGGCACCTCTGGTGTTTCCAGCTGGAATGCAAGGAGATCATGGCACTCCAGCTGAGGCTGGACTGTGTGGCCCTCTCAAGCCTGGGTTAGCAGTTGGCCTGATCCCTGAGAGAGACAGAGAGAGTGTGAAGTATCTGAGCTCTCAGCCTGCCCCCTATCTGTGTACCACACCCTCCAGGACGCTTGTCAGCACAGACATGCTCCCCACCACAGCAGCTGACAGCTTTTGCAGAAGGCAAGCAGACACCGGGCCCAGGGTGGAGAGAACATAGGCAAATTGGCCTCACTCCAAAGATCTTCAAATGTTGGAGAAGCAGGTTCGTACAGAAAATATGAGATGGAACAGAACATGTCACATAAGAGAAATGGAGTCAACAAGGAGTAAGCCAGATGGGGGCATAGCAAGAGGTTGTGCAGGGGCAAAGAGAGACATTCTCTGCAGAGGGACCACCACTCAGACGAACCTGGCTAGGACATGTCTGCAGATCCCTCAGCCAGTGGGTGGCAGGCCAGGGCAGTCAGAGGCACAGAGCAGAGAAGTCACACTGTTCCTTCTGAGTGTGCAAGGGGCCTGGCAGGATACAGAAGTGCAATGACAACTTACCCTGGAACAAGGTAAGAGCGTCCCACACTTACAAGGTGCCATGCCCACAGAGTACATCTCAGTGCTCAGCTAGAGAAAGGGCTGATCCAGTGTGGGCCCTCACATTTGACTTCTTCAATACGTTCTTATTCAAAGAGACAGCTTTCCAAAAGAAGAAGACACAATACCCGCTGCGTGTGCTTCTCTCCTTCTTGCTTAGTGCATCACTCACCAGTCCCACATTGGTGTGTGGCAGGCATGTGTTGACAGTGTGCCATTGTCTGCCTGGGGACCTTGACTCCCCCAGTGTTCTCTGGAGTTCTTCCAGGTTGACTGTGGCATGCAGCGCCGATATTCCACTGTGTATTCTGATACCCACCATTATATTGATATCAGTGGATGACCATCAGCAATGTGACTGTCAAGTGGATTCAGAGGGAGTCGCCAGACACCGGCCACTCCAAGGACATCAAAGTTGCCCCAGCTCAGAGCACTGGAAGCAGAGAATTAGTGAGTTTGTGTGTTTCCTCTGAGTTCTCCCTGAACTTAATTCTAACCTATACATTGTGAATGAGTGCCTGGGTCCCACCCACCCTGTGAGTGAGCTCTAGGAATAACCCAGTTAACCTCTCAGCTCTAACCAAAAGTAAACTTTGTATGCTCGGAAGCTTGGAATCAAAAAATAAATCAATAAAACCCACTTGGATATAAAAATCATCTAATTTGGAAATCTTTGAGACTCCTATGATTCTCGGTTTATCAGTGAGTGACAGAAAGAAATCTGTCCAAGTCGATTGGATAAGCAGAGCTCTGGCGGGAGTGTGAGATTTGCTCGTTGTGTAACAGGCAGCTTGTGCTGTGGGTGTGACAAAGACAGTTTGGGAAGCAAGAGAGATGCAGGAGTGGTGAATCACAGGGGCTGCCAGGACAGACACATGTTAAATATCAAGTCATGAGAGCCAGCAGTTGCAGGTAGGACAGCATTGTGACAGAGATAATCAGAGCCCATCACAGGAGTATGTAATGCAGTGGTTCTCAACCTTCCCAATGCTGTGACTCTTTAATACAGTTCCTCAACTTGTGGTGACCCCTGACTGTAAAATTATTTTCATTGCTATTTCATAACTATAATGTTTCTACTGTTATGATTTATAATGTAAGTATATGATATGCAGGATATCTGATATGCAACTCCTGTGAAAGGGTCCTTGGGCCCACAGGTTAAGAACTGCTGATATAATGGGTGGCATGAAATGGCCTCGAGAAGCTGACTCTTTGTTGGGACTGTACATAATCCAAGGCTCTGAAGCATGTGTCTGAGTTAACCAGGTAGCAGGCACAAAACGGAAGAAAATAATTCCAGGATCAGAGAGTGAAGACCTCAGAGTAGAGCCTTGGATGTTGAAGAAGTTGAGGAAAGGCCATGAGAGATGGATAACCCAACATGAGTATTCTTGGAAACTTGAAAGCCACTGAGGGTTCTAAACAAGAGGCTGACATATCAGACTTTATTTCTAGAGGCTGGCTGGAGGGTAGGAATATCTCCTGTCTCCTACAGTAGCCCACAAGAACCATGATAGGACCTGGTGTCAGGGAGTAACATGGAGATAGATAGTAGCAAATGGGATAAAGAGATCTTTAAAGTGAGTCTCGGGGGTTGAGGATCTAGAGCAATGGGTAAGGAGGATCTGCCTTCAGGCCCCCAGGACCCACGCGTCTGTAGTTCCAGTGTACCTACAGAAAGATGGGAGGTAGAGATATAATCCCAAGAAATCCCCAGGTCAGCCAGTCTGCCACACACAGTACAAGGAGCAAACAAGAGACCTGACCCTTCAAACAAAGTGAGAGTAAGAAGTGACTCCTGAGATTGTCCTCTGATCGCCACATGAGCTCTGTGGCAAGCACACACCTGCACTCACACACTTAAATCAAGAGAGAGAGAGAGAGAGAGAGAGAGAGAGAGANAGAGAGAGAGAGAGAGAGAGAGAGAGAGAGAGAGAGAGAGAGAGAGAGAGAAGAGAAGAGAAGAGAAGAGAAGAGAAGAGAAGAGAAGAGAAGAGGAGAGGAGAGGAATCTCATGGCTAACAAATGGAGAAAATGGGGGACTCTGGAAGAAGAAGAAGAAAGAGGAGAAGGAGAAGAAGAGAAGGAGGGAGTTGTTTGTGTTTCTGAAGTTAGTGGAATTCCCAGAGACAGCACCTAGATGCTTTCAAAACATGTGAGTTTGGAGGGAAAAAGCCGCAGGTTTGGAGCTGGCTGACAGGTGGCTGGAGTTTTGGGCTGGGATCAGACATGCAGCTGGGCCTAGATACAGCCTGCTATATAGATGCTCAGATGTGAGCAAAGTCACAGTTACCAGACTTCAGGGGTCATACCCTGTGTCCCGGTGAGTCAAGTTCAGCCATCCATTCCCCAATAAGCCAATCCAAGGAACCACATAATAGTGGAAAGCAGAAAGGGGAGTTTTATTCAATGTGGCACACTGGGAAAGGGGATAAAGATACCCAGCGACTTCCCCAACTCCATCTTAGGGTGTCCTGACGTGAGGATAGTTTCAACAGAAAGCAAGAGATGTGCATGGCTGAACAGTGTGGCCAGGCATGGTCCCAGCCCACCATGGCTTCAGCCCCAAGCTTTTCTACAAGACCGTCTGATAAGTCATAAAATCTTTCTCCAGGAGACAAGTTCCTCCTCAGGATGGCCCCAGGCCTGCACCCATTTCCTCTTCCCACATAAGACTCCTGAAAAAAAACTTGAGGTCCATTCTTTTGACAGTCTGATAGTCAAAGAGGGGAGCGGGTGCCTCGTTAGAATGTATCCATCCCTGCCAGGCAGGTGGGTTGTGTCTATGTCCACATTGCAGAGCAAGGAGAGAACCCTTAGCTAGAAGTAGAAGAAACACTACAGAGAAAGGAAGGGAAGGCAAAAGGCAGATCAGAGCAGGATGAGGAAGAGCCAAGGGAACTTGTGGAAGCCAACAGTCTTAAGTGTAGCTAGAAATTCAGTCAGACCAGCAGTCCCAGTCCCTTGGAAGATTCATCCAGGAGCAACAGACAAAAGCCAACGGCAAAGCCTGTGAGCTAAGGTTCTCCTGAGAAAAGCAGGCGCAGGAAGCGTGTAGGGAAACAGCTGCTTTGGAAGGTTGGGGCCACATGGAGGAATTCACCCCACCCCGGGTACATGTTCACTATGTCCCCCACGCACTCATCAGCTCCTATTCTAACACGGCTCAGCCCTGCACAGTGTGTCCTGTCACCCCAATCATGTGCCAGAGGACTCACAAGCCTAAGTGGGCTTCTTTCAAATGGCTCCTAGGAGTGAACAAGGTGCT
This sequence comes from Mus pahari, assembly GCF_900095145.1. Classification (NCBI taxonomy): domain Eukaryota; kingdom Metazoa; phylum Chordata; class Mammalia; order Rodentia; family Muridae; genus Mus; species Mus pahari. The sequence continues at coordinate 23,948,107 of NC_034597.1, read as the reverse complement.
GCCATGGTGGCTAGTGGAGACCATCCCAGCAGCCATGATAATGATCCTATGAGGCAGGTGAGTAAGGAGAGGGTCTGAGCACAGAATGGCAGGGCCTCCACATACCGACAATAAATGCCACCATGTCATTCTCACCTACGCCATGTCTATGTACGGCAGTAGCTGGCTTGAACTCCCTTCCCTGTTATGCTTCAAGGGAGTTGCTGGCCATGTGATACATTTTATTTGGTGATGTAAACTAGTCAATCCAATCTTTCCAGATGCTCTTGGGGCCTAAGTCAGGTCCCTTTGTCACTAAACACCCTATCATCTTGCTCTTTCAACCATTTGCCTGTGTGCGTGCCTTGGTTTGCTTGGGTTGGGGTATATAAAACATGATACTCAGTTGAAAGCGTTGCCACATCTGTGCCGGTGTGCTCAACATGCAGACACATAAGATCCTCTTTCCAGGTTCAAGGAACCTTCTAGCTTGTGAGAGAAAGAATCAATCATCAATTTGTAGAACATATGGATCCTGATATCCGATCTGTCACAGCGCAGTGTGCTCTGGGAAAAGCCACGGCAGCATGCTGTGGGAACAGGAAAGAGACCCATCAAAGCCAGCTGGGGAGTCAAGATGGGCCTCGCCGTATGGCAGTACACACAAAGTGCCTCTCTGATTCTCTAAAGAAATATGCTCCCCCCAAATTTGAGTTATTATGATTATTAATATTATTAATAAACTAGCTTAGGCTAGATTAATATCCAGGAGCTACAATCTGGAGAAGGTCTGGAGGAAGCCCCAAGGGTCTGCCTTTAAGATTTGCACAGTGGCTTTATTTTAATTAGTTTACCTTCATCCTGAGCGCTCTGGAAACCCTCCTGGGCAGCTTTGGGGTTCTTTTAGCTGTCAGAATAGATAGTCACACCTCCTGCCAGCAATAAATCGAACACCGCAGCTGTCTGCTGAGTGGACTTGAATTGGCTGTTCTACGTCCCTTTACTGCAAAAAACTAAGTTACTGACTCAGTTGGGAAGGGCCTTTGCCCAGATTCGACTAGGAGAGAAGAGGTTCAGAACTGGTTCACACCTGTCAGAAATCCCGCGCAGGCTTACCAGAAGTTCGTAGAGATTCCTTAGACCACCAGCAAGTTCATGAGTATTAGGAAGAATATACATGAACTTTGTATTGGGTTGTTTTTTTTTTTTTTTAACCAAAAAGTGTCTATATTTAAATTTCAATGCATTTAAATGTAAATATAAAGGATTGTCAGCCAACTACCTTATAAGCTGTACTATTGACCCTTGAAGGCAGTTTTTCTGTTGTGGTTCTGCCTCTTGTTTCACTGAAAACCTATTTTCCTCTTCATTCTAGATGGGCAGTGACGACAGCAAATCTCAGCACGCAAACATGTTTGAAAAACACAGATCCTAAAAGCCAGGCCCCTGCAGCCCCACTGCCGTAACAGGTAGGTGTGTAAGTCGGCATTCCATCGCCATAGCAAACACCGGAGATGGTTGGCTTAAGAAGAAAAGGTCTGTTCGGGCTCATTTGAGCATTGGTTCCATGGGTTTAACACTGTAGAGAAGAATATCATGGAGAAGTAGGTGGGGGAGGTAGCGGCTCACTTCACTGCAGCCTGTTAGCAGTGTGGAAGAGGGCCACAGGCTCAGCCTACCAGCTTCCCACTGGACCCCACCTTCTCAGTTTTTAACATCTTCCAGTAGTTCCAAACTGGAGATTCGGTGGGGGGGGAGGGAGGGGGAGGGAATTCCAGATCCAAATCAAAGCCCAGTGGAGCCAACCCAAAAGTCGGCATCAGGCAATACCTTCTGCAGTTTACGAAAGGGCCAAAGGTGCTACTGGGGAGGGCAGGGTTGCAGCCAGCGCTATGACTATCCCGTTTGACTCCAGGGATCATCCAGAATTGAAGAAATCCTCTGAATGAAGCTGGTAGGCAGAAGCCATGTGGGTTTTTTCTGAGCATCAGTGAGCATCTCCCCTGTCTGTGTGGAACCACACTGAACCCAAGATCAGGTAAGGTTACGTGCAAGCAACAGAAACAGAACCTGAGCATACACAAGAAAGTGGTTCAGTGTGAGAAGGAGACTCATGACACCCGTGTTAGTTAGTACATACCAGTAATCCTAGCACTTGGTGAGTAGAGACAAGAGGTTCAAGGTCGTTCTGGGCTACATGAGAACTGGTCTCAAAAAAAAACGCAGAATATGCCAGATTAGAGGCTGGAGTTCACAGAGAGCACCCTGAGAGTTCTCCTACTGAGACCCCCCCTCGCATGTGTCAGCACCTGAGCATCTACAGGACAAACTGCAATGGATGCTTGTCCCTAGTCACACACAGTATGAGGCGCTCAGCACGCACCTTGACTATTACATAAAGCTCAGGGGTATTACAATAAACGAGGTGATCCAGAAACAAAAGGACAAAATACTACAAGTTTGCGGAGCAGAACTGAGGGCTGGGAGACTCGGTAGGTGGCAGAGCAAAGCCCCGGCTTTTGAACTCCCAGCACCATAAGGATATGAAGGCGTATCCCTGCAAGCTAGCACTGGGCAGCAGTGGCAGGAGGATGGCCAGTCGTAAGCTTACACAGCCCTCTCATCTCAAGGAAACAAATCAGGAAAAAAGCAAGTAAGATAGAGAAGGTGGGAAATAGGAGAGAGATGACCCAAGAGATGGCACTTGATGGACAGAGTGTCACTTTTATAAGCTTGAACCATGCTGGAAAGGGATAGCAATAGGAGTGTACCACAAGTGTGTGCTAGACATAGTTAAGACGGAAAACTTTATATCACAGATATTTCACTGAAGCTTTAAAAAAAAAAGAGAGAGAGAGTGAAGAATGGTATAGCTGAGGAACAGGCAGGATGAGGGAGAGCCAGGGAACGGAACGTGGAATCACTCAGAAAGAATGGAAGCCAGTCTCCTGACAGCAGTGCTCAGTGATGATGCTTCTGGGGCCCAGGGAGGAGCCACAGTGGCAGCCACAGTTGCAGGAATGAGGCAGGAGGGAGGAGCATCTTCTGGGTGGGGTTCTGAGATGAGTGACAGCCTGTGAACAGATTGCCCTGTGCACCTAAGCTCCAGGTACACACTGTATAACAAGTGCACAGGGAACAAGGAAATGAGACTAAGAAGGGACGGCCCAATGGAAGGTCAGAGAAGGACTCTGCAAACATAACCCACCTGAACGGTACGCTCTGCAGAACAAAAGCAGTAAGATTCCAAATGACAGACATACCACCTAGGAACTAGCACCCCAGCACATTTCTAAAGTCAGCATGGTTATCTACAGGTGCCATACTCTACAGGACGGCTCTGGGTCTTATTCTCATGAAAAGAATCAAAACTGACAAGATGGCTCAGTAGGTAAATGGGCTTGCCACAAAGCCTGACTGACAGCCTGAGTTTGACGACCTATATTCATGTGATTGAAAGAGAGAACAGACTCCTGAAAGCTTGACTTCTTGTCCCCACACATACATGGTGGCACCTACATGCTTACACACAAAAAAGAAAAAAGAAGAAGAAGAAATAAATCATTAAAACTTTTCTTTCCATTCTGTTTTGTTTCTAGGAATTTGATTTTTTAGATTCCTCACATAAACGGTATTCTATCACTTATTCATTCTTCTGTGCCTGGTTTCTCACAGTTAACACAATGTCCTCTAGCTTCAGCCATGTAGTCACTAACATCAGGATTTCCTTTCTTTTTAAGCATGAACAATGTTCTAAAGTGTGCGTGCTATGTTTCCCTATCCATTCATGTGTCCATGAATATTTAGGCTGCTTCCATGTTTGTCTGTTGATTATAGTGTTGCCCAGAGAGAGCCGTGTCTCTGTAGGTCCTGGCTGCATCACACTGGCTATACATACTTGGCTGTATTGAGGAACTCTTACAACAGTGACTGTAGTGGTTATGGTCCTTATAAAGACTAACTCACATCTTAATGTACTTATTTTATTTTATTTTATTTTATTTTATTTTATGTGTATGAGGGTTTTGCCTGTATGTACATCACGGGTATGCCTGGTGCCTGCAGAGGTCAGAAGAGGGCATCAGATCCTTAGAACAGGAGTTACAGATAGTTGTGAGCTGCCCTGTAGGTACTGGAAACCCAGGCTCTGTTCTCCTATTAGAAAAACCTAGACTCTAATCACTGAGCCATCGCTCCAGCCCCTAATTTACACTGTTAATAACAGTGGGAAATGGGTTTCTTTTTCTTCATCGCCTTATTTTTCATTTTATTTATTTTATGGGCTGTGTGTATAGATATGCACGTGCCATGGTTTTGAGTATGGAGGTCAGAGGCTAGCTAATGAGAGACGGTTCTCTTCTTTCACTGTGTGGGTCCTGGGACCCAGCTCAGGTCAGCAGCCTTGCCAGCATGAACTTTACCTGCTGAGCCGTCTCCCCACACGCCTCTTTTGGTCATTGTTGGTTGGTTTTTCAGTAGTCAACCTAACAAGCCTCCATCCTCACTATGATTTTAACTTACGCTTCCCAGACAAATAGTGCCATTGAGCACCTGTTGCTATACCCATTCGCAGTTAAATAGGCATTCCTTACATGCTTTAAAAGCTAATTCTTTACAAGATACACAGTTGCCCTAATTCTTTACAAGATACACAGTTGCCTTCTTACCTTTGCTACACAGAAGCCTTTTAGTTTGATGTAGTCACACTCAGCCATTTTGGCCTTATCACCTCAATCATCTTTCCTCTCAAGGCCTTGAACTGCTCAGATGGTATTCACTGCACGACACAAGATAATCTGCTTTGCCTGAAGTGTACTTTTTAATGCTAATCACATCCAAGAAATACTGTCACGACAATGAACTACTGACCAGAAATAGTGCACTTGAAGTTGACACATGAAGTGCACTACACGTAGACACATTTATCCATCTAAGACTGACAGTTGTATAGATTAATTAAGCTGGGTATCCTATTCATACCACATACTTCTTCCGTTTACAGAGAGAAAAAGAAAATCCAGTTGCTATTGTAACTAACTGGTCATCTCAAAGCTACACCTTGGGACAAGTGGGTTTCTCTTAACCCTCACTGGAATCTCACGGACCAGCACCTAACAGCTGACAGACACGTCCAAACAGAAGCTGACGGAGACAGTCCCAAGGAAGCTGACAGACAATGCAGGGAAACAAAAAATGTGCAGACGGGTTCAGTGACACCTCCAGCATCGGCAGCATGCTGGATGAAGCAGACAGGGAGGTGAGCAACCTCACAGACCGGGCATTCCGGAGTCTGTGCATCTCGGAGGACACATCCTTCCATGACTCTGACCTGGCTCTGTCCCCAGATGTCACCAGCCAGGTGTCGGGGACTTTTCACCAGGAAACAGTGGGCCATGCCAACAGGAAAAGTGGGATCTGGAGCCAGCTTCCATCTCAAGGCACAGAGCATTCTGGCTGGGCAGCCACCTTCCAACAGCAACCCAAGTACGTTCAGGGGGAGGAAAAGTACCCCAAAAACAGTCCTCTGCCAACCCCAGTCCAGAGGAGACTGGAGGTGCCCATTTCAGGCCTGAGGAGCAGCAACAAGCCCATCTCCAAAGTCTCATCACTCATTAGATCCTTTGACAGGACAGAGACTCAATCTTGTGACAGCCGGCCTCCTCCCAGCAAGCCTCCGGCTCTCAAAAATCCCCCCAAGTTTGCACATCCTCCAGAAAGTGGTGTCAACTTCTGCTTCGATTCGGCCTTTCTGACCGTCAGGAGGGTACCTGCTGAAGTCTCCAACACCCATCAGGGCAGCCACCAGCCTGGCAGGGCTCCTGAAGAACAAGAGTCTCCCAAGAGCCCAGAACTAGCCTCTCACAGCTCAGCCGGCCTCCTCCGGACACCTGAGCATGGGGCTGGCTCATTTGAGCCAAGGTATCCCTCTCCACCCCTCAAGCCAGCCACAGCCGAGCCGGGAAGAGGGGAGGAGTGGATTCCAAGGAGGACTTTTCTGCACAGTGAAAACAGTGCCTTTGAGTCGTGGAACACCCACCAACCAAAGCTCCGGGAGAGGAAGGACATTGCTGAAACCACCCCAGAAAGCAAAGCCCCCAAACATTATGAGGACATGCCCTCGCTAAAGGAGCCCTACCCTGCAGAGTCCAAAGTCTCCCCCTACCAGGGCCGGGCTAACTGTGCCCAGGAAGAGAACAGGTCACCGTCAGGGATCCAGTCTACATCTGGAGCCTGGGGTGCCAGGGATCCAGGATCCCAGCTATTCCCTGTAGAGGGAAATGCTTCACAGATTGACCCTCCGGTAAAGCGGAGTCAGGCCCCATGGAGGAAGCCAAAGACTGGCAAAGGAGGGACAGATGGTCCACATGATGCTTTGGAAGACAAGAAACATCCCAATAGGAGAGGCCTACCTCTGTATTCAAAGCTTAACCCTCAGGGTCAGCTTCCAGAAAACGGTGTTCTAGACATGCCAGACCAGTCCAATGACCATTACAGTCCCCCTTTTAACATCAGCAAACTCCTCACCCCAATTATATCTACAAAGCATGTCCTGGAAACTTCAGACACCCAACCAGTGGAAATAAGCCCATCCCCTCCAGGACAGCTAAATGGATACCAGGAAAAGGAGTCCAGTGAGGCTCAGTCTCGAGAGAGCTACAAATCCAAAGCGCCCAGCCTGCTGTTCAACCTAAAAGATGTTCGGAAACGTGTCAAGAGTACATACAGTCCCTTGCCTCTCTTAAAAGGCTTTGATGAGAAAACCAGAGGTAAACTTGATAGCAAGCAGGAACCTCTGAGCAATGGGGTCACCCTTCCCAATGGGCTTGAAGAAAACCCTCCCACCGAGCTCTTGCCAGATGATGCCCCTAGTGTTTTGCACAGCAGCACCCAGAAGGATCCTGCTATCAACTCGAGAGAATCCTTTGCAGACAGCCACCCGACCCTCAGTTCACCATCAGCTAGCTCCCAAACCCACTTCTGTGTCAATGGGGAAGCTGCAGAAAGGAACAGTAATGAGAAGGAAGAAGCCAACGGAGAGTCAGGGCAGGATCCCTCCAAGTGTGGCGGGCATCCAGACTCCAGGGAAAACTTTCCCCGGAAACATCTCTCCCTGAAACTCTTCAACAGGGAATCTGAAACGGGACCGGCTATGGAAGAAATGAAGCCCCACCAGCTGGAGAATGGGCTCTTGAGATCCGTCTCCCAGGAGACAGAGACTGAGCGAGAAACGGGGTTCCAGAGTCTACCCTTGAACCAGAAGTTCTCCCCAGGACCCCTTTCCCCTGAGGAGGAGGATGTGTTTTACAGCGACAGCCAGTCTGATTTTACTCCATGCCGCCAAACAAAGGCTAAATTCAGCACCAGCTCTTCGGACCAATCCTTCGCTTCTTTTGAAGATCAGCAGAAGGTGTGGTTTACAGATGGCCCCCGGGAAGACTGGAAGAGTCATGTGAGTGCAGGTGACAAGCAGAAGGACGAGGAGGAGACAGAGACAGTGGTGGAGAAAGAAGAGCCACAGCAATGTGCCTCGAGTAATGAACACAGAGGTGTGGATGAGCACAGACAGGAGGAAATACAAAGAAAAGCACAAGGTGTTTCGGGAGGAAGACCCAGGAAAGTACCAGTGGAGGACGTCAGTGCCAGAGGCTCGTGGATGGGGGCTGATAAGGATACAGCTCTTGCACACGCCAAGAACCCAACCCCCTTGCCAGCCTCCACCAACAAGCACAGACTGTTCCCAATTAAAGACAACACACTCAGGGCCACCCCAGTGATAAAACCTATTATTCTGCCTCTCCTGAGGACAGTCTCCTCAGAGGACTCACTGAGTTGTGGACACAAAGAGAATGAATTGCCAAGGCAACCGTGGGGCGAAGATGCCGGCTGCCTTAGTGCCTCGGAAAGCCAGGAAATGCCTAACACCCCACTATCCAGTAACGTGCCGGGCACACAGCACAGGTGTGTGGTGTGCGAGGACGTGCAGGAGGACCCGGTACACACTGCAGACCAGGATGAGACTTCTCAGCAAACCCGGAAAGGGAGTTTCTCTTTTCTGCCACTGGTGGAAGAGGGGAACAGGATGAAACCATCCCCAGATACAGCAGGCGAAGGGCTAGCACAGGAGAAAAGTAGACCAGCAGACTCGGGGAAACTGGGGGCTCCACAGCGTATCCCCACTATCGCTTTACCCCCGGATGACTTAGAAGACTCGCCCCCGTCGCTGCCACAACATACCTGTTGGGAAGAACAAGGTTTCAAAGGCCACTTTTTGTCTGCACCCAGAGCAGGACCATCTGGAAGAAGGCTGGTCCCCAGTGAGGCAGCGACTTCCCCCAACCCCAGCTCTCTAGGAGAGAGCAGCACGTGCTCCCCCGCAGCCAGCAGTGTTTGGGAAGAGGCTTCCCAGGCCGCTGGGGAATACTGGCAGCGCCAAGAGCCACCTGGCCCCAAGCCCTGGACCAGCCCTGGTCCAACAGGGCTAACTTGGCGGGAGGACATGCCACATGCCCTCACATGGGAAGCTGAAGGTTCGGATCCCTCAGATTTCAGGACCCTCTCTCCAAGAGGCATTTTGCTAGCTGATGCTGCTGAGAAACCTGAGCCCTCTGCTCCTGCTCTGCTGGAGAAGGCGGCAAGCAAGCCCCCTGCAGTCCCGCCCAAGACCGAGAAGGCCCTGCGAAGGGCAAAGAAGCTGGCAAGCAAGAGGAGGAAGAGTGATCAGATGCTGGAGAAGCATCCCGAAGCCTGGGAGGGCAAGTCCTTCACAGAGGACATTCAGGGGACAGAGCGAAGGCCTGTGTCTCCTGGAAAAGGCCCTCGGCCCAGGTTCCCTGCCATTCGCTCCCTGCCCCCGCCCACACACCGCCACTCAGTGTCCTGTGGCTGGGAGCCAACAGGGAGGCGGCCTTGGGGACCCCAGTCCCTCACACCTCTTCCCCCTTACCCCGCCACCCAGAAGGTGCTCCAGGATCCCCAGTCAGGACAATACTTTGTCTTCGATGTGCCTCTCCAAGTGAAAATCAAGACTTTCTATGACCCTGAGACTGGCAAGTATGTCAAGGTCTCTGTCCCATCCTCTGAGGAGGCCTCCTCAGAGCCACCTCTGCAGGATGCCCTGACTGCTCCCTACCTACTGTACCCCAGCTTCCGGCCAGTGCCTGTGACTTCCTTGATGCCCCTGCGTTGCTCCTCTCAGCTTGCAGCCCCCACCTTTCTCAGGCAGGGTTCTGGCCACAGGCCCCAGAGTTCCCAGGGCGCTCGACTGCAGCCTCCCACGGAACGCCTGGGCAAGTCCACCCAGCATGCCTCTGCCCAGCGTCCCTGTGGGCCTCCCCATAGTCCAGAGGAAGAGAGTGCAGAAGCTCCAAGCCTAAATATCATCTCCACAGACGATCTAGAGGACTTTGCCACAGAGGGTGTTTCTTGAGAACGGCAGCAGACTGACCTCCCCCACTCAAAAACAAGAAAAGCTTACAGTCACAGACCCTCTCCAACAGTCTCTCTCTCTCTCTCTCTCTCTCTCTCTCTCTCTCTCTCTCTCTCTC
>NC_034597.1:23937118-23938371 GCF_900095145.1 Mus pahari | reverse complement strand
ACACACACACACACACACACACACACACACACACACACATATTTCAACTCATATTTAGTCATTTGAGATCCCTATAGTCCAAAAAGAACTGGGGACCCCTGTGGGCTCTCTAAGACCAAGATTCACTCCCCTCTTCCCAGTCATCTCGATGCTTCTCTGGGGGGAGGGGGGGAGATGGCATGGGACATCCTAAGATTCTCCTTCTCAAGGGTTGGCCTCCTCAAAGAAGTTCCCAAAAATGCTGAACCCTGCAGCAGGTGGGAAGTACCCCACTACACCCAATCTGGGGTCAAGCATAGCACATAGCAGCAGAGTTTTAGGTCCTCTCAGGTGGCACTGGCTAAGAACAGACTCAAGGCAATCTTGCAGAAGTAATCACTTGCGAGAGGGTTTTCCTCATGGTGGGAACTTTGTCTCCAAAGAAGACCTTCTGATAAAGCAAAAGTTACCATTTAAAATGTGAAACAAGCTTGCCAGTGTGGTCGTGTCCCTGGACTCTTGTCTTTCTTCTGTGTGGGTTCTCAACTAGAAGGCAAAAAGGGTCATGAACCCTACAGCCCCTCCCCAGAAGCTGCCAAGACCCTCTTCCTCCTTCAGCCCCAACCCTGTACTCTCTCAGTCCAGGTTTGTAGCTCCTGCAGGGGATAAAGATGATGCTCTCAGCCCAGCAAATGAGAGGAAGTGAGGAAACCAAGTCAGACATTACTGGCTGATTCCTGTGTCCTCCTCTCCAATGGGAAGACGGGAGGAACCAGATACAATTGACCACCCTCCTGCAGTTCCACGCTGGGAATGGGAAGTTTGAGCATAGCTCACCATGTCTTAAAAAAAAAAAAAAAAAAAAAAAAAAAAAAAAAAAGGATTTGAAGCAATATTCTAAGTCAGGATTTGAGTTCAGTATTTTGTATCTAATTATTTTCCTAGCAAGTGAAGCCACACCTGATTTCATGATGGAAATGCCCTCCCAGAGACTCCCACCTACCCATGCCTTTTGATTTGGCTACATTTGTCAAAACAGAACTTTCATTCAGAAGTTCAAGTCACTTGCCCCACAAACAAGGCTCCCCCAAGACAATAACAAGAGATAAGACAGAAGATGTGCTTGGGTGATGCCACCAAGTCACCTCCAGTGTCTTCTCTGCTACATTGTCATCTGACTAAGATATTTAAAAAATACATATAGCCGGGCGTGGTGGCGCACACCTTTAATCCCAGCACTCGGGAGGCAGAGGCAGGCGGATTTCTGAGTTCAG
>NC_034597.1:23920803-23936988 GCF_900095145.1 Mus pahari | reverse complement strand
AAAAAAAAAAAATCGTTTTGAAAGTCTCAAATCCGCTAGAAAAGAAGTACCTAACCAAAGAGTTGGGACTCAACACTCACCACTGTTGGGGGAAAACACTGTTCCACGGGGGGAAAATGGCTGGGATAGTTTGGGGAAAGCCATCTTGGAGGCAGTATTGACAGAGCTATAAACAGACAAAAGTTCATCAGAAGAATGCTTGGAGGGCAGGGTTAACAGCCCTTGGATTTAGTAGAGGAGCGGGGCTCAGGCAGACGATGGGGTCTACTCACATTGGGAAGAAGGTAATGTCATGGACTCCTGGAGCCCAGCAAGCCCGTCCTCACTCACAGCAAAGCATCCGTGGTCCTACATTCAGAGGGGAGCTTGGGGAATAAAAGGTAAGTCTCCACCAATTCACTGGCCAGCGATCTCTTTCAGCCTCTCCCTGTCAGGGGAAATGACAACGCTCACTTACGCTTCTCAGCCCTCTGTGTCTTCCTTTCCTTCCCTTTCCTTTCCTTTCCTTTCCTTTCCTTTCCTTCCCTTCCCTTCCCTTCCCTTCCCTTCCCTTCCCTTCCCTTCCCTTCCCTTTCTTTCTTTCCTTCCTTCTTTCTCTCTTTCTTTCTTTCTTTCTGCCTGCCTGCCTGTCTATCTCTCTTTCTTTCCTCTATCCCTCCTTTTCTCCTGCCTTCTTTCCTTCCTTTTTTCCTCTCTCCCTCCTTCCTTTTTACAAATCTTTGCACTATGATAGACACTTCAATTGGATACCAAAATTATCATGGTAAATTTGGCCTCTGCACACGTGGAGTCCCAGTATAACAGACAAGGACGACAATTACCATCCCGTATGTTCAGGAGTTTAGAGGTAGCTCTGAGGAGCACCTAACTCAGCACAGAAGGAAAGGGGCCTTCCTTGGGCAGATGGAATCTGAGCCAAGTCAAGACATCCAAGGTGTGCATGGGCCCATGAAGACAGAAGGCGTCTCCCAGGGTTTATTTATCAAAAATGACACTGATCAAATACCAAGAGATTTGTCATACCATATCAAAATACATTGACTTAGCTAATTATTCATTATTATTTCTAATCAGAGTGAGAACTGAAATTATAGCCTCACGAGATAAACTTATTGATATATCCTTGAGCTTTTGAACTGATATTTTACTCATTTGGTTGTCCCCACCCCCCAAAAAAATCCCTCCTTTTGCCACTGTATTGAGTAAGAAAATAGTGAGAAATATGAATGGGTGTAGTTTGTGGAGACTGTGGATGTTGCCTACAACTCCTGTGTAGAAGGCTGGCCATTTTTCTATTAGCTGGAGCTCCTGTGTCTCCTGGGAGGGGACCTAAATGAAGAGCACTCAAGGGCACCACTAAAACTCCAAAACTCTTAAGCTAGAATGGCCAAGAGCTTACATGGTATATTGTGTTCTCCCCTCTGAGACTGATCTCAGTCCCCATAGCCCCTCTGTTGGCCTTTCCTACACTGGAAACAGTCTCACAGGGAGAGCCTGTGTCAAGGGCTTGAACCTCTCTCGTCTTCAGGTGTACATCCTTACCACCTAATTGGCACTGCACTTAATGCAGTCCCCCTACTCGTCAGCACTCTCCCACCAGAAAGCTGACTTGAACCCTAGAATTCCAGTGTGCATCATCCCTTGCCTAGGTGGCAATGGATTATCTGCACAATGAGGTCCGAGAAGCCGAGCTTGGGCAGAGTAGAGGTGGGGGCCTGCCTTCTAGTCTGCTGCATTTTTTGGTACACGGAAGGGCGGCTTACCGACTTCCTACTTGGTGTTAGAAGGAGTGGCAGTAAGGCTGGTTTACACTCTGTGGGAAAGCATCATCTCCAGCAGCCTGAGCTGCCTCCACTTACCATGGACCTGACTTACAGCTTTCCATAAGGGATATGACGCTGAAGTCGAAACAGAGTGGCCTTATGCAAATGAAGTGGGGATCATCTGCATATGAAAGAGGAGACCTCAAGAAAATTCTGAATTGCTTATGTGTAGAACGTATACCAGCCCAGACAGTAGCATGAAGTTGGGCACAATTGTTGTATAGGCCCTCAACAACATGCAGGTATAAAGCCAAGCTGAGCAGACAACTCGGGGCCATACCACAGGGGCTTGTCACTATGAACCTCGGTTTAGGCTTCCTCAGTGTCTTATCTACAGAGCTCTCACAGTAGAGCGCCCCTCCCTGTGTTCGTCCAGATGACTTGAGGCATTGTTAGGAAGGAAATATTTCCTTCCTAGGATTCTGAGCAACACAAGTAGATACTTGAAGAAGAAAGAATTCTGCTGACCTTCATGTCCAAGCAGGTGTGTGTGTGGGGGGGTATATTATTCTGGTTTTGAGAGGCTTTAAGAAAAGCCTGAGGCTGTGTGCCTTACAAAGAAAGAGTTTTATCTGGTTCAGAGGTCAGGTGGCTAGGAGGTCCAGGCAGGATTGTGGTGAGAGTCCCTGACTGACAACCAGGTGGAGAACCCAGGAAAGGAGCTAGAAACAGGCTCTAGGCAGAAGGCGCGTGGCACAAGAGACCAGAGGTATGACCTACTTCTCTTGTTGTTATGATAAAAGCAACTTAAGGAAGGAAAGTTTTATTTTGGCTCAAAGTTTGATGTCAGGGAAGGTGCGATGGCGAGAGCCTGAGGCGAGCGGTCCTGTTGCATTTGCAGACCGGAAGCAGAGAGAGATGCTGGTATTCAACTCTCAGGTTTCTTTTTGATATGATCCAGGGCCCATGCGCTGCTTGAATTCGGGGTAGGTCTTCAGTTAAACCTTTCTGGAAATACCCTCATCCAGAAATGTATCCATGGTGATATAAATCCCATTGAGTCGATGGCCAAGATTAACCCTCACGTAAGAGAACAGGGGTCAGATCCACTCTTCTATAACAATCCTTCTAGACAAAACTGGCATGCCCCTGCAGGACCAGCATTAAGTAAGCCCTGGTGACCTCATCGCCCCCTATCAGACCCGTTCCTTAAAGATTCCATCATTTCAATACCACAATAATGAGGACCAAACTTCAAGCACAGGAACCTCTGGGGGACAAGCCAGGTCAAGCTCTGTCTCTCTTTTGCTAAAGAGCAGTTCACTTTGCATTTGTTTTAGCTACGTCAGCACACTTCTCAGCTTAGGTGTCACTGCCCACAGGGCCCTGGTTTTTACCCCTTCAGATGACCGTCTCTGGAATGGCCTTGTTGATCCCGGCCCACCTGCCCTGCTCACGGCTCTGTTCTCCTCTGCATCTGGAAACTTTAGGCCCAACCTCTTCTTTCTCATTTCTAAACCCCTGAGTATTCCGAGTGACTCTGGTCTGGATTTCTGTGCTTTTGTCAGCCCTCTGTTTCTCCATGAATAAAACTGAGAGTGTCCACAGGACAGTCAAAGGTCACCCCAGTGGTCAGAGTCTCACAGGACTCCAGCTGAGGTGGCTCAAGTAGAAGCCACGACTGCTCTCACTTGTACACATCTGGCCCACTGTGTAGTTTCACTAGGAAGGAGTCACTTCGCAGGGTAACACGATCTCAGTGGAGTTCCACCTCACCCACAGTTACCATATTGGCATCGTCTGGCATGCTGCTTTTATAGAAGATGCATGTTTTCCTTTTGATCAATGTTCGTCATCACTAACATCAGGAAATGTAAGTCAAAACCACAAGGAAATAGTACCCCATGCCAACCGTCTATGCTACCACCAAGACAGCAGCGAGAAGAGGAGGCCTTGGAACCCTTGTGCTCCATTGTGGGGAAACAGAAATGGTGTTGTGGTTTGAGTCAGAAAATCCCCCAGACCACCTGATAAAGGCCATTGGTTTCTAGGCTATGGTGAAATTGAGAGGTCTTTAGGATAGGAGATCTAGTCAAAAGGAATAGATTGTTCTAGGCATTGGCCTTGAGGGGACTATTGAGTCCCAATCCTTCTCCCATCTCTCTCCTCTCCTCAACCTGGTTTCCATAAGTGTTTCTCTTGTCACATACTCCTACTGCCATGATCTGTTTCGCCACAGTTTTGAAAGCAATGGGATTGGCACCTCTAAAGCCGTGAGCCGAAATAAACTTTTCCTCCCTTAGTCTCATTTCTCGCAAATATTTTGTCACAGCAACACAGAGCTGATGAACACAAATGTGAAGACCGTTAGAGCATAAGAGTATGGTAATCCCTTTAACATTCTGAATATATAGTCAATTATCACATGGTATAGCAATTCCACTGTTGGCTGTCTGCACATACATACATACACACACATACATACATACATACATACATACACAGGGACTCAAACAGATGTTTGTCCACTCATGTTCATTGCCAGAGTGTTCGTGCTTACCTCAAAAAAGAGTGGATCTCCTTGACACCTATCTGTCCCTGAAGCTCTCTAAAACACCAGCTTCCCTGAGCCTTTTTTGAACTGGCCATACACTGCACATGCAGAGTTCTTCTTGCTGAAGTGTTAAAATATGTCCCCACATATTTGGCCCAGCTATTAGAAGTGGGAAATTACCGTACCGCTCCCATGGACCTCAGTAACCTCTCAGCTGTCAAAAAGACAGTCCACAGCCCGAAGTCACTCATCTATAAAGAAGTTCACCAGCCTCTGCGGAGAAACGGCCTTGAGAGGCCTTGGACCATGTACAGGAAGAAGGAAAAATCCTCCTGCCTTGCCCCAGCAACAGGTGGTGAGATTCTTCTCAAATACGCCTTAACAAAACCACTAGAGATGATGAAGTGGTGTGGTTTGAAATAATTCTTTTTTTTTTAAGATTCATTTGTTCGTTTGTTTACTGAAAGCATGCGTGTGTGTGTGTGTGTGTGTGTGTGTGTGTGTGTGTGTGTGTGTGTGTGTGTGTGTGTGTGTGTGTGTGTGTGTATGTGTGTGTGTTTCCGTGCATAAATGTATGTGCACCATATGCCTTCAGGTGCCTGAGGAGGCCAGAAGAGAGCTCAGATCTCCTAGGTCTTTAGGGCAGTCACAATCCAGTGTGGGTGTTAGGAACCAAACCCAGGTCTGGTGCAAGAGCAGAAAGTGCTCTGAGCTGCTGAGCTGCTGAGCCTTCTCTCCAGCCCTAAGTGATGTCATCTTTAAGCCTCTGGGTTTTGGAATGCTGTTACACCACAGCAGGTAAGCAGGTGCTCTCTTCCACCCCACCTTCTTTTTGTACCCTTTCGGATCCTCTCCCTGACAGTCTTTGGTTTCCTTCCTACACGTCTGAATCTCACATCCTCCTGCTACTTCCTGTGAGAGTCCAGCCTACACCCTTTCTCTGTCTGCTCCCTCTGGCCCCTGTCCTTACAAACACGTGCCTGTAACTTGCTGGTTGTGGATCCTGATCTCACAGCCTCCTCCTGTCTGTTTTCTGTGTATCCTGTCCTCAAAACTGTCCCTTATCTATCTCTTGTGTGTCTTTCTCGAATAGCCTTCTCCTGTCTGCAAAATGGGCATAAAAACTTTTCTTACATATCTCTTACAAATCTTAATGGTATAGTTTTTGCTTACCAGATTCCTACAGCCCTCTTCCCTATGAGCCCTAAGCTTGTTATAAGTTCTAAGTTCACAGATTTTTTCTTTCCTCCTTCCTATGTACCCTAAAGTGTCCTACCTTAGCCTGTGAGATGCCCTAATTCCTAGTCAGACCTAATTTCTTGAGTCAGCGGGCATAATAATATATGCAACATGTGTTTACAAGCCTGCTCAGTGGTCAGTTTTGAAGGGAGGAGACTGTCTGCATTACTGCTTCCTTGTCCAGTGTCTCACAGGGCCACAAGGAGGACTGTCAGAAAACCTCACTGAATATGGCGGAATTCTTCTTTAAACTGCCGGGTTGAAGCTAAGTAAAAGAGTCTTGGGAAAGTAGCCACGGGCACTCCATGCTATCACTTTTTCCAACGGAAAAACATCATATAGATTAGTCCTCGGCCTAATGCAAAGCAAGCATTCTGCTGCTCTAATCCCTATGTTGGATAATCATGCATCCTGGACTCCAGAAATTGGGTCATGACCCAAAAACGATGAACAGATGTCCCACAATGTAACCTGTAAGCACTCACACTTTACTAATGGTCTTTGATGAGAAATCTATACCTGCCAACAGGAGGAAGCCAAAAAGCCTGCCCAACATGCAGATGATATCCAAAACCCAAATTAGAACCAAATAATTACTTGGCTTTGTGGTGGTGGACTGATGAGGACATTAGGCAAATTGTATTATGTGCAAGTGTTAAATGTGCCTGAGATTTGAGCTTATCACCACGGGAGACCTCGGCATCAGAATCCAATCTTCTAAAGTGTTTCTCATACCCAGGTGCCAAGTAGGAAGGCCAGGTCAATGCAGGTGAGTTTCAACTTTTGTGTCTCCTGAGAAGATGCCAGGTGACATCTGTCGGAATCAGGCAAATGGGTGGAGCTTTCTTCTCATCCTCCTCACCCCATTCAAATGAGTCTGTCTACATTTAGCTCCATAGGGGGTGGGTGGAGGTTATCTCAGATGTCAATGACACTAAAAGGTAAGACCCACCCTTCTCACACACCCAGGTTTAAATCTGGAAGAGTGTTTGAGCATCATCAGGTACTGCAGAGTTTCGGGAGAGCCCAGAGTATCATTACAGTGCTGGACATCCTCACCTATGAGGCCACTTTCTGAGTTGTTGAAATGTGTGTTCTGAAAGTTGCTGGGATCTCAAATCAGCCAGAGGGAGATTATCTGAATACCCCCAAAGGTCCAGAAATTCCTAAGAGCATGTTGTTTTGCTACTGTCTGTCTGTCTGTCTGTCTGTCTGTCTGTCTGTCTATCTTTTTGAATCAAGGCTTCACTCTGTATCCCAGGTTGGTCTTGTGGTTCCATCTTTCCACCTTAGTTTCCTAAGGACTAGGTCACCAGTGTATACAAAATACCTAGAGCCTGGCCTCGGGGTTCCGACAACTTGAAACCAGATGACACAGTTGGGCACATTTGTTAAGGGGGCCCTAACCATGCTGTCACCCTACTACATATTACCTTTTCTGAGAGCCCCAGGAAAGACCTTTGCTCCTTGCACTCTTCACGTAAGCAAATAGAAGTCACCAAGAGCAGAGAAAGAGAGGAGAAAGGAATAAAGGAAGAATGAAAGAGAGAGGGGAGAGAAAGAGGAAATGAATCTCCAGAAACACATCACTGCATTTTAATCTAATCTAATCTCTGGAGGCTATTGACAGAATATGCTAAATGCACATCTTCTGTGTAGATATGGTGCTGTGCAGATGGTCCTGGAGAAGAATTATCGGGTCCAGTGGGGTTGAGTGGGACTCTTCCTTTCAGTCACCCAGGTAGGAAGCAGCACCTGTGAGTCCATCCATTCACACCATTCTGGGTAAACCGAAGCTTTCTGGACCTTTGCGGGGCACTCAGCATCAAAAGAAAAGTGCTTGGAAATAATTTCACTGTGGTCCATGAACAAACTCTTAATTGAGTTTGCCGGTAATTTAAATTAGTTACCATCGTCAGCTAAAGTGCATGATATAGAAACAACCTTCTTATAGCCTTCACCTAACAACCAGCATTCTGCATGAAGCTATAGCTTCTAGTCCCTGAATAGCAGGCAGCACTGAGGTCCTGAAGAGAAAGAACCAACTCATTATCTGGAAGCAGTTTCCAGTTAGGAGCGCAGAGGAAATCTGGATCAGTGGCCACAGAGGTCAGAATTGAATATGAGCATTGCCAGAGTGGCATAGTGGACAGAAGGGGACTTTACAATAAAAAGCTGCAGAGTGGTTCCTCCAGTCTTGACTTAGTTGTGATGTGCACACATACAAGGCCAGGAAAAGAACTACTTCAGGTACAAGAAGAAAAAGGTTTCACTGGATCCATCCTTAGAAATCTGTAAAGCATTGTTCTGCTAAGTCACAGTGTCATATATGTTGGACACAAAGCATATGCAGCCATTTAGAGCTAAATAAAATTAAAAGATTAGTCCTTCGGTTAACTAACCCAATAAAAAGTGCTCACTCTATATGTGAGGAGTGCTCACCACATAGACCATACAGATGATAGGCCATTTTATTATAAAATCAGTTCTAAGGGGTTGGGGATATGGCTCAGGAGTAAATTGCTTGCTGTGTAGGCCCAAGAGCCTGACCTCAGATCCACTGCACCCTTATAAAAGCTAAGCATGGCAGCACATGTCTTTACCCACAAGGCCAGGGGACATAGAAAAAAAGACCCCAGGGGTTTTCTGGCCAAACAAAGGGGCATGCAGCAGGTTAGGTGAGAGAGTCTATTTCAGAAAAATGAAACAAAAACAGCTAAGGGGGTGTCAACCTTTAACTTCTACATCTGGTCTCGTGGTTTAGTGTAGCCACCCATGTGTACACTACATACACATGCAATAATAATTAAGAAGTTAATTCTAAAGAATCTACCTGCCTTCACACAACTTGGCTATTCAGAGGACAAAACAACATCTATTTAAAGGAGTACAACAAAACCCAAGAATATAAAAATCTCAGTGTTCATGATACAACCATATTATCAGGCTGATAAAGAAGCAGGAAAATAAAATTCATAACCAAGAGAAAAAAAGTGCAATAAAGATGGATCCTTCAATGAAGGAAATGACAGATAACGGGCAAGGACTTTTAGAAGCTTGTCTCCTTCTTCTCTGTACATTCCAGAATGTAGAAGACAACATGAAGAGGACAAGAAGACAAACTCAAAGCAAAAAAAAAAAACAAAACTGATTACCTGATTGTAACATCAAGAGATGAAAAACAATACATCTAAAGTGAACACCATATGGGGTGAGATCAATAGCTTATTAAAGAATTAGAAATCAGGACATTTGGCAATGGGCACCATACACAATGAGACACACAGAACAAAATCTGATTTAACAGCAGCAGTGGCCTGTTATGTAATTTAATATATATTTGACTGAAATTACAAATAAAGGAGGGAAAAGATAAGAGAAAAATAGAGATGGGATATTGAGGGTTTTTTTCTTCAAATTTAATAATAACTGTAAAATTAGAGATCCAAGAAGTTCGGTAAACCGTAAGTAAAATAAATGTAAATAAAACTCTTGCCAACAAGTAGAAAGGGGAATTTTTTGACAGCCATAGTAGATGGACGCCTTACAGTGCATTAAAAAAAAAATTAAAGATCAAAGGTAAAACTTAAAGCCAGCTGATCACTAGAAACTACCCAGGCAAGAAGAGAGAGGAGGAAGCCGTTTTGAATACTAAAAAGAAGTCCTTCTAGGCAGAGTGTAGTTCAGCAGTTGAGCTCTAGTCCTGAGTTAGATCCCCAGCCCAAAACAGGAAAGAAAGAAATGAGAGCAAGGAAGTAGAGGACGTAAGGATGGATTAGCAAAATTATAAATTGTGACAGTCCCAAGTGTTGACAGTGCTGGATGACAACAGCTTTCCAGTCCACTGTCTGTCAGAAATGTAACTAGTCCACGCAGTGTGGCTATCATCTATAAGCATGTGAGAAAATGATGGCAATATGGTGATGTCTCTGCAGTTAAGAGCATTTGCCACTCTTCCAGAAGGCCTGATTTCAGTTCCCAGCAACGATACCTGATAGTTTAAAGTCACCTACAGTTCCAGCTCCAGAGGATCCAATGCTTTCTTCTACCCTCCAGGGGTACCTGGGGACACACACACATAGACACACACACACACACACACACACACACACAGGAAGAGAGAGACAGAGAGAGATGTCTAAGTAAAATAAACCTTTAAAATTGTTTTTATTTTCCACATTATTATTAGAAATGCAGGCATAGCTTATCTACATATTCTGATTTAGGGTCTTATGTCAGCATATTGACTGAAGCTAAATTTATCCTCGGTAAAAGGGTCTGAGACCTCTGGCCTGGATGCCTAAAATCAGAGCATTAAGGCTAACAAACTACTAACCAGGCACACCTCAGAGGCACACCTCAGGCAGAAAAGCTTAGATCCAGGCCCCCAATCAGGTTGTCTGGATTCACCACAACCCCCATCACAAGCACTACTGCTGACCAATCCGGCTTCTCTGAACCTCAGTATTTCTCTCTGTGAAACCTGTCACAGAGAGAGGTAGTGAAGATTGGGTGAGTTAGCATGCCCAGGACCTGGACCTACTAAGTACTCATAAATGTCAGGCAGTCACCATCCTGCTCTAGTGTCCTCAGCCACGGTCCCTTGCTGTCATGGTTCAGGAATAACCTGCTTCCAATTCTGAGCATTCACTCATCATGAAATGTCCCCAGTAAGCAAGACAGGGATGGGCTTGCTTAGCACGGATCCTGCCTACCACACAGATCTCCTATTCTCTGGGACCAAGGTCAGTGTTGGCTGCTGTACATGCTCCAAGCAGGCCTGTGACAGCTGCAAAGGGAACCTTGAGGAGCTCTGACTGTGAGGCACTTGTGATATCTTGGTGTGCTACATCAGGAGCCTGGCATTCACAGAGAAGGCCCATGTACAATAAAGGATCATTCCTAGACTGAGAGACACATGGGGACCTGGACTCAGATGACAAGACAAATGCAGCCCAATTGGCAAAGAATGACTCCTTCCATCCTTGTGACAGCCCCAAGACCTGCACTCACAGAAGCTAGTGTGACAGGGCTAGTGCTCTTGACCAACACAGATCCAACTCCTGGGATAATGCCCAGGGTTTAAGTACTAAACAAAATTTCCCTGAGATTCTAGTTTCCAGGAATCTGCGTCCTTACCTACACAGAAGACCTCCCACCTCTCTCCCTCTTTCTCTCTGTCACTCTGATTTTGTCTCCTTCCACGAAGCCCTTTATCCCAGTCTGTCATGTCCACTTCTCCATCCTTTGTCCTCAGTTTCACTCTAGCACTTCTCACCTAACATGGTACAGTTCACGACTGGGTCATGTCTACTGCTGAGCATCTCTCGTCTATCAAGAAGGGTACAGATTTGGAGGCAAGGCTCTCTGGGTTTGTTCCCCTCTGAACCCAAAGCTTCCAGAACATAGCATTGCTCAGTAATGATTTGTGAGAGACAAGAGAATGGGAGCAAGAGGAAAAGTGATCAGAATTAAAACAGTTATTTAGCCAAACCCTAGTGAGAGAAAACCAGTGGGTCATAGAGACACAGCCCTGCTGTGTGATCTACCCAATGATCACATTGGAAGAGATCATCAGAACCACAGCATTGCATAAAATACTTCTACAGGAATATCTACCTAGCAGCTGCCTGTTCCACCATGCCATCCCTTGTATTAACATTGTAGCAAAGGATAATTGTTTCAAAACAACTCCTATAACCTTTCTCAGTTGTCTTTACAATACAGTATAATAAAGGGCAAGGGGGAAATCAGAACAAGAGTATTAAAGGGGTGGAGTGGGAGAACAGGTTAGAGGGGGGACTACAGGATGAATAACTAACACTACCATACACTAACATACCACTGTCAGAAACTTCCTAAAATATGTACCTGTGTTAAGGATACCTAAATAGAATCACCATATAATGGACAAGAGAATATCCCAACTAGATATCATAAACTGCCAAATAAGTCCCCCAGTTCCGGAAATTGGTTACATCTCTTTTGGGTTGTTACACAAATATTATAGGTTGCTACAAAGGCCATCTGTTACCCTCTACAACTTGGCAGTAAGACCCTATTACTGAAGACATTATGTATGTATGGCATAGAGTATGAAGAAATATAGATGGCACTCAACTGGAAGTTTCACCCTTACTGGCTAACATTCACAATGCTAGAAAGTGGTATACAAACTATCTGAGAAGAATTGCACCCAGCTATGAACCTTGTGAGTTATGACAACTTGCCTGCAAGATATGCCCACTGCTGCAACCATGGCATGACTGTTAAGGAAGTAACCAACTACTTTTGCTCAGAGTTAAGGTCCAGTCTATAAGATAGACTATATCTTAATGAGGCTATGAACTAAGACTACATAGGTCATAAGCCCAGAGAATAGCGTACCATCATTACTCTCCTAACTGATAATGAAAGGAATCCTAATAACACATTACTATGATCATAGAGCAAAGCATGGCCCAGTCTCCAGTAAAGAAGCTTCCTCTTGCCATGGATGGTAATTAACACAGAGACCCACAAGTCAACCATGTGCAGAGTGAGAGACTTTGGAGTGCAGAGCCCTGAGTGGGCAGTCTGTTCTATGCCCCTCTCCTCAAGGTTCAAGGACTTATGTGGAAGAGGGGTGGAAAGAGTGTAAGGAGAAGTTGTTGTACCAGCTTGTAATCCCACCAGCAATGGAGGAGTCTTCTTCTTTCTCCACATCCTTGCCAGCATCAGATGTCACCTGAGTTTTTTATCTTAGCCATTTTGATGGCTGTTAGGTGGGATCTCAGGGTTGTTTTGATTTGCATTTCCCTGATCACTAAGATGTTGAATATCTCTTTAGGTGTTTCTCCTCCATTCGAGTTTCCTCAGTTGAGAATTCTCTGTTTAGCTCTGTTCCCCATTTTTAATAGGGTTATTTGGCTCTCTGGAATCTAACTTCTTGAGTTCTTTGTATATATTGGATATTAGCCCTCTATCAGATGTAGGATTGGTAAAGATCTTTTCCCAATCTGTTGGTTGCCATTTTGTCCTATTGAGAGTGTCCTTTGCCTTACAGAAGCTTTGCAATTATATAAGGTCCCATTGGTCAATTCTTGATCTTAGAGCATAAGACATTGGTGTTCTGTTCAGGAACTTTTTCCCTGTGCCCATGTGTTCGAGGCTTTTCCCCACTTTCTCTTCTATTAGATTCAGTGCCTCTGGTTTTATGTGGAGGTCCTGGGGCCACTTGGCCTTGAGCTTTGTACAAGGAGATAAGAATGGATGAATGTGCATTCTTCTACATGTTGACTGCCAGTTGTGCCAGCACCATTTGTTGAAAATGCTGTCTTTTTTCCACTGGATAGTTTTAGCTCCTTTGTCAAAGATCAAGTGACCATAGATGTGTGGGTTCATTTCTGAATCTTCAGTTCTACTCCAGTGAACCACTCTGGAAATAAATCTGGTGGTTCCTCAGAAAATTGGACCTAAGGACCCAGCTATACCACTCCTGGGCATATATACCCAGAAGTTGTTCCAACATGTAATAAGGACACATGCTCCACTATGTTCATACCAGTCATATTTATAATAGCCAGAAGCTGTAAAGAACCCAGATATCCCTCAACAGAGGAATGGATACAGAAAATGTGGTACATTTACACAATGGAATACTACTCAGCTACTAAAAACAATGACTTCATGAAATTCGCAGGCAAATGGGTGGAACTTGAAAATATCAACCTGAGTGAGGTAACTCAGTCACAAAAGAACACACACAGTATGCACTCACTGATAAGTGAATATTAGCCATCCCATATACAGACACCAAACCTGGACGCTATTGTGGATGCCCGGAAGTGCTTGCTGACAGGAGCTTGATATGGCTGTTTCCTGAGAGGCTCTGCCAGAACCTGACAAATACAAAGGCAGATACTTGCAGCCAACCATTGGGTTGAGTGCAGGGTCCCCTATGGAGGAGTTGAAGAAGGGACTGAAGGAGCTGAGGGGGCTTGCAGCCCCATGGAGGGAGCAACAGTGTCAACTGGCCAGACACCCCAGAGCTCTGGGGAACTGGACCACCAACCAAAGAGTATATATGGAGGGACCCATGGCTCCTGCCATGTATGTAGCAGAGGATGGCCTTGTTGGCATCAGTGGGAGGAGAGGCCCTTGGGCCTGTATGTGTTCGATGCCCCAGAGTAGGGGAATGCCAGGGTGGGAAGATGGGAGTAGGTGGGTGAGGGAGCACCCTCATAGAGGCAGGGGAAGGGGGGATAGGATAAGAGGTTCCAGAAGGGAGACCTGGAAAGGGGATAACATTTGAAATGTAAATAAAGAAAATAAATAAACAAATAAATAAATAAATAAATAAATGGGAGAGGTTGTGATGATTTTAAGGAAAAAGCATTTTCCCGACACAACAGGTAGATGCACGTAAGAATTCAGGGAAATGTAAAAAAAAAAACCTGCACAAGCTCAAGACAAACAAAATATCAAAATGAAGGAAGGGAGGCAGACACAACAGCTCGTCCTGAGACCTGAAGCTATTCTCAAATGACAGCTGCTGGGGAAGGAGAGGGAGGGAAAACATCAGCTTTCTTCCATGGGATGACATCAGGGATGTTGGCCGCTCTCCGGGGTGGGGCCAAGGCTCTGGAGTAGCTGGCCAACACAAATTGGAGTCCCATATTTTTAATGACTTCTTTTCTATTTTTTTAAGAAGAAAAGAAAAAGAACATAAAGTTTGGAAGTCAGGGAGGAGGATCTGGGAGGAATGAGAGGACAAGAAAGAATATGATAAAAATACATGGTGTGAAATTCCCAAAAAATTAAAAAGCAAAAAAAAAAAAAAATTCAAATGCTTTCTGTCATTCACCTACTCAAAGCTGTCTGTGTTCCATCTATGTGCCCACATCTCTGTGCAATGTGAGCTATGTGATCCACAGCACATACAGTCCAAGCATCTTCTGCTCCATCTGTCTGGGATGTAGATGGAAAAAGAAAGCAGGGGAGATGGAAGGAGGCTGAGAAGAATCAAGGGGGGAAGGCTGGGTGGCAGGAGTGCTGGGGTGTGTTAGATGAAAGACCTCCAGCTTCAAAGCAAGCTTTAAGACCCCTGGAAAATCACACAGACATGGTGAGGCGCCACTCAGGAGGCTATCAGGACCCCAACCCTGCAGGATTCTGAGCTCAGTGAAGTGGGGTCACAGCAGGGCGTCACAGGGACTCGGAAGCTTCCCGAGCAACAGACTAAGGAGGTACATTCTTCTCCCTGCTTATTTGCTGCCACAAGACTCCACGGATGAGAGGACCAGCACTTCATGGGCCCAGTACGTGGAACCCATAGCACCAGGCAATGGACCTATGGTTAGAGTTTTGCTCCCTAAATTAGTCATGAAGAAAGGGCTAGATCCTTAGATCCTGAAAGGAAGGCCAAGCCAGGAAGACAAGGCCATCCTAGCTCTCAGAGCTCACTTCCTCAAGCCTTGACTGTGTTCATGACAGCCTCCAGTGAGAATTACTGAGCTACTGCCTATAGTAGAGATCATTAAAGGGGTTGGGGGTGCAACCATGATGGCCTCCAAGCTGAAGGAAGTAGGGGACCTTGTGCCCTAATGATTCCTAGAGTCATAAATCTCTTTGTAGATACTCTATTTTATAGAGGGATGAATATGACAATATTACCCATCCCACTTGCTCTACTGGAAACCTAATTATTATGAATAATCTCTTCCTCTTATTTCTGCCCTCTGGCTTCCAAGAGAAAGAGAGACACAGAGTGAGAGAGACAGAGACACAGAGATGATAGATAGATAGATAGATAGATAGATAGATAGATAGATAGATAGATAGATAGATAGATATTACAGTGGAATAAAGTACAATGGAAATGACTCTCTGTGAGCCTGAGTCACAAAAACAGTTACAACTTCCTCTCATCTGCATCTGTCTTTACAGCCTAAGGCTGCCAAGTAGAAAACCTGAATCAAGCATGCTATGAGGAAGCCTAACTAGATCCCTTACAACCTAGTGAACTCTGGGGCCACACTCAGCTAGTCCAGCCCTTAGATTAACCCTGGACAATGTGCAGAGAAGATTCTGTGGAGTGCTCAGCTCTAAATGGGACATCCGCATCACACTCCCTTCCCCAGGGCTCAGAGATCATCACAGATGTAGGGACAGAAAGGTTAAGAACCCCGGGGAAGGACATCTACAGCAGAACAGTGTGTGCTGGACCTGCCAGGGCTCTCACACACATGATTTCACAGGTCAGGGCCACCAGCAGAAGATCCAGCCAGCAAAACCGCAGTGTGAGTTGGGGAGGGGCTCGTGAGTCTCACCTCAGCCTGAGGAGCTACTGGTAACTGAGGGATAGTGAGAAAAGGAAAGTCAGTTTTCTTCAAGGATGTAGAAATGCGTGTTCCAGTAGATGTTCCACACACATGCACACACAGGCAACACTATGTGAATTCAGTGCATTCAAAAAAAAAAAAAATACTGCACCTAAAGTTTGATGGGAGAGACGGAGAATAGTGGAGGAGTGGGGGGGGGAGAATGGGATTATTTGATCACATTATATGAATATGTGAGATTCTCTACTTAAAAAAAAAAATCTAGAGCTAGAAACACCAAGCAAGCCATTCTTAACTTGCAGGACCA
>NC_034597.1:23904538-23914800 GCF_900095145.1 Mus pahari | reverse complement strand
AGAGGCCCCCTTGGTCTTGTAAACTTTATATGACCCAGCACAAGGGAAGGCCTGGGCCAAGTAGTGGGAGTGGGTGGGTAGGGGAGCAGGGGCGGGGGGTTATAGGGAACTTTTGGGATAGCATTTGAAATGTAAATAAAGAAAATAATAATAAAAAAATTTAAAAAAAAGAACCCACCCCTTCCCCTAACTGGCACCGGACACTAATATTGTCTTAAGCTACCAGTTCATGGTGTACCTTGTCACCCTGCAATAGATAACTAGATCGTTCCAGTTAATTTCCACTGGGCCATACCATGCTACTAGGAGTCAGGAAAAGGTAGGGTCTCTGTGCAGGGGTTAAAAGGAGAAGCACCCTTCAGCCCATGGGTCACAGCTTGTTAGTCAGAGAACAGCTCAAGAGCACTTGGTGACTGGAGTTGGTACCACCACATAAGCTCTAGTCTCTTGCTATTAAGAGATAGTGCTGGGGAGATCAAGGAAGGGAACTCAGGGCGTCAGATGTTCAGTTCCTATGGGGCTACCAGAGAAAGAAAAGGTGAAGTTATCTCATACCCGCTAGCTACTGAGACCTCCTGATGGGCATGAGACAGAGTCCAGTCTGAGGGATATCTGTGCCCAGCCAGAAGGGTGGGGCCGAGGCTCGACACGGGCAGCCCCTAGTTTGGGAAGCACTGGGGTACATAGCACTGCTGGGTGAGGGAGGCTAGTGAGGGGCCAAGTCTACCCCAGCAAGCTCCCTCACTCCAAGAGCATCCCACTGAGTAAACAGAGATGAATCTTCCCATAAAGAGGGACTCCGACTGATGCCATTACTAATTGCTTGCCATAAAACTGCTAAATAAAGAACAGAGACGAAATGATGTATCTCCAGGAGGCACGCCGACAGAACAATTAGACGTGAGAGATGAACCCGTGCTCACAGGCTGCACAGCCAGGCATGCATTATTAATAAAACAGACGGTGAGCCCAAGTCCATAGCAAAGGGAAGTGGACCCCAGCCTCTCCACCCCAAGGAAGCCATAGAAAGCTCTTAACCTTGGCATACAACTGTGTCTGAAAAGCGGCTGATGGCCAGTGCCTGCCTCAAGGAGGTATCAGACCCCAGCCTCACGCCTGGACCCTAATGATCCCACCTGCCCCTTCTCAGATTCTCTTCTACTCTGAAAATTGGATGTTAGGAGATGGTGCTGGAGAGAGCTTGGGGGCGAGGGGGGCCTCCTGCTATGACTCAGACACTGGACCGGAGCTGGCACCTCTCCATGGCGGGGTACCACCAGCAGCCATTTTTCTTAGCTCTGCACCAGGGCTAAGAGATGATAGATGGAAGTGCCTCCCACCTAAAGTCCAAGAGCTTAGGCCGCTGTGTGCCTGGAAGACCACTAGGAAAGGGGACACTTCCAGGCTCACCTGTTGGAGCAGGTAAGAGAGAGAGAGAGAGAGAGAGAGAGAGAGAGAGAGAGAGAGAGAGAGAGAGAGAGAGAGAGAGAGAGAGAGACTGCCTGCCAGGCAGAGTCAAGGCAGGTCAGGGCCTGTTTCTTGGCAGATTCTCAGTCTGCTGAGGCATGGAACGATAAGAGGAGGTGTGTCAGAGGCTCAAGGCTAGGGGCTGAAGATTCTATTGACTTTGGGGGAAGTAGCAGAGAGGTTTTGGAGATAGGAACAAATGTCTCATGTACATTTTAGCAAAGTCGTTTCTGTTAGCTTGTGGGCTTTGCTTCCCATGGTACTGTAGTATAAGAAGGCTGAGAAATACACTCGGGGCTGGTGTGGTACTGACCTGCAGCCCTCCAGAATCTGTCTCTTGCATCTTCTTTCTGTCTTTCCTATAATCATCCTCACCATCCCCTCAGGGGACCGTTTGACTTCATACCAGCCAGGCCGGTACACTCACCCAAATGGGCTTCCGTTCTCCTAGGGCTGTGGGTCTGAGGCCCCTCAGTTCCTGCCTAGAGCATGTGGCTGCTCCTCTCCCAATCCCTGCAGAGCTATCCAAGAGAGGGCAAGAGCCTGCACCCAGCAGGGGAGCTACTACCATCATCTTACAGCCCACATGGGAAGCAGTGACCCAGAATTTAAAATTACCCAATCCAGTGTACACTCCAGAGGAAAGGATTGTGTAAGAGGCTAGGATCACTGGGGCCACTTTAGATGCCACATCCTACACATGCTGGAGAGACAGGGTAATAGGATGAGACAAGTGGTCCCACCACTTAAAAGAAAGCCAGAATCTCTTACAGTGTGTTATTAGTCAACTTTACACGACTACAAAAAAAAAAAAAAAAAAATTACCTGGCACGGGCTGCTTATGAAGTAAAGAGGTTTATTTTGACTCGTGGTCATGGAGAATCACGTCCAAAGTTCAGAATCCTCATTGCTCTGGCAAAGGCCACATACGTGTGTCTGAGAGTAAGCAGGTTCAGGAGCCAGGTGGCAGAAATTCTGGAGTCTGGAGCCCCATAATCTTTAAAGAAATACCCTCAGTGATCTACTGGCATCTCACCAGACCCGCTTTAAAGGGCCTAGCCTTGCCATCACTGCCACCAAGACTTCAGCAAATGAACCGTAGCATCCTGGCTCCCACGTGACCTTCTAGGTCCAGCACGAGTCTGCAGCGCCTGAGATAGTGTCGGTACCTCACTTCCGGCTTCATCTGACTACTGCCCTCAGCCGGCCTGGGTTCAGTACTCTCAGCACCACAGTGCCCTTGGTACTGTTCTTTAACACCACTTGATTTTGCATGTAAAAGATCAAATATTCTATAGGGAAACTACCTCCAAGGCCAGCTGTGCAGTCACTTTTTTTTCTTACATGTTTGACCGATACGCATCTACATGGCAATGATATCACCACGCCAATTGCCGGGTACTTATGGACAAGTAAAGCACTGTACCCTATAATCCAGGAAGTTCTGCCCCAGTTCTATGCAGGGGACAGTCAACCTGCTGTCGGTAAGCTCATGAGAGCAGGAGGAGTCCTGGGGAAGTGGGAAGTAAGATGAAATGAGAAGGGGGTTAGGGGCCTTAAGGGTTGGTGAGGGGAACCTATGGGTCCATTAACATCTTTATCACAGGAGTGGACATGTTAGGAAACAACCCTGACTCACACGCAGAGCCACCAGCCTCTCTCACACGCACTGTGTGATGCTTTCTGCCTAGACGAAGCCAGACCAAGCACCGCGGATAATCCCAAGATTTTATTAAGTTAAAAAGCTTCTGCACAGCAGGTTGAACTATCACCACGTTGCAGAGACAGCCTAAAGAATAGAGAAATAACTTTGCCCAGTACATAGCAGACAGGATGAGCTGTTTTTGCAAAAACTAAACACATACACAGAAGAAGAAAAAAAAACACAGCTCATCCACTCAATATTTGGGTTATCAAACTGAAAAGATGGCTCTTGAAATAAGAAATGAAAATGACCAGTAAATATTTGAAAAGGTGTTCACCGACCTTTGATTCCCAGGGAAAAGCAATGTAAAATGGCTTTGAGATTGTCGCTCCCTTCCATCCAATGGCTGCCGTCAAGAAACAAGTGACAGGACCAGAGAGACAGCTTGGCTGTTAAAGTTTGGTTCACAACCAAAATGACAACAAGTGCTAGTGAGGTTGTGGGAAAGAGGAACCCTTACTCCCTGCTGGTCCGAGTGTCAACTTATGTAGACACTATGGACATCAGCATAGGGATTCCTCAAGAGGCTAAAAATGAAACTAACAGGTGATCCAGCTATGCCATGCTTGGGGAGGTAGTTGAAGTGACTCTAAATCAAGATACCACACAGCCGTACATTCCTGTTTAGAATAGTCAGGAACTGGGGGTAGCCTGTGTGTCTGTCAACACACGAATTGATAAAGAAAATGTAGCATGTGTACCCAGTGGGGCCATAAGGAAAGAGGAATCTGTGGCATTCTCAGGAAGATGGGGACAACTGAAAAGCAGTATGTCAAACAAAATAAACCAGACTTGGAAGAACAAAGACCATATTTTATTGGCTGGTTGAAAGAAACTTGATTTTAACTTTTTGGATAGGAAAGATGTCACAGAGGTTAAGAGTGTATACAGCATGCTCTTACAGAGGACCCAAGTTCAGTTCCCACCACCCACCCTGGGCAGCTCACAACAGATTGTAATTCCAGTGCCAGGAGATCTAACTTTCTGGCCTCCAGGAACACCTGCAAGCACATACACATACCTACCCACATATACACATAATCAAAAATAAAATAAAAATATGTGTGTGTGTGTGTGTGTTTGGGGAGGATTGAATATGTGTTCAAGTGTGTGTGAATGTGTGTGTATGATTGTGTATGAGTGTGCATAACTGTGTGAATGTGCATGTGTATATGATTGAGTATGTGAGTTAGTGTGTGTGGTTGAGTGTGCATGTGTGTGTGATTGAGAGAGTGTGGGTACATGTGAGTGAGTGTGTGAATGTGAGTGATTGAGTGTGTATGACTGTGTGTGAGTGTGATTGAGTATGTGAGTTAATATGTGTGTGGCTGAGTGTGTGTGTGTGATTGAGGGATTGTGGGTGTGTATGTAAGTGAGTGTGTAGTGTGAGTGACTGAGTGTGTATGAGTGTGCAAATCCTGCAACTAGAAAGTGGATTATGAGAGGGGGAGGAAGAGATCTGAAAGGCATCAAGAATACATGTGTAAGGAGAAGGGAAGGGAAGAACAGAGCTGAGGGGAGGAGCCAGCTGGGGAAGAGGGGGTGCGTGGAGGAGGGCAGTGAGGAGGAGGAGAAAGAGAAACAAAGTATGTACTGTGTATGGAGGTGCCATAATGGCACCCAACTGTTTGTATGCTAGCCTAAAAAAAAAAAGATTTTAGAAAGAAAAATTAAATCATGACATTTGCAGGAAAATGGATGCAACTGGAAATCATTGTGTTGGTTAGATAAGTCATGCTCAGAAGGATGAACAGGACATTGTTTCTCAGTACAGAACTTAGACTTAAAATTGTGTGTGTGTGAGTGTATGTGTCTGTGTGTGTGTGTGTGTGTGTGTGTGTCTGTGGGGGAGGGGAATCGTGAGAAGAGAGGAAGTGTCCTTAGGGGAGTGGGAAATTGAGCGGGTGGTAGAATACACCAAATATAAGAAAAAAGCAGAAGGAGGGGGCAGGGAAAAGGGAGGGAACCAGCAGGTTGGGGGGGGTGACTGAGGAAAAGTATAATGATGCATACTTATGAAAGTGCCTTCATGAATCCAGTTCCTTCATATGCTCACCCAAAAGGCTATTAAATGTTGGGCCACTGAGCTGGCTCAGCAGGTAAAGGCATGTGCTGCCAAGCCTGGCGACCCGAGTTCAGTCCCCAGAATTCCTGCCTGTTGTCCTTGGCCCTCACACTTGAGGTTCAAAAGACTATGAGTTGTTTTGCTTAGTTCGGTTTTGTTTTAGCACATCCAATCACTGGAGAAGTAGCAGTGTCTTTGTAACCCTTGGCGACAGAACCCGCTGCACAGTGTGAGGCACGCTGTTTCCATGCACAGGGTTTACACAGCTCCAGGCAAACACTCAGTGCATCCATCTCACAGATGGGAACACTGAGTCCCGGAAAGGTCCAAGGGCTTGCCAAAAGACACAGGGCCAAAGGGATGGTGTGGAATTCTTGATTCCAGGGGAGAGCTCAGGCCATCCTGGCTTTTTCCTAATCGCCCCCCCCCCCAACATTAGCCACCTTGCCTGCCACCTGCAGGCCAGCCCCTGGCAGCAGGTGTGGGACAAGCTGATAGGAACAGGGAGCTAATTCAAGGCTGTGAGCAGAGCAGCTGTTCACAGCAGCCTCGGGCCACGAGGCTGTAACGTTCTTGTAGATAAAGTGCCCCACTTAGGAGAAGCGATCACCCACTCTCCTGCTGCAGAGTCATTAGCTCACTGACTCCTGGAAAAAAAAAAAAAAAAAACCATTTGGCCCTTGCTGACAGATGCAGCCATTATGAGATCACTTAGCCCCTCTCCCTGCCCCTCCCGACCTGGAGCGGGGGGGGGGGGGGGCCAAGTCAGGCAAAACCCGAGGGACAGTCCGGGCCATTCACTTCCTGGCTCTGCCTCCGCTCCAATCCTAGGCTGCGCTTCACCAGGCCACACGGAAACAGCAGGAGACAGCATCAGACGGTGTAGTGAGCTGCCAATGACCTTGTCCTCCTGAGCCCCGATCTGAAGCGGCCTGCGCCTTCATCGTCTCCTTGGCTCCTCACAACAACCGTCTATGCTGGAAATGAGGATTATAACAGTCACCCCACAGGGTAGGAGAGGAGCAGGGACGTTGAGTTGCTCAAAGTCACGCAGGTAATAACATCAACCTTCAGATCCCCAGACCTGCCCTACTTCCCCAGCTCCAAGCTGCCACAGCCCAGTAGGGATGCTAATGTCTATGGAGACTTCCATGGAGGAGTCCAGGGCTAGCAGACACAGGTCGTGTCTCTGAGTCAAGAAGATGAAATGAGCTGCAGGGCCTGATTCTGCCGGGAGAACAACTCATGCTGGGAGCAAGAAAGGGGCCTCTGCTCAGGATGGAGGAAACGCAGGTCATTATTTCTACTGAACAACTAACTGTTGGTGGTGCTGAGGCTCCATAGGTCCACCCTCCGATGCAAGAGCTTTGCTGTCACTGGGAGGGCCATCTGGACATAGGTGGGCAGCTGAGAACAGCTCATAGGAGCAGCTGGGTGTTTCAAGGCCACAGGGACCGTGAGCCTTCTGGGTCTGGGCAGGCACACTACACGTTTCATGCTTTTGTACAGACTTGTAGCAGTGGCCAAGTCCTGCCTTGAAAAACACCAAGCTGAAGTCTGTGAGAGTGGATTTCCTGTGTCCCCACAGAGTGGAGCCTGGTCTGAGGCTGTGCTCTTTCTTTTTTTAAGTGTGTGGGAGGAAGGGGGTCAAATAGCCCAGGCTGGCCTTGAACTGGCTGTGCAGTAGAGGACAACTTTGAAGCGCTCATCCTTGGCTGGCAACTCTTGAAGGCTGGCAAGGCAAGCCCCACAGCACCTACTTTGATGCGGTCCTGGGAATCAAACCCAGGGCTTCCTGCATGCCCAGCAAACACTCTGAGCTTCATCCAGAGCCCTTAGCTGCCATTTTATAAATGATTCCCTGAAGTCTCTATTTAAGGAATGTCAGTATCAGCCTTGGGGCAGCTAATTTCACCACATCTGTGCCTTCCTCTGGCTGTACTGCAGGCTGCCCTGAGAGGCACGCTCTTTTTCTCTATCTAAATCCCTAGGAACTGGCTTTCCCTTGGATAGAGGGGAGCCTGGACAGCTCTGATAGGCCACATTCCATGGGAGCTGCACATCTGCCGGGCCCTAGCTGGACTGATCAGTTCCACTGCCCACACAGTCTGGGCAAACTTTCAAAACCACCAGGAACCAATCAATGCCCAGGTGAATGAGTCTGGTGAGGGGAGAAGCCAAAGGGCTGTGCTGTGGTAGGGGGAGTTGGGGGGAGAGAGCAGCAGAAAGGAGAGGAGAGACCCCTTCAAGTGCTTATCTCTTGATACCTGCCCCCCTGAAGTCCAGGATGAGTCTGGTGTTCCCCCCCCCCTTGAAGTCCAGGATGAGTCTGGTGTCATCTGGTATCCTTTTGACTTACTAGTTTCAACCTAATGCAGAACTGAGAGGCTGTGCTCAGGTGTCCTCATTGCTCCTGAACACTGTCCCCTCCCTCTCAGTGCTGAGGGGCAGGTGCAAGCCTAGTCATATACTTGCTGCTGGAAGTCCTACTCTTCCATAAATTCTGCAGGAACAAAGGAGTCTGGTGAGCTCTTTGATCCCCCTTTGCACTCTCCCTTCTTGAGAACCCAAGGTTTCCAACCAAGAAACGTCTTCCGGCCCCACTCCCTGCAAGGCATGGTGGGAAGAGAACCAGCCTTCACCCTGTGCTTCCTCTCTACCAGGTACCATTTAGAAATGGATTCAACCATCGCCTTCAAAGAACCCCACGAGCCTGTTGTCACGGTTACATATGAACTAAAGCATAGAGAGGTTAGATGACTGGCCAGAGCCACACAGTCAAAAGGAGCTGGGATTTCAAACATGTAAAATGTG
Source organism: Mus pahari (assembly GCF_900095145.1). NCBI lineage: Eukaryota > Metazoa > Chordata > Mammalia > Rodentia > Muridae > Mus > Mus pahari. The sequence goes on along the minus strand of NC_034597.1, from coordinate 23,906,749 downwards.
TACCTTAGCAAGGCTCTGAGCTGGCAACGCTTTTACACTTTGCAGTGAAGCCAGAAGGCTTCGGCCATGTCAACTGGTTGAGTCCCAGCCTGTTTTGTGGTAAACTCCCTAGAAAAAGTCATCTGAGGCGCTCAGGAGCTCTCACGCCATCAGGGCTGGAAATCCCTGCTGAGCCCATCCCAAGACAGACATGCGCACAACAGAAGGCCAGCCTACTGGCCCAGGGGTAGACCAAGAGGGAACAGGTTGGCCTCTGCTTTTCTAGGCTGAACCCAGGGAGGTCTCCTCCCTTCCCACAAACCTTCAGGCCAGAGTCCATAGACAGCAAGCAAAGCAAGGAAGTGGCCCTACTATCCGTCAAACTTCTGCCACTTGCCTGCTCTCTAAAACCCCTGGTGCCCTGTGCTAGGGGCAGGACCATTAAGCACTGCGATGAGCCCCTGTTCCTCCTACTGAGTGTCACCAGGCACTGTCACATTAAAGACTCTGTCTAACCTTGGGAGTCACAGTTTTCACACCCATTAAACGAGAATAGACGTAGGCTCTCTCAGATGCTTCTGAGATCTGTGACATTGTCAGATATTGGAATGTTTATTTAGTAAGCATAATGACATGCTTTAGGGAAAGGACTCCAACAAAAATCACAGATTTTGTGTTTCATAAACACGTCGTGTGGCCTTTCCACAGTTGCTTCAGCGATTCTGTGCATTAAGTGTGGAATGGAATTTTCCACTTCTGCAACGTCAACACTCCAGAGCTTTAGGGTTTGGGGACCTTTCAGACTATGGATTTTCAGATAGGGATGTACTTAAGCCGTACTTACCTTGTGGGTGGGGTGTTATGGTATGATGCTCTAGCCCTGTCGAATTCCCAGACAATGGGACTGATGTGTAACAAAGCTCTTTCTACCCAGCAGAGAGGCTCCTGCACTGGATAATCCTAAATAAAATCCAGACTGAAGGAAGAGAGAAGCCTCCTGGGAATGGCCCAGGACACCTACCATGACTCCATGTGGCCCAGCTGTTGCTCCCCTTACCAGAACCATCACCCTGACCAAGGCCAGCCACTGTCCCTATCATGGCTGCGGTGGCTTCTAAGCTCTATTACCATAACCTGCAGTGCATTAAGACATGCTCTTTGGAAAGTTTCAACTAATAAATTAATAATAGTTATTAATCAATCATCAATCAATCCCTTGGGCCTGAACCTCCTTCCCAGACCAAAGTTGGACGTCTTTTTATAGTTGTGTTATGAATTTCTGCAGACAGCCCACGGGGGCTCCACCTATAACTGCTCCAAAGAGCACTTCACCAATGATGGCCCCGATGAGGACAAGGTGGGGCAGGTGGCCTGAGCCCTGAAGACCTAAGGGAGAGCTCTGGCTCGCACGGGGGCCTCCAGCTTGCCCCAGCATCTGCTAAAAGGTTTTTGTGCCGGAGGCTTCCAAGTCCTCCCTCAAGCTTCATTTGTGTTTCCATTTGCGAGATGGCCAAAATGGAGTATTAGAGAGCGCAGACTCCACCCAGCCTGGAAGCTTAGGGATCAGGGACCAAGAAGGAGAAAGAGAAGTCAAGGGAGGTCTTTAAAGTCTAAATTTATTCAGGTGTTTAAAGGAACAGAAACGACATCATGCATCGGTTACTTTTTGCCCTTTGTACATCAGAACTAAGTGCTCGGATATCTCTGCAGAGGTTTGGCTCTCACTTTTTTTTTTCCTTTCTTTCCAGAACGTCAGGCAGACTTTTCAATGTTATCCAGTTTTGCACAGTCACTGGAGTGTCGCGTCATGAATTATTAAATCAGTGCTTCGTGGTAATACATAATTTCTTATCAATTATTCATGCTAATGTGTGTGTAGTTTACTTAATTGTGTTATTGACGATCAAAAGTAATTTCCTGAAAGTCCTCAAGGACACAAAATTTAATCAGCATAACTACTTTTCGGATGCAATGCTGTTAAGTATTCTTAATTTGCCCAACAGTTCACTTATTTATGTACCTTTCTGGAGGAAATACGAGTTTAATCAAACAATTAGATTGAAGAGTTAGTGTGCATAAGGGCTGGAGCATACATCGCCCAACCAAACCTTCATAATTACAGGGAAATGGAAGCAACTTGGCCACTTTTTGGCAAATTGCTTCATCTTTGTACTCAACAAGCAAAATACAGCAAGAACAAGGACCTGGCCTTTTTTTTTTTTTTTTTTTTTT
>NC_034597.1:23892007-23904510 GCF_900095145.1 Mus pahari | reverse complement strand
TTTTTTTTTTTAGGAGACAGTGTGTTCCATCAAATGCATTGCAGTAACCGTAAGTGAGGCACGATACACTTAGGAGTATTACAGGGGAGGGGTGCTTCTAAAGAGTTAAGGGGAGGCAGATGGCCTGGTAGCACGGCCTCTCCATTATCAGAACTGAAACGATAACAGCCTTCATGAAAGCAATGACTGTTTGTGTGGAAACATCAACACCAAAAGTCACCAACGACCACAACCCTTCCAGGACCGGGTCAGGAGAGGGGCACAAGCTATTGCACATCTCCCTCTGATCTCTCCGGGGTCACCATCCGCATGAAAGAACACAGCCACACTAGACTGAGGCAGAAATCTCTATGAAATTTGGCCCTTTGGACTCCATTTTCTTCAGCCACACGGAGTCACCTTCCCGGGTTTCCTGTCTTGTCACCCTCTCTACATACAGGGGACATAAAGACAGGCGGCTCATCTAAGCATAAGTATTTCAGGGACCTTCCTGGGGATTTCCTTCCGCTTCAGGCCATAAAGCTATGTTCTGATTGGTGAACTTCCCATCACTCTTCTGGAGAGAGGCGGGGCCTGCAAGTGGAAACTCTAATTGCAGGGAACCCACTTTGACTCCACACACATAGTATCAGGGAAGCAGTCCCGCTCCCAGGGGTCACAGAACTGACAACCTGTCTGACTAGGGAACTTGCTAGGATCAGAACCACTGTGTCCTCAGCCCATATCTTGTCACTCCCTAACCAAAACCTCAGCTAATACCTTTAAACAAGAGAAAAGGTGCTGTTGCCAGTCTTGACTAAAGAGAGTGAGAACTGGTTGATAGCCCACCAGTTCTATGGTTTTAAGCAATATGGGAGTGACTGTCTTATTTCCTGTCATGAGATGTCACTTCTTGGCATCTTTCAGGAATGATCCACGCCACGGTCTCTGGAATTGACAAGACCTTCTCAGATAGCTCAAGAAGGTTGGCGCAAAGAACAAATCTGCTTTGCTCCAAGGGTGCTCGGCCTTAAAAAACAAAACAAAGCAAAACAAGACAAAAAACAACAAAAACAAAACAAAACAAAAAAAAAAAAAAAACAGGGGCCGCATCACAGAGCAGTGTCCAGAGCCACTAAGAGCCATCGGGAAATGTCACCAAAAAAAAGACAGAACAACACAGCCTCCCAGCAGAATTCTAGAGGGACTCTCCAGCTCTCAACCAGCTGCAGGTCACTTCCCCTGCCAGGTCCGTGAGGAGGCGGCTACTCCTTGTGGTTCCCAGGATGGCAGGGCTGAGGCTGAGAGAAGCAGGGGTGGGGAGGGCTCCCGGCTGGGTTCTCTGGACCCTCATACGCTCTTCTCTCCCTCGCTCTGTTCCTTGCTTGGGGAGGTCTTGTCCTGGCTGCCTTCTGGAGGCGCCTGCTTGGAGGCAGGGCCGGGGCTGCTGCTGGTGGATGGCAGGAGATTGGCAGACTGTAGGACAGCTTCAGAATGCTCCCGGGCCTTCATACGCAGGGCAGCCACGCTGGCCGTGCGGTTGCTCTGGCAGCCGTAAGTGGGGAGGAAGGAGAGTCCCATCGGGTCAGGGACACAGCAAGAGCACAGTGGACCCCCTAGAGGAAGAACAACAAGCTCTATCATTGTCCATACCCTGTTTCTTAGGGCTGGGGAGGGGGCTGGGCCCCAAAAGAGGGACCTCGACTCTCTTGGGTTTCAGATACTAGACGGAAGACAAAATCACAGGTCCCCAAAGATGCGTGGCTTAAGGCATCCAGTTGGAAATCCAAAGGACAGTCAGAGCACCAGTGAGACCTGGTCAGTCATGGCTCTCTCCCCAGCTGTCTTAGTCCAACGTACTGACTTCTCAAATGTTGGCTTCTACTTGGATAAAATGGAATGATGCATATGCATCACAAGATTGTTATGAGGGTCTGATGAAGTCATTCCACACCCCCAAACTGTGTACCAAGGCATCTTTAACAACTCAGTGTGAGGCACTGCTGGGTACCCAGCCACTCAGACAGGTGCCAAACAGTCTGCTAGCTCAAATCCACCCCTAGCTTCACTGTGAGACCAGAGCATGTTCCATTCAAGAATATCAAATCTTTGTGAAGCATAACCTTGCAGGGACCATACAGGGTGGGGGAGACCACATGGAATAGAAAATTAAAGAGTAGTGGTGTGCTCTGCCTGCCATGGGGGAAAAGCTGGGCAAGGCTCACCCTGTTCAGCAGCTCATTACAAAGGGGTGCTAGCTGTTTAAACCGATTATCTCTCCAGTTACAAGAATCCTTTCCAAGCGCCTGTGATGTTGCTGAGAAAATACAATGCTTACTAAGGTCATTTGGATCTGGCCATTCTATGGGAAGAACTGTTGGCTATTGCTTATGGTCCGAGGGCTGAAAGGCCTGAGGTCTGGGGCTCTGAAGTGGTTGTTGGAAATAACTGAGCACAGACCTTTGACCTAGATTCTTATTCTTACTCAAGTGTTGCCTCTTGACTAACAAAGATGAGACACAGTACAGGAGAATTCCTGAAGGGACCCAAGCCAGAGCTGAGAACCACAGAAAGAATAGAGTCTCCTGTGTCCCTGATTCGCCTGTCATCTTGGACATGCCCATAAGTGCTTGTAAGGTGATTTTCTTCTGTCTGAGCATGGCTTGGAAGTCCCCACTTCAGACCACCTCAGAGCACTAATCCAGGTGCAATGCCAGTGTCCCCTTTGCCTTCAAAGCCCTGCAGACCCATGTCTCACAGAGACCAGTCTCAGGGGGGGAGCTAAGCAGTGTCAGTTCTACATGCACTGGAAGGCCTCCACCCTCCCTTCCCCAGCCAGGCAACCTGCCAGCCTCCTCTTCAGCATATCCAAGCATTTTGCCCCTCATTGCCCATTCTGCTCAAAAGCAACAAGAAGGTCCCATGGACCCTACTCACCATCCCCTCTCATCTCCAATATGGCCATGAGAGGATCCATGCCTTACAGGGGTGGGTACAGCCCCTCTGACACCTTAACACAGTGGCTGAAATGCAGCCGTGGATTTCTGCCTTGGTTTTCAAATGAGGACCTGATACACAGGTAATAGCTACCGAGATGAGGTGGAGAGATATCACCAAGGTCAGGTGCACAAGGGAATTCAGAAAAACAGTTATCCCAACCCTGGCTGCCTGGCAGGCATCAAACCTGAGATGCATTTGATCAAGCCCTGAGTCCTGGGTGTTCCCTGATCCCAGTGGCTTCACACAGACAAAGTGGTGTGCTGACACCGGAGTCATAATGAGACATCACAGCAAAGGCTCAGCTTCTGCTGGAAAGTGTGTGTGTGTGTGTGTGTGTGTGTGTGTGTGTGTGTGTGCACTTGAGTATGTGTGTGTGTTTATGTTTGGGGGGCACTTGAGTGTGTGTGTGTGTGTGTATGTGTGTGTGTGTGTATGTGTGTGTATGTGTGTGCGCACTGACACCATGATCTGGGGACCTTCCCTGGGAGCCTTCTCCTCTCCAGGTCTCCTTCCTAACAAGACACTTGTTTAAGAAAACCAAGGGTGTATGGAGAACAGAGCATTAACAATAGTAATTCCTTTGGGGAGAAGGGTAGCAAAGAATTTGTGAGTTTTTCTCAGTTGGAATGTTTACACTTTTCTTTGATGATCAAAAACACCATTTAGACCTAGAAACCATCTTTGATAGAAGAGAGCAGACGGCAGATGGCCCAGCATCACTGAGGGAGGCCAGGTGGCAGGAGCCCAGGGCCACACACAGGCTGAAAGTTCCACAGAGGCTTGGGGACCAGGAAGAGGCCATAGCCTCAGGTTCAGCAGACTCAGCCTTAAGCAGCCATTGTGCTGGGCTACCCTGGAAAGGCCAGTTTGCCACAGAATAGGATTTGCTCAAGTGTGTCCCATGGGGTAGGTGCTCTGTAACTGTGGTGATACCTTCTGTAGAGTACAAAAGTGACAAATCTTTACTCCCTAGATGACACCAACAACGGTCCCAAGAAAGTCACCAATAACTTCAGTTCTAGCCCTCAAACCTCAGATTTCGAGCTGAGGAAAAACAATTCAGTACCCAGTTTGTGGCCTGGTTCTCACCCCACCCCCACCATAGACAGACGGGGAAACTGAGAACCAAATGAAGCCAAAGGCTCTAGGGGACCCTATGATTAAAAACACACCATGGGGCAACAGTCTTCTTTGAAAGGAGACACTGAGCCATGTCATCACAAGAGGGGACCCCCAAGGCCTTGATTAGTGAAGTTAGTCACTAGGAAGACAGGACTACAGGGTTTTGGTCACGGGATGCATTCATGGTAATAGACAAATCTATAGGGACAGAAATCAGAATGCCGGCTCTTGGGGACTAGAGCAAGCAGGAACAAGGGGCTGTTGTTTAATTGATACAGCTTTAGTTTTATGAGATGAAAAGGATTCAATGATCTAACAAAGTGAACAGTCACCCCCAGCCCCAGCTCTCATATAGAACTATCTGCAACACCAAATTCAAGGACCCCACAGTCCCTTGTAATAAAGTGGGAGTGTTTGCACAGAACCTGTGAGCATCTCTCACCGGCTTTCCCACATCTCTGAGTGATACAGATCCTGGGCAAGTGGCTGTCCTACTGTATTGTCAGCACAAATCCATGTTTTTCCAAACAGTTCCTACCTGTAGCTGGTTGAATTGAGAAAGGTGGATCTCATGCACATCCAGGGATTACTGCATGCCTAACAATATTGAAGTATACACTTAAAGGTAATTAAGGGGTTAGAGAGCTGGCTCAGCAGCTAAAAGCCAGCCTGCTCTTACAGTGAGACCCAAGTTCAATTCCTGGGTGGCTAAAAACCACCTGGAGCACCAACTCCAGAGGATCTGACACCCTCGGGTCTCCAAGAACGTTCAAATGCCTATGTCCCCACATGGATGTATATACACATCCATGATTAAATTAATTAAAAATGTTAACACAATAAGATGATAACATCTGTTAAGTACACTTTACCATAATTGAAAATAAGTTTAAGGCAGTTAGGATCAAAGGATGGGTCGGTCCAGAATGACGAAGACCAAAAGAGGCTGCTAAAGCTCCTCAAATTCCTACAGCAACTAAGGACCTCCAAAGTCCCAGGGGCCACCCTACACTGTCCTACCCATGATTCATGCTCTCGACCCTGCTGGCTTGGTGGGTCTTTGAATAAGGCCACATTACATCAGGCCTGTGCACACCTATAGATGAGACCACGAAGCAGGGCACTGCCTCTGAGATGAACACTGACCACAGAGCTCCTGAAGCATCCATCAATCGTCAAGGCATCTAAGTGAACTCACATACACCTGAACAGCCCATCCAGGGACTGAAGAGTGAAGCCTTGGCACAGTGAAAGATGGCTGATGGGACATCAAAAGAGCCTTTCCCCCATCCTAACCTCCCCTACCCGGCCCTGCCCTGCCCAGCCCGGCCCTAAGTAATGCATTAAAGATGTGGCCAGCCAGGATGGAAAGGCAGGCAAGACACACAGGGGAGAGACTTCTATGATAGCATCAACAGCAAGCAGAAAGCAATGGTAACAGGATGGTATGTAACAGGATGGTATGTAACAGGATGGTATGTAACAGGGAGATGTGTAGAATCTGGGATCTGTGCCCAGTGATCCTGTTGTCCAAAGTGAGACCTGGTTTGTCAGTAAGCATTGTGTCAAATGTGACTTTATGGGAAATTTGTTGTGACACCACAATGCCATAAGCTGCCTGGACAGAGGCAAACCACGGAGGAAGGAGCGGGGTAAAGATTGTCTTCTTCTCTGTGGTGGCTACACTGTGCCTTATGGTTTCCATCAGCAGAGTCCTGTCACTGCTCTAGGGAAGGGGACAGACACTTCAAATTGCTTGGTACATACATACATTCATTTATATACATCACCATCAGCCAACATCTCCCTGAAATCTCATAGCCATTTTTAAATAAAACAATGACTTCCGTATATAGAATCCCTATAAAAACTAACTCTCGATTTCTCAGTAATCCTGCAGTATGGATAGGCCACCGATGTCTCCACAGGCCATCATCCCAAACAGCTCCCTGGGCCAAAACACTTCTGAGAATTTGAGATTACAATAGTGAACGCCATCCTTCCTGTTTCCAGAGTGGTTACTTAACAAAAAGCTCTAGCGAGGAAAATTCAGGCCCAAGTCCCATACAATGCCCAGGTAATGCCCATGCAAAACCTTTGCCGGTGCTTCCGGGTCTTATACATGCATTTGTGACTTTAAAAAGTCCAGTGTAAAAGGCTGTCACAAACAAGAAAAAAAAATGTGGCTGTTGACAGCAAACATGGTGTTAGGTAATATAGAGGAGACAAAATTACATAAACAGCCTTTTAAAAAACTCAAAACACATAGTAACCAAGACCGTTCAATACTAGGAAAAGCTGTGCAAAAGGTTATCTGAGGGCTAGGGAGAAAGCCCAGTGAGTAGGAATAGGGTCTTAAGTTCAGATCCACAGAACCAACAAAAAAGCTTGGTTCAATGGTACGGGCCTGTAACTTCAGTGTTGGGGGACATAGGCAAACACATTCTAGGTGCTCACTTGCCCACTGAAGTGATGAACTCCAGGTTTCATTGGAGACCCTGTCTCAAAAAATAAGATAAAGTGATTGAGGACGATAACTGTTGGCTTCCACTCACACTTGAACGAGTGAAAGCACACGCTAATGTGGACAGAAGTTATATGTGAATGTGTGTGTGTGCCTGCAGACATACATATAAATAAATGAATAAAATTTCAAAAAAATGTTTAGAAAAAGATGAGTTGAAGCTATCACAACAGATACTGGCATGCCACGAAAAATTAAGTTGTATGAGTCTCTGAAATCACACATTTGTGACAGTGACATTGAGTTGGCCAGAAGAGGGGCTCGGCACTCTTCTCTGGTGATTCGGGAAGTGATGAAGATATTTGGAAAATGCAGACAGCAAAATCGCGTCATTGAGTTCAGAAGCTCGTAAGATAAACGGTGTCTCTTGGCCTAGCGAGTTGGAAGATGGTAATTTTTGAAGTATGACCCTGGCACAATGATCCAGTCAGGACCACAAATGTTTTTCTGTTTGTGAGGGGTCATACTCCAGATGAACCCAAAGCCAGATGAAAATATTATAAATTGGAAATTCACCTAACAGAGCCAACCCACCCAACGTGCAGGCTCAGCCTGACCACCTGTGCATGCCCAGAACACTTACATTAGTCCATAGCTGGGCAAAACCATTCAGCTTCCAGCCTACTCCATAAGACAGAGTTTGATCCCTCAGACAGCTCTGTGAGTACCACACAGAACTGAGAATGAGGATGAGCAGATAGTGTGCCCTCCAGCCAACCGTGTAAGGTCCAAATCTAAGCCCTGAAGCTATCATGGTGGCAGGACGTTCCATCATCCCAAACTTCTGAATTCACTTCAGCTGAGCTCTAGTCTAGAAACCGCTGGTTCTAAGTCCTCAAACATCCAGAATCCTGCAGAAAGGAGAGGGCAATTCAAAGCCCCAGCTTAGGGCGTCTCTAATTTCCTCTTCTAATCAGCCTGATTTGTTCTGAGTGTCCCAGAGGATGGCCCAGAGAACAGGAGATGAACATCAATATGCTCCTTGAAGCAACACTTCCATCTGTGTGTTCCCTACCCTGCCATGGGGACAATCCCTGAGCCACTTCACATCCATGTTTACCCCTCCAGCAAACTTCCCACCTGACCCAGAAACAGAGTCTTTATTCTGTTGGGGGAATTTTTAAGAAGTAAGATAAAACAAACATTTAGAACTTTAGAGCTGAGGCTCCTGATTTCTAGACCTGAGGAGGCAGAGGTATTAGCTGGAGTGGAGTCAGTCTTCATCTTTTTATTTCTTCTTTCTAACTTGCTTTGCTTTAATTTATCAAAATCTATGATCGTGATTGGGCTAACAATTAAATTCTCTACAAAAGTAGGTGTTCTGGTGTGGCACATGGCAATGGGCCTGTTAGTCAATGTCATGTGCACATTATATTGCTGCTATGTTGAACTTGTACTGTAGGAGAGCAATCAGTGCCATGAAAAAGACATGAACTAAATATCATGCTAAAAGTAGGTTTGGGGACAGGAAGTCAGGGTGATGCAACTTTGGCATATGTGTGAGCCCCTAATATTGAAACCCTAATCCTCACAGTGATGGTCCAAAGAAGTAGAGTCTTTGAAGGTGATGAGGTCAGAAGGGTGGATTTCACAGAGCTCTGTAGGAGCCCAGAGAGATGGAGGGACAAATAATAGGGTATGAGTGGATGAGAGAGAGAAAGAGAGGAGAGAAAGAGAGAGGTGGTAGATAGATAGATAGATAGATAGATAGATAGATAGATAGATAGATAGATAGATAGATGATTGATAGGCAGATGATAGATAGATAGATAGATAGATAGAGATAGATAGATAGATAGATAGATAGATAGATAGATAGATGATTGATAGGCAGATGATAGATAGATAGATAGATAGATAGATAGATAGATAGATAGATAGATAGATAGAGAGAGATAGATAGATAGATAGATAGATAGATAGATAGATAGATAATAGAAAATGATACATAGAAAAAAGAAAGAAAGAAAACATAAGAGAAAAAACATGCACAGCTGTGCACAGTATCTGTGGGGAATTGGTACCAGGGCTTCTGCAGATACCAAAACCTACGGATGCTCAAGTCCTTTAAATAAAATGGCATAATGATAATGTTTGTCGTTTTTCTTACTCATCCTCTAAACTTTAAATCATTGCTAAACAGCCTATAATAAATACCTGAGAAACTATCAGTGCTGTGAAGATAATTACGCTGTATTCTTTACTGTATAGTAACCAGAAAAATACCTAAGCATACTAACATAGACACAATTCTTCTTCCATTGTGGTTGGTTGGCTCTTTACAGGTAGAACCCTCAGTTACAGAAAGCCAATAGCATGCACATAGAGTATTTGCACATATATATGGCATGTTGATTTTGTATCATAGATTTATAACAGTGAAAATTTTTTAATAATAAATTTAAATTTATAAATAAGTTACAGAGGGGAAAAAAGGTTGCACCAACACCAACTCAGCGGCGAGTTCTGGTTGCTGGCTATGACTCATCTTCTGTTGGCGTTGTGTTGCATTTCCAACATTTCCTAAGCTAACCCGGCATGGCTTTCACCAACGGCATGTGTGGTACTTCTCGGATCCTATGTTTTCCTGTCTGCTCCCATGCAGACGATGGGACAGTTGTTGCTCAAATCCCCTGAAGTGGCAAAGACTGTATCCTCATCTCCTAGCGAAGACTCGGAATGGTTAATGGCCTTCATTGCACGGGACTATTAGTACAGACATGGAGCTGAGGACGCACCATGGGATTCACCAAGGAACACTCCATTTATCTCCCGTTCTGTGAGAGTAGACATCTTGCCACATGGGACCCAAGCCTACAACACACCCCAAAACCTCCCTCCCTCCAGGCCACCAACTTCTGCCATCATGTGAAAACTCTGTGATGTGCAGCCTGAGGGCTGTTTTGTTTGAGAAACATACTACCTCCTAGACACTAAATTAAAACATACAATTAGATTTCCATTAAGTTACAGCAAATTCTGCTGAACTGATCTAATCGGCCTCTATCCCTATATGACATCATGCTTTAAAGGCTTGGCCTGAACATAAATACTTAATGTAATAAATACAGTCTGAAATATTTGATCTCCTTGGCAGCTTAATTGATCTACTGCAGAGACTGACAGGAAAAATTAAGTTAGCTCTGTCTCGTCTCTGCCAATAGCACAGTTTCCTCCTAAAGGGCCATGTGATCTGATGTGGGTGGCAGGTAGCATTCTGGTACACACTGTTTCCAAGCTTGCTGTAAGCACCCTTCTCCAGCTCCTGATCCCAGAACCAAGCAGTCCCATCTTCATGCAATACCAACCTTCAATGAATATCTCGGGAATGGGGAAAGAGAAGGACGCTGTCCTTCCTGGAGATTTGGCCTATGTCAGTATCTCAAGATTTCTATTCCAAGCCTCCTCGTGGAAGGAAACCCTATGGTCGGGGATGTTGCACACTGTGATTAATACCAAGAGCATCAAGCTGTTTTAGCAAGATCCTTTAGCACTCTTTACTCTGAATCACATACCCTCTGTTGACATTCTCTAATACATATAAACCCAATGTCTCAACATCCACTCATTCACTCAGAAAACACTCATAGACAGGGACCAATTCTGCTCACAATTGAGCAGGTTTTTGATGCAGTCTCATGGATAGTGGGTGTGTCATGTTTCCACCTGGATGATTTTCTAGAGCTTTATATATATATATATATATATATATATATATATATATATATATATAAACAGCTCCCAGATCTGAGAACCCCCAACACAGCCCAAGCAAATGCAGAGGCATGTATAGGCTGTTTTTCTGGCTGCCTCTCTCATTCTCTGGCACCATCTGATGCTTCCTCTCAGCTCCCTGCACTCCAGGGCCCCATTGATTAGTAGGAAGGGCAAACCCATCAGCACCCATAGGAAATGATTTCCAGAAAATGAACTGTAGGCTTTAAGCTAGAAGATGACAGCAGGTGCCTGTCAAAGAAACAGAATCAATCTGGGAGCCTGGCATGGGGTCTCAGAGAGGGACACTTACTTGGGTCACTAACTTGATTTGCCGCAATTGGATGTACTCTATGACCTTGAGCAGTAGTATTGCCTCTGCTGGCCTCAGTTTCTCCCACTGCTACAGGGAGAGGTGTAAGAGATTCCTTACAAATCATGAGTGCCAGGTTCTCTGCCCCTCTAGAATTTGGAGTTTGAACTTCACCTCAAAGGCCCAGGAATTACTGGAGGTTGGTCCCCAGCCAGTGGTGCTGTTGAGATGGTGGAGCCTCTAGAGGGCATATCTTTGAAGGGAACACTGGACCCTGAGCCCTGTTCTTCCTTCCCTTTGCTTCTGAGTTGCCATGAGGTGAGCAGCCCTCCTCTACCACATGCTCCTGCTGGAAGGTTTCACGTGGTCAAAGGCTCAGAACCAAAAGACTACAACTTCAGAAACCATGGGCTGAAGTAAACTTCTCTTCCTTTTAAGTTTAGTATCTTAGATGTCTGGTCACAATCCCACGAAGCTTGCACTGATATTGAATCATGAATAACAATCATGAATTATAAATGGAATCAGGAGCTGACCCAATTACTTTCCTCCTGAGGAATGACCATGTTCTGTCCCTCAGAGTCCCTGCTCCCCTAAACATCTGTGTTCTGGAATCCTGGAGGACCGCACTGGTTTCCTAGGTCACTGTGCACTGCCCATGCACCATGGACCTCTATCACTGTACCCACAAGGCTACTTTTGGAAGAGCCTGTGAGGTATAATGTCCCCTGCCCCAGACATCTAAGCCCAATCCCTTATCAAACCCAACTCGACTTCTGTTCCTTGTCATTTTGACCCTAAAGGCACTTCCTACTACTTACTGGAATTACCGTGTCAGGCTTGGAGACATGCCTACCTACCATTAATACCCCTATGAGTGGCCACAATGACCCTCCTTTCATGTGACCCTGGATCAAAAAGTAGACTGTGCTGCTATTCCACATGTCTTGTGCCTGCCTTCTTCCTGCCCAAGAAGCCCTCACCCCTGGGAATCTCCTACACCTCCCTCAAACTTCCCTTACTCCTCTACAAAATGAGTCCATGCTTCTCTTTGCATGCCCTTGTTTAACTCTGTCACCTGACTCAAGGATTCAGAGCCAACTCAACTCCCTCTCCACCCTTCTCCTAACCCCCAGCCCTCCCGACCCTTATCACGAGGATATGACTAAGCCACTGCTGGACACTTAGCCCTAGAGTAGTCTGTAATGCTCTGCTGATACTAGATGACGAACAAGAAAGCTCAAGGCTTTTGAGGAACACAGAGAGCTGAGAGTGAAGACCAGGGTCAACATCCCTAACTCTTCCTAAGGAGCCCTCCCCCCACCCTGAGTGCCCGTAGTCACCCAAGCTCCATGACCTTCCACTCTATAACGTTCATGCTATGGCAGAATTGATTGTCTTGGAAGGGTCTGGAGGTTAGTCAGCTATGTGTGGATAGCAAGAACTGGGAAGCAAGCTGAGTTGAAAAGCAAACATCCCAATTCAGGTCACAAGATCAATATATTCCTTACAGCTGTGGTTGGTGGTCTCCTAAGAAAGCTTTCCATGAAACATATCTCCCGGAACTCAATCCTCAGGAAATCTGCTCACCTAAGTCTGAGCTGGCCCTGGGATTGGCTCAAATCACTACAATGTAATAAAATGGAACCCATCCTGGACATGATCTGCAAGGCTTGGCATCTCCTGATTTTACACTCTTGGAACCTTAACCCCAACTCAAGCCAAGCCTAGAACCAGAGAAGCCACAGAGAGAAAGAAGGGGTGTCCTTGCTCCCCAGGCTTTCCTGTCCAAAGTGAGACCATCACACACACACACACACACACACACACACACACACACACACACACACA
>NC_034597.1:23877323-23890947 GCF_900095145.1 Mus pahari | reverse complement strand
TCCAGTCCTGACATCCTTTGGTGATGAACAGCAATGTGGAAAATGTAAGCCTAATAAACCCTTTCCTCCCCACTTGCTTCTTGGTCATGATGTTTGTGCAGGAATAGAAACCCTGACTAAGACAGGTAGCATATCAAATATCCTCCATATCGTGTATTTACATTATGATTCATAACCATAGCAACATTACAGCTAAGAGTCAGCAACAAATGTAATTTTATGGTTGGAAGCCACCACAACATGGGGAACTATATTAATGGGTTGATCACAGTGTTAGGAAGTCTGAGAACCACTGGTCTACAGGGAAACCTGCTACTTTGTAAGCTAGTTGTAAATAAACAAAGTCACAGATCAATCACTTCATGATAATAAATGCAAAGAAGCCTAAGGAAAATATTAGCAAATCAAATCTGGCAATCTATAAAAAGGAAAACATGCCACATCTAATTTGGGTCTCCTTCAGGAATGTGCAGTTGGTTTAACACTTTAAAATCCAATCAACATAATTCATCTTATTAACATAAAGAAAAATAAAGACCATGGGACCATTTCAGCAGCTGCAAAGAAACATCTGATGACGTTGTGACTACTCACAATGCAGATTTTAATTTAAAAGTGAGGACAAGAAGGGAGTAGCCCCTCGGATAAAGGGCACCTTGAAAGAGAAAGACAGCCAGGCATGATGGCACACTGCTAAAACTCCAGCATTTTTGAAGCTGAGGCAGGTGGACTTTGAATTTGAGGCCAACCTGAGCAAGAACATATGTGAACCTCTTTTCTTGAAACATGAAGGGCTGAGACTACAGCTTTGTGGTTGGTCACGTGGTCAATGTGTGAGACACTGGGCTCAGCCTTAAGCATCCCAAATAGTTAAGTAATAAGGATCATAAACAGGACCGTGAAACCTTGAGAACTTTTTCAGGAGAATAAGAACAGGACATGACCAAGTGCCATCAGCAGGAATGGAAGAGGATGGAGCCGGGTGTGGTAGCAAACACCTGTGATCCCAGCCCTGGGGAGGCATAATGCAGGGTGAGTTCTGTGGATTCAAGGCCAGCTTGGTACATAAGTGAGTTCCAGGTCAGTCTGGGCTGCACAGTGAGACCCTGACTCAAAAGAGGAGATGTAATATTGCATGAGTCTGTTCATTTTAAAAGTCTACAATAGCAGTCTCAAAATGCCTGCATCTAGGGCTTGAGAGATGGCTCAGTGGTTAAGAGCACTGACAGCTCTTCCAGAAGTCCTGAGTTCAATTCCCAGGAACCACATGGTGGCTCACACCCACCTGTAATAGGTTCTGATGTTCTCTTCTGGTGTGTCTGAAGACAACAACAGTGTACTCATATATATAAAATCAATTTTTGTAAATATTTTTTAAATGCCTGTATGTAAATTAACAGGAAATCTGGGGCTGAGGAAACCAGAAAGTGATTGTCAGCAGAGCTGGGGAGGGTGGTTCCAGGGCAGGCTGGGCAGCGTAATGAGTGGCGTGACACATTAACTGCATCTCAATGAAACTTGGCTTGAAAGTCAGAATAGCCTGATAGCATCAATTTCTACTCCAGACTAGACAGAAAGCAGGGGCAGGAGGATAGCATGATCGCAGGGGCACAGGGGTGATGGTGGCGATATAGCAAGACCTAGCTAACGATCAAATAAGAAAGAAATTACTGTGCCAGAAATTCTAACCAGCAAAGCCAGACAAGAAAAGAAAGAGTATACAACTGTGAAAAAAAAAAAGAGGCAAACTATACTTAGAAATGACCTTCTCAAGTCTATGAGCCGTCACAGAGAATCCATAACTAAACCTAATTACATGGCTAGATCTTGCCAGCATGATGCCGAGTCTGAGAACCCAGACTCTCCAAAATGCACAGTGTGATTGCCTTTATCTTCAGTCACATGTCACTCGAAGCCGGGCGTGTCTTCTGAGAGACACATGGACAATTTTGGCATAGCGTGAAGGAACGGGAAAATGCACTAAGTAAGCTGTTGCTGCAACATTGATAGGCAGTTAGAATCTTGTAAGACACACGTGGGCATTCACGTATGTTATGGCATGTGGGGTACAGGGTGAGTGTGAGTGTGAGAGTGTGTGTGTGTGTGTGTGTGTGTGGACACAGAAAGTTCAAATGGTCAAGACTACAGTGTTCCAGAATGCCTACTTCAATGGGAAAGCTATCTCATCCTAAAAATCAACAAGTTGACTGCATTCAGGGTGACATGACCAGAATGGGGCCCACGGAGTCAGGGCCCCTATGGAACAACCAAGGTGGCAGCACTGTGCTCAGCTCCCTCCTGGAGCCCCAGGTGCATGCCTTAGGAATATTTCTAAGGAATGGCCTTTAGAGGTTTTTTCATTTGTTTCTAAGGCAGTCAGTCTCACAGTGGAATGCACACCGTCATCAAACTTGAGATTCCCCCGCCTCTGTGTCTCAGGTGCTAGGACTGTAGGCCTGGCCTGCCACTGCTGACTCAAAGATCACTTCTAAGAACTATGGTCTTAAAAAAGAAAAACAAATGAGTACCTCACACTGACCGATTGCACCACTGACTGGGCAATGATGGCGCACACCTTTAATCCCAGCACTTGGGAGGCAGAGGCAGGAGGATTTCTGAGTTCAAGGCCAGTCTGGTCTACAGAGTGAGTTCCAGGACAGCCAGGGCTACACAGAAAAACCTGCCTCAAAAATAAATACATACATACATACATACATACATACATACATACATACATAAATATTTTTTTAAAAAAACTGTCATCTTAAAAAAGAAAAACATAATTAAAGAAGGACTGGAGAATGCTTTTTGGTGAGATCTGGAGAGGAAACAGTCCCCCCTCCAGCTCTGAGGTTAGCCCCCGTGGGCAAATTCTGATGGACTAATCCAGACTTGTTAGCCTCAGAAACTGGGCATTGTGGCTTGGCCAGAGGTAAGAGGGCACCTGGTGGCTCACTGAGGAGACTGCTTCAGAAGGGACATGGCAGGGCCCTCTCCCAACCCTGCATCCCCTTTATCCTCAAGCGTGCCTCAGGCAGGCTCAGGCAGGACTGCTGAGAGCCAACATGCTTGAATGTAATGATCCTGCATCCCCTTCAGACTTCACACCCAAGACTTCATTCAGCCAGCCAAGTGTAGCCAGGATCACAATGGCTGAAGTCCTACCTGCCCCTGATTCTTCTTGGCCAGACCTCACCTGTGTCTACTAAACCCAGGTCATCCCCCCCCCCCGCCCCCGAGGGAGAGCTGACAAGAGGAAAGAAGGGGTCAGACCTCATTGTGCTACTCTGCTGCTACCTCAAGCCTGCATCCTGCATCCTGCACGGAGAACCTCTATCATGAGCCCTGCCGGGGAAGGAGGTGCGCCCTTTGGGAAGGTCTGCTCATGCCACTGCCCAACCCAGAGCTAGCTGGCTGTGGCTCTCAGAGCATGCGCAGAGCAGGCTATGCGCTAGGGAAGCTCTCTCCTGGCACATTCGGTTCTGTGAATCGCAGTTAGAGGCAGGGAGCTAAACAACTCAGCCCTCCAGGGATCGCCTTCCTTTGCTGCCCAAGGCTCTCCTACCCCGAGTAGTTCCTGGGTACCTACTGCTGGCACTGACTCCAGAACAAACCCAAGTGCCCCCGTGGCTGTTAATAACATCGTCTACATCAATGAAACGGGAGCACAAAACTGTCCATTAAGACAACACACACACAAATTCTCACTGTTGTTCTCTGGACACCCGTTACTGTTCTGTAAACCTTCCCTGTCCAAGCAGGATCCTGTGATTTTCTAAGCTGACAAGTTGCGTGCAGTCGTGCTATGTGTAAGCCAGGCCAGACTGGCTGCCCAGTGTGAGTTCTCTCTAAGCATTTCACGTGCAAAGCCCATGACCGAGAAAGCTCCATGACATCTTACAAGCATTGTTAAGGCCCTGCAGCATCATGATAGATATGAGGCAAGGGTCAGTGGGCGGAGCATCTCAAGGGCTATAAAGCTCCAGGAGGGATCAGTCCGGAGGAGGAGATTCTCCTGCAGGTCCACGTGAGGAGACCAGCACTGCCACCGTGTGAAAACAAAGAACTTGGAGCACTAGAGGCAGGCAGTGTTCAACTAACACCTCCATGAGCTATCAGTTGTCCTCACTCATGGCCTCCTCATTCCATCCCGTGCACACACACACTCCCCTTACTCTGCTAACACACACACACACACACACACACACACACACACACACACAAACTTTTTTTTTTATTTTAGGACTTAAAAGGCTAGGGAAAGGAAAAACTCAGGCCGCACCAGCCAAGCCATTCCAGAGCCCTTGCTTGGAATCCACACTAGCCTGTGCACACCGATTAAGGAGGAATGTTACTTCATTCTGTCCCCGGTGAGCAGTTTCCAGGGGAGCCAGCCGCTTCCCTCTCACGGAGGCTACTCTCATACCGACCCTTTGCTCATTCCTCCTAACTGCTCCACTCGAGGCTCCACAACCTCTTCCCATCCAAGTCTGCCGCTGCCCACTCCCGAGATGCCCTCTCTTTCCCACCGCCAGGGTCCCCCAGCTGACCAGCACAGATGCACCCTTCTGGTTCGCACTTCACCATCCTCCGCATCCCACCAAGCTTCCTGTGTAGGCACTGTAGCCCATAAACCTGGCTGGCTAAAGAGCAACAGCATCGGAGGACAGAGTAGGAGGCATGTGATGGTTTCTACCCTCACCTTCTGGGCCTGAGACAGACTCATCAGTCCAGCCTTCAGTGCATGCACAGAACTGGTGGGATGTAGGGATTTTTTTTTTTCCGACGGTAGCCAAAGTTGGCTTCTCCATCCTACGTTGGGCCTACATGTAGCCAAGTTCCAGGCCCTTCCCTCAACATGAAATTCCAAGGAGGGAAAATTTCCCTCTGATTTCTTAAAGAAGCTGCCATCTAGAGTTACCTGCTACTGCCTGCTTAGAGTGAACATAGGCCAGAGGAAGGGCAAGAGTTCCTCTCCTGCACACTTTCTGGATCACGTCTCCCCTCAATTACCTTAACACTAAAAAAGCAAGTGGGGATCGCCCCATGGAATTTTACACGGGATCAAAGGGAAAGCTCAGGACGACAGACACTGAGCCACCGGGACCAGTCTGGCTTCCTGCTCACAATGGAGGGGTTCTTAGTAATGGCTATGCCCTAGCAATGCCCTTCATCCACCTCTGTGAACCCAGCATCTGCCCCAACACTGCCAGATATGAACAAATGGCTTCCCTACCCTGAGCCTCAGTTTTTCCACCATAGAAAGCCAGACAGGCTCTTCAAGTCCACGTATTTCAATGTATATCCAATGTATATACGATGGTCTTCCCAACTGCCTGATGGATTTCCCTTACTGGCCTTTGGACACTGAGTTCAATCCCAAGAAATAGAGATTAGTGGAGCCAGCAAGGTCTGCCCAGGATCTGGGGATGCAGGAAAAGGGGTGGAAACTGAGTCACAGACCAGGGCTCCTGGAATGCAACCAAGCCCTAGAAAGTTGCCAACTGCCCCGAGTTCAGATGTGGCTATTCACTTCATTCTACAGCTTGAGACAAGACAGGGAAGAAAGGGTCGGTCTTTGAGAGTCAGGAATCTGACCCACGTCTCACAAAAGAGCTGAGTGTTAACCTCAAGAGTGTATGGAAACCCACTTACAATAGAAGGAGACATCTCACCCTGTATCTTGGTTCAGAGTTACCCCAAACACACCTCAGGAGCTGCAGAGTCCACCTGAGTTTACAACAGACTGTGATGCAGACCCAGGGCTTTCTATCACAGAACACTATGTCCTTTTCAGAAGAGCCATCGAAGTAGGGAGTGCCAAATTTACATTACTTCAGCCATCACGACACCAGCACCAGCCCACTAGTGATCTATCAGAATCCCCTCCTTGCACAATACCGACTGCCGCTACAAGAACTCAGCAGGACTGAGCAGAGAAGTTTTTCAATAATTGTTCATTCCCCCTTCCTTTTCCCTGTGGCTTAGTTTGTAGGAGACAAAAAGCCAGATGCTCAGAGAGGCCACAACGAGAGCCCCAAGAGGGTGCTCTGCTGGGGAGGTATCGGCAGGGGAGAGTTTAACAGGACACATGGAGAAGAACTCAGAAAGCAGACAGAGAGGAAGGAAAGAAAAACCCTTCTCATCCCAGTGGGCACCACCAAAAGGGCAGGGCAGGTCACCAATACCGTTCGTGGATGTGCTGCGTTGACCCAAGGACTTCAGAGGCAACACTTGGAACGTGGAAACTACTGGGAGCTCAGTGATCATCTTCCCCAGAACCCACGTTGACATCTTCACCCACAGCTGACAGTGTTAGGAGGGGAGCCTCTGGGGGAGGGACAAGGACACACACAGAGGCCTCCTGAGGGGAATGGGGCCCTTTTGAAGGAGGCCTGAGAACTTGCTCGCTTGCTCTTTCTGCTGTGTGTGTATGCAGTCCAGAGCTGGGCACTCAGTAGAGGCCCAGGCTGCTGCCATCCTGACTCTCAGGCTCCCAGAGCTTTAAGAAACAAACACCTCTGGCTTATAAATCACCGTCTCTGTGCTTCGTTATAGTTGCCCAAAGAGGTAAGACAGGAGTATTCCAAATAAAAAAACATATCCAACTTCTCTAGAAAATTCAGAAATTCTAGCAAAACTGTCCTCTCTCCTGCTTGTCACCACAAGCTGGCATGATAGGCCACTGGTCCTTTTCGAGCAAAGCCTTCTAATCTTTCTCACCCCTCCCCCACCTCTCCCCATCCCAAATCTGAGGGTTCCTCGGCATCATCACTGTCTCTGGTGATGGAGAACTCTGCCCCTTACCCATGCCTGTCTCGAAGCAGAAAATGGCTAAGCCAAGAGGCCCCCACGCTTCCAGAAAAGAAGACAAGAGCTAACTCGTGCCTAGGGAGGCAAAGTACACAGTTCAGTTTTCTCACGTTTGCCTGTCTAGGACACTGGTTCTCATCCTGTGGACCATCATCCCTTTTGACAAACCTGTGTCTCCAGGATCATATTTACATTATGATTCATAACAGTAGCAAAATTATACTTACGAAGTAGTAACAAAAATAATTTTATGGCTGGGAGTCACAACAGGAGGAACTATATTAAGGTAGAGAACCATCGCTCTAGAAGCATCCTAGCATGCTATGGGTCCCAACAGGTCTTTTTTTCCCACCCTTTCTCCATACCTAGCCCTGCCCTGCCAGGAGGAGCACATGTACCCAAGGACACGGGAGGCTGCCAGGCAGGCCCCTGCAAAGCAGAGATGGGCCTGTGTCTAGTGAGCACACAGTGACTCTTGCCACTCTGCCACTCTGCCACTCTGCAGGGTTCTGACCATCCCAGATCCCCCAAAGCAATGTAGTATCAAAGGAATTCAGTTCCCAACGTGCACTTGACCATCTCTGGGGGTTCACAGCCCAGCTGCAGGGGATTAATGAAGGGACAGAAGGGAGACAAGGGGAGGGAAAAGCAGGGAGGGAGATAGATGAGAATGTGAAGCTGGTCCAGCTCAGCAGCAGCCCGCTCCCAGCCCTGCCCTTGACTTAGGCCACCATCAAGGCAGATGCTCCCTAAGACATGGATAGCACAACCATGGCTCTGACCCTCTGCTCATGCGCTGCTTGTAGACACTTCTAACCTCCCTTTCCTGAAGTTCAGCTTTTGCCCACTACACCCTCCCCACAACAGGCAAAGGTCCACTGCAAGATTTAGCTCTATTGACCAAAGAGAGAGACACCCCAAAGATTACAAGAAAGGAAAAGTGTGCAAATCACTCCCACTTACAGTGCTGGAGTGCAGTGAGGGAAACATGTTCATGAGAAGTAGCTATTCACTGTTGAACTGACCCGCAATTCAGCTGACAGCTCCCCCTGCAGCTGACAGAGCTCACTGGAGCTGACAGAGCTCACTGCAGCTGACAGAGCTCACTGCAGCTGACAGAGCTCACTGGGTCTGACAGAGCTCACTGCAGCTGACAGAGCTCACTGCAGCGGACAGAGCTCACTGTGGCTGACAGTACTACATAGATTTGGACATCAGAGCTTTGAATTAGGGAATCTCTGCTTGTAATTGTGTCCTGTGCATATGGCTGGAGGTTCCTCAGTGTTTGTGTGAGTGTGTGTGTGTGGGGGGGGGGGGGCTTGTCTACATTTACTTCAACACATCTGCTTTAGAGGAACCCCTTGGGAGCCAGTGACATCTGAGACCACAGCAGCATAGCAGGGAATGAGCATTCCATAGCCTAGGAGGCCTCACTACTCTCTGTTCCGAGGGAAGAGCCTATGCCACACCCACATCCCTCTCCCTCAGACCTCCAGCAGCCTCCCACTTGAGAGCTTTCCCTGTTCTTGACCAGCATGGCTGACAGACTTACTAAACATCTCTAGTGGTGTTTGTTCTGTCTTGTTTTGTTTTGTTGTTATGTGGCCTGGAACCCAAAGACACCAGATGTGCCTTTACCTCTGGGGACAGTGCCCTCAGAAATCCCCAAGGATCAGCCCTGCAAAGGTCTTTTCTCTGGGCTTGACCAAACACCTACAGCAGATTTCCTACCTTCCATAATCCTAGCCACTGACAAGACATCAAAAGTCCTTGGAATCCTTGAGGAGCACAAATAAGCAAGATGCACATAGGAACCGGTTGAAAGCAGAGACAGCCACTCCCCAGAGGTCCCCCATGAGCACCTTGAACTGTGATGAGGGTGGCTGCAAGCTGTGGAGTGGTTGCCTCTGAAAGGGCTGCCTCTAAGAAAAGCTCTGGGCTAGTTTAAGATGAAACTTCGTAACATCCACCTGCACTCAGACTGTTCAAAATCGAAAAGGACAGCAAGTGTGGAAATGGGGGGGGGGGTGCCTGTGATCCTGCTGTGACTGGTAGGAGCAGAAGTTTGCTCAGCAGAGACAGCAGGGAGGCCAGACAGTCTCCACCCTCTCTACCAACCCCACCTCTGCCCCGGCCAATCTTACCTTTCAGAGATGCCACGTGGGACAGGGCCTGGGCATATGTGGCTGTGTTCAGGAGAGTCCCTGGTAAGCAGGAAGGGAAGAAAGGCCCGGCAGGGCCCACTGTGCGTCCCAGGCTGTCAAAAACAGAAATGTTCCACTGAGGTCCAGCCCGTCTACAGAGCCACCCCAGACTCCTAATCTTAGAGTCAGCTAATCTTACCTCTGCTGGGCCTCCAGGGCCTCCTTCTTGCTCCGGGCCTGGTCCCCTGGGGGTGGAGAGTTGATGTTCCTCACTGGCGGTGGTGTCACCTCTGCCATGGGTTCCTTCGCCCCTGGCTCCTGATCAGAGGCCCCTCTCTCTGTCTTCCTCCATTTGGCTCTTCGGTTCTGGAACCAAACCTGAATCCCATAGGAAACACACCCAAGGGGGACAGATGGTCAGACAGGAGGAGCCAGCCACGACCCAAACATAGGCTCCAGGAGGCCCATGCCAACACCCTCGACACCCTCAGTTCTCCTCAGCCCCCCAGAACTTCAGACCGCAGATGGACTAGCTAAGCCACTTCTGACGGGCACTTTCCCAGGACCAGTAAAGAGCGAACGCATCTAGCACTTTGCCCACAAGAAGGGAAAGCACCGTCCTGTAGTAGTTTGCAGGGCTGAGCTGTCTGAGAAGGAGTTTGATGTGAAGTTTTCCCAGCAGGATCGTGGTGAAAGCAATTTGCAAACTGCTGTCCGGGGGCTTCTCATCAAAAAAGACACACTCCACCTTCCAGCAAGCCCACACCTGTGCTCTGCCCTGAAGAGCATTGTACACAAACGAATTCATGACCAACCGCCTGGGGCACCTAGGAGAGACCCTGTCTCTGGGGCTTAGAAATTCTGAATCTTGATTAACAAATGTGGCTCGGGGTCCACAGCATCCCCAAGGGATAAGCCATGCTGCTAACCCCAGTTCACAGACAGGGTGGTTCCGCTAACCTGCTAAAGCCCAGAGGTTTGGCTCGGGACCAGGATCCACACTCTCAGGGAAAGAAGGCAATGCTGCCATCCCTGAGCATCGTTAAAAACACATACATGCAAAATATTGGGCACAGTGCACGGGGGGGGGGGGNATACAGCACCTGGTCACTCAGTGCAGAGTGGCTACTGCCCCATCAGGCCAGGACAAAGTTTGTGTCTGACCGTGACTTTGGTACCTCCTTAAAAGCTGATGTTGGGTAATTTCTATGTCTTGCCCGATAGAATCCTGGCAGCCCAAGATGTTCACAGAAGACAACGCAAGCCCACAGATCTCCACATCACCCAGAGAAACCTCGCCTCGTCTCTTCTTTCTTCACAGAGATAATTTCTGTCTAAAAATCAGGTTTGACCAGGCTTCTCCCCAGCTCCTAGAGCCAACCTCCCACCTTCTTGGGCCGTGACACACTGACAGGAAAAGCGCCTGGGTCTTCGAGACCAAGCCCTCTGGCAGCCCACCTTATCTCTTCATTTTCTTTCTCCTTTAGCTGGCTTTCTTTCTTTCTTTCTTTCTTTTTTTTTTTTTAAATTGTGTTGGCTTTTAATTGCACATATCAGCAAGCATTGAATAATGATTTTATCTATATTCTAAATTTAGGGCAGTTAAATGCAAAGCAAAATGCAGACACTTTCTGGTGTCTTAATTGAATGAAGGTCACAGCTATAACAACATTTAATTGAGCTATTTTTCATTATCATATTTTAATGACTTTGCACTGACAGTTCGCCTGCTTCTGAGGAAAGAGCATGATAGAGTCGTTTATTTCCCTATTTAGTTATTGTTTGACAACATCAGCTTCGATTAAGACCCTGCTTTATAGAACATTAATCATATTTGAATGAGCAAGCGGTATAAATGTAAACACATCTCCCTTCCCGCCACCGCGGCTCCTGTCCCCACATAGAAGCTAAGCACTAGCTTGGCTGCCATTGTCTGTCTGCATAATAGCCAACAACAGCCTGGACAACAATTCCCGGCTTTAATTGTCACCGCCCCTATCTTACCCTTGCACCTTTCAGGGAGAAGTTATGATCTCCTACTTCTGAATGCGCAATAATTGTACCATTTATCTCAATTTGCAGTTCAGTCTTTAGGCAGCTATTGGCAAGCCAGCATTAAAAAAAGGAACTATAGACGGGGTCTGGGCCAAAGAACATTTTCATTCCCAAATAATAATCAGTTTAATTTGCCCGCATATGACCAATGATTCATGTTCAGATTTAATAATCAGGATCACATAATCTGATTATAGGGGAAATAATTTGTTTACAGCCCCCAATTTACTGCTCAGAATTCCATTATCTCTCTTCAGCCATTGGTTTTTAAGAGATACTAACATGACCCAGGGGAGCAGAAGGCAAAGTATTATATTTCCTACAATTAGATCTTTGCATAGTCTTAACCCCAAGCTCCTACATAAAAAAGAACAGAAACAGCATGGAGGAAACCCCATAAATAAAATGAATATATAATGTGCTCAAAGAATAACTGGCCTGGAGAGGCGGCACTGTGAGCCTCTGCCTCCCGTGCTCATTTAGGCATGGCTGCCGGCCGGGCTAGGTACTTAAAAGCAGCTTTCAGGAAAGCAAGCGGTGCAGCCCAGTGGCAGCTACTCCGCTCGGGCCAGCCGGCCCATATCTGCTCGGCCCTTTCGCTGCTGCTGTTTAAAGATTTTTAGATTGCACGTGTTTTTCAGGTCCACTTTGCTCACATAGTCCGTGTGCGGGGCGGGGGAAGTTGGGCATGATGCAATTTCTGGAAAGCAGATCCCGCCCTGCTTCCCATCTGAAATCGCGGTTCTCTGCAATTGACCGGCCTCACCCCAGAGCGGTCAGATTTGCTGTACGGAGTAGCATCTTTTTTTTTTTTTTTTTTCCAAAGCAAGGAAATGGATGTGCATTGATGTAATTTAGTACCTTAGAGACGCGGACAAATTAGTGTAGAACATTATCACTAGTTAATTATGAATGACCGATTAATCAACCTAATCTAATATTCCACATTATGTTGATGTTATTAAAGTGCATCATGAAAATGACAGATAGTCTTCATTTGCTTTCTTTGGCCAAATGTGCACTCTGCAGTCATGATGTCAAAAAAAAAAAGTTTGCCAATTGTAATATTAGAGAGTTAAATAATTTAAAAGAAGGTTTACCTGCACTCTGGCTTCTGTGAGGTTTATTTTCATGGCTAACTCTTCTCTGGTGAAGACATCTGGGTAGTGTGTTTGGGCAAAGACTGCCTCCAGAGCTTCCAGCTGGTAAAAAAGAAAGAAAGAAAAAATGGTGAGAGGCTGAGGCTAGGAGAGGGGAGGGATGCATAGATCAGAGTTGAGGGGTGGTGAGGAAGCAATTTCGAAGATCAAATCCCAGAAGGAAAGGAGAAAAGAGCTGTCTGAAAAAGATTCCACAGAGGCCTGGAAGAAGGCTCAGATAGTAACGGGGCTTGCCTCCAAGCCTGACGATAAAAAACGGAGTCTGATCCCAGAGACACACATGGTGGAAGGAAAGAGCTCACTCCTGCAAGTTACTCTTTGTCTCTTCATAGACACAGTGGCATGCCTGTGCGTGCACACACACACACACACGGTGGCATGCATGGGCACACAAGTGCATCTACGTAAATGTACACAATGAATAAATAAGATATTTTTTTTACTATGTGGGTGCTGGGAATTGAACCCTGATCCTCTGGAAGAGCATTCAGTGTTCTTAACCACTGAGCCATCTTCTCTAGCCCAAGATATATATATATAAATCCTAGTTGACTCTGCAGCCAAGGCTCCTAACCACCACAGTGTGCCTTCCTCAAGACATAGAAATAGACAAGTCATAGATGTTTCTGTTTGCTTACATTTAAATTTTGTCATGGTCATAAAAAGTCTAAAGGTAGTCTCATGAATAATTTCCACAGTGCCACCATGAGAGTAGAGGAAGCTGCCACCTATAAAACTCTCCATCAGTCAGCCCCACAGAAGCCTTACGAGTGTGGGGGTCACCCTACAGATGCTCAGGAAAAGAGACTGCTCTAAGGACACTCAGCTTGGAGAAGCCCAGTAGAAAAGCTGCAGCTGTGTCCAGCAACACTGTCTTCTCAGGAGGCAGCCTCATCGGTCAGCTTTGCCATCTATCTTTCTGGGGATAATAATGCCCAACCTGCATTCTGCTGGCAGGGAAGATGTCGCTCAGACCATCGGTCTAAGGCACATGGGAAAATGCATAGCTGCTTCTCTACTGATTACCTGGAGTTACAAAACCCAAATTAACTGACTGTCCTTTCCCCAGGTAGACGTATAAGTCATTCAGAAAATCAAAGACTGGCTACCCCAACTGTTGGTATCATTTTAAAGGGCAAGGAGAGAGTGGCTCATCTGTGAATTTGGGGGAAAAAAACGGTTCTCACACACGGGGATCTGTCCTTACCTGCTGAAGAGTGAAGGTCGTCCGATTTCTGCGCTGTTTTCTCCTAAGAAACCCATCATCAAAATCCCCTGTAGAGTGGTTCCCAAAAGGCGCAGTGCCTGCAGAGTATAAGTGAGGTCAGAATGAGTGGGGAGACCCTGGTCTTCATTCACACACACACACATACACACATACACACATACATACACACACACACACATACACACATACACATACACACACACATACACACATACACACATACA
>NC_034597.1:23865872-23877303 GCF_900095145.1 Mus pahari | reverse complement strand
ACACACACACACACACACACACACACACACACACACACACACCAGCCCCCTCTGGTGCTCTATCACAGGACACAAACCTGCCCCTCCCCGGAGAGCCTGACCTTCCAAAGTGTTTCTCTGTGTTCCCCTAGTGAGACCCTTCTTTTCACTATCTCTTGTTCTGTGTCACCACAAAACCTTTGGCTGTTGGACCAAAGTTTCCCTATTTCATAGGACCACGGTGACCTTAATACCCAAGATGGTCAAGTCTACTCCCTTGGCCTCTGAATCAGGAGGGGTCAGTGGCTTGAGAAAACTCTGGTCTTCATCTACCTTCCTTTTCCTGGCTGTCCCTCTGTCCTCTGTCCACTGTTCACCCACTACCATGGACCCTCCAGCAGAAGACTGCATGCCCTCTCTGCTCACCTGTCAGCTCACTCCCCTTGTTACTAAAACCATCAAGGACTAAAGGCTGGGGAGGAAAGAAAGCCTTTCACACCTCTTTCCTCCTAGAAGAGCAGAATTCAAGGAGGTACGAAGTTTATAAATGATTATTAATTACCACCGGTCACAGCTCATCAGCACCATAGTGGATCTATTATAAAGACACCAATTAACAAAAGGCCTGCACCAGTAGAAAGCCATGCCGACTTCCTAGGGCCATGCGCCAAGGGCATTCCACTAGGTAGCCAGGCCTTATACAACACCCTGCTGTCCCCACATCCCCAGAAAAAGAAAG
Source organism: Mus pahari (assembly GCF_900095145.1). Lineage (NCBI taxonomy): Eukaryota > Metazoa > Chordata > Mammalia > Rodentia > Muridae > Mus > Mus pahari. The sequence continues at coordinate 23,876,585 of NC_034597.1, read as the reverse complement.
ATGCTGCTCTCTCCAGCAGCCTCCAGTGCTCAGGGTAAAGCCAGAACAGAGTCTGGCCCCAGATGTGCATTTGGATCATTTTCCAAATGTGCACTATTTACTTGATAGTCCATGATGGCTTCTTAGGAAAACAAATGAGTGAGTCTCCATTAACCAGTGTGCGTTTCACCTGCCATGGGCGCTGCTGTCAGAATCATCAAGTGCTCAGCATCAGCTCTCAGGCCCAGCATCCAAACAGTACCCTTCCATGAACACCTCAGCCCTAGGAGGCTAAGTCCTCAGGCCCTTCCATATCCAGTCTGCTACAGAGTGTAACCCTGAAGGATCGCATGCCCTGTCGAAATACTGCCTTCCCCCCCCCCTCGCTGGAACTTTCTCCCACCATCTTCCTGTCCAAATTGCATGCTTCCTCAAACCCCTTAGCAACAAACATTTCTCTTCATCTCAGTAGAAACTAAACAGGAAGGATTCAAAACAGTCTTATTTCCATCACTTTGCAAGAGGCCGTGCTATCTCCTTATGAAGTAGAGTATTTGACTGGTCAGCATGGAGCATCCTCTCAGGATTTCTGGTCATGGTCTCCCCAAGTCTCCTCACTTACACCTCGCTTGTGCACTCTTCACAACGCTTCCCAGCTGAACCCTACAAAAGCTGACTTCACCACACTAGTAAGAAAAAGACTGACAATCTACCAGAGGAGAGAGGGAGGTGAGATAAATGAAAAAAGGACACTTGGTAAAGTTATGCACAGCTCCTTAAACAGAACATAACAGGAAAATGAAATAATATGGTCATTGTTTTGTTCCCCCAAAAAAGTGCATAATGATACCCAGAACTGATAAATTATAGTAAATTGTGCATGTTTGTTCACTATTCATGTATCAACTGATGAAACTGTATTAGAAGGCAATTGAATAGGGACCATCAAAAATTTATGTGCACAGGTTTTTAATCTATGAATATAGTTATAAAGGATGCTGAAAGAGAGAGAGAGATGTTGAAGATGTTGCAATTAAGAAATAAAAGAGGATACTACCAGTCACCCATCGGTGGACATATTCTGCAAAACAATACTGGAATACTACACAGCAGTCTAAAAGAAAACCGGTAGCTCCATATACACAGCCACTGGGAAATCTCAAGGATGTATTATGAAGTGAAAGAAAAAAACATGCAAAGTCCAAGATGATGTGTCGGTATACTCTCAGTCAAATAAGACATAGCAGACACGGAACAAAAGGCTCGGATGATGGGATCACAAGAAACACACACTCGGGGTGATTTTGGGAGAGGAGAGGAAGGCTCTACTACTCAGAGTGTAGGTTCTTGGTCTAACAAACTTTGAGACCCACACGGCACTAATTTAATGTGGACAAGTATCTGAGCAGTAAGATCACACTTTGCTTTCTCCTCTGTAGCACCCTGGAGTCCAAAGTCTGTCCTCAGCCATCCTCAACTTTCCCAGGTACAGAGCATCATCCTGCCCGGGCAGCACCGACCTAGACTTAAATTCCCCTCCTGAGAAACCGGCGCAGGTATCTATCTAGAAAAGAATGAGAGGTGCTTGAAGCCACCTTCTCCTTGTCACATCAACCGGAGTCAGCACCAAAGTAGGGCCCACACAGAGCATGAGTAGCAAGGTGAACTGCCTCCTCACTGCCCGTGAATAAGCTAAGAGCAGTAGGCAAGTCAGGGAGATCCTGGGATAGAGCGGTCTCTAAGTCACTTCTGCAGCCCAGCCTTACAAACAGGAAAGGTTTCTCCTTGAGTCACCCAGAATATAAACAACTTTGCCAAATGCCCAAATCTCCTCCTTTCCCACTTGACAAAAGCCTAGGGACTGATAATCAGTGTTGAGCTTGAAGTCAACAGTGCACAGCAACTACCCACTACACACCAGCAGGGTCTCCTCCAGGCCTGGGGTAGAACTGTAAGAGGGCAGTGCCCTAAAGCCTCCCTGCCTGGGTTCTCCCCAGTGTTGAAAAGCAGGCACACAGAGCTTAGCTGCTTCTCCCCAGTAGCTTCCTTTAGCAAACTCTGCTGGACTCTTAAGGGCTTGCATATAGAAAATGAAAACAAACTTTCCCAAATCATGGCTGAGACTGAAGATTGCTCAAGGCAACCTACAGCAAGGTGGACAAGTGTCCCAGGATTATAAACCTTTCAGTGTCTCCTCTCCGGGCCACAGCACAAGCGGGGGCGAGTGTGGGGGAGAGTATATACACCTGATGGCTACAGATCACTGCCGGGAAGAACTTACCCTTTGGTCCCCAGGCCCTGGTTAGAGACACCCAGGGATGCAAGCTTCTCTCACTTCTCTCTAACCCTGCCCCACTGAACAACTGGGAGAAGAAAACACACCAGGAATAGGGAAAGGCATTTTCCCCCTAAGGTCTAGAGACCTTAAAGAACAGACCCTGGTCCTGGGGGCTGACAAGCTGGGCATTTGTGGTCAGAAATTCAGTAAATCGCTGAGATGAAACTATTCCTGGACACTCCGGACAGGTAACTGTCAGGGAGCTTGCATCCAGGGACAGCTTTGCTGTTAGAAACTGACTTTTAAGTTGTCCAGAATTTCGTGTGCGATCCCGGAGCACTCTTGCCAACGCCCACGGTGAGCAGGCCAGCAACCAGGCCCTTCCTGACACGTAGTGGAGCCCAGGACTCAGCGGGCAGTTCAACTTGCTTTGGTTTTCTGAGATGTTAGCAAAACACCGTGAAAGATTGATGCGGGCCCCCTGGGCGGAGGAGCCCCGATTAGAGGCGTGACACCAGCATCTGTGCTGGGAGGACCAGGCGTCCCTGAGGCACCCATAGCCTGGGGCAGCGCGACCCAGGCGGAGAGGGAGGTGGGAGGCAGGTGGCACCCGGGCGGAGGGATGGAGCTGGATGAAGGGGGGCTGAGGGTGCCCCTAGACCCTGCCAAGAGGCTGTCACCTCGTGGGGCGAAGACCCCAATACTCATCAACCCTACTGCGGCCACGGCTCTTTTTGCTAGCTTGGCCTGGCCAAACAGCCCGGAAAAGCGGCGCTTACTCACCCTCTAGCTGTGGCGGGCAGTGGAAATAAAACATCGCCGACGGTCGGATGGGCCCTGACGGCTGGACCAGAGCTGGTAGCGGCCTGGCAGACTTGTGCCTGTGCGTGGCTCCGGCCTGGCTGCAAAGCAAACAGCAATAGAGCCTGAGTCTCCTGCCCGCACACCCCGAGGAACACAGGGAGTGCCCCGCCTACAAAGCCCTTCCCGAAGCCCTTGGTCCCCTGGGGCCACCGCGGGGATGGTGGGAGAAGTGGTTGCACCTCCCGTCCCAAGCCATGACCCTACGGTCAGCCTTCCGCGTAGGTCCTGCTGCTGGACAACCGCGCCCTCACCAAGCTGGGCACAGTCTGGTTCCTGGTTCTCAAGGGTCCCAGCCACAAGCCCTGCACTTGGTCACCGCAGCGGGGTCGGGCGATCGCGCAAGGCCATCTGCACGCGCAGCAGCTCGGGCCAAGAAGCCGGTGGAGCCCCAAGGCCCAGCGCAGGGAGCCGGGGGAGCAGCTCGGGAACCCTGCCTACCTCTGCGGGAGTCGGGCGAGAAGGCCGGAGTGCGCTCGCCTCTAGTCCGCACGCGGGGCTCGGCTGGCGGCGGGCGGGGCTTGGCGCTGCTGGCGCCCGCAGGACCAGAGAAGTGACTAGGGAAGTGGCCAGATGTCTTGCTGTCTGTCTACAGCGCGCGCCGCCGCTCAGCACTCGCCTTTATAATCTCACGCATAATTGGCCTTAATCTGATTATTTCCAGCGCTGTCTACAGCGAGTAACTTGGATAGGTCTATTGGGCCTTACAAATGGCCCACGTGGTGTAAAAAAAAAAAAAAAATCCGTCACTTCTCAGCAAACATCAGGAATGTTTTTCCCTTTTTTTTCTTTTAAACGAAGATAAAAACAACAGCTACCGATATCATCCCCCACCCAAAAGAGATCATGTTCTAAACACTCAACCCAACCCCAGCCTCTGGGCCCCCTCAGTCTCAACCCTCCTTTCTCTGAGTGAGATTGGATTTGGGCTCGCCCTTGTCAGAGGCCTGGCGACTCCAGGACTGCAAAATTACCAAAGCGCTGCTAATTGTCACCGCCGGATGGGTTTGGGGGTACTCTTTGCACACGGCTTCCCTTTCCAAGCGATCGTACAAAAGGAAAGTTTGATTTTGTTCTCAGCAAGGGGTCCCTGAATTTATGTTCGCTTCTCCCTGCAAATGATATGCAGTGGGACCCTTCGCAATTACTTTTAAAATGCATCCGAGGCAGACACTCAGCGGAGAGAGACCGCCCTTCTCTCTGCCTGGGTGAAAATTAAACTCTAAAGTACCGGGTTGAAATTTTCAAGTCAGGGGCGCGGGATTGGATCAAATCACATAAACTGCAAAAAAAGCAAGTCTAATGGCGCATAATTGGTTCTGTAATAGCATTACACCAGGATAATAGCCCGTTACGGCCCCCTGCACTATTAAGTGCTTCCCTGGCGGAAAGCCTTTATGATATTAAAGGGGGAATATAATGATATTTTGGTTATTAAATGCGTGTAATTAATTTATGCACCACTGAAAATAAAGTTGGTATTATGACCCACTCAAGATGCATCAGAAGATGCGAATCAGACAACTGTTGATAAGTTCTGGTGTCTGTGTTCCGTCTAGACTGCCGATTTTATTTTGGGACGATGGCTTCTTGGACAGACTACATAAATTGAATATTTTATAAACATTCTAATGCTGCGTTTGAGAGCCTTGGCGGAGTGGTGGGTCGGGTCCCTGCCCGGTCTGAGATCCAGCCTTGATCTTAAAGACACAGTGCTTTGGAAACAAAAGGCCTGGCGGGCCCACTCGTGGACCAGCGACCGGGGCAAGTAGCGCGGAGCTGGAGAACTGAGTGCTGAGACTCTGGCCGGCCGGTGGACACCCCTGGGAAAACAGCCAGGAAGAAACGCGGCACCGCTCCGGCGGACGTAAGGCTGGGCTGGGCCTCTTGCACTCAAGCGGCCCTTTCTGGGCTCAGCCGCTCCCGGCCGGAATCGGCCCTGCTGAGAGCAAGAAGAAGCTGGAAAATGCCTGCTCGGCTTGGAGCGAACAGACCCCGCCGCGCCGGCTCTCCTCCAGGGCCACATACTCCGCGAGACCAAGCGGCGGGCCCGGGTAGAGAACGTCGGCGAATCGAGCCGCCCCGTGCGGTGGATGGCGCGACCACCCGGCCAGTGGACAGCTTCGAGGCCGGGAGCAGACCCTTTCTCGGTCCCAGGCCACGACGAACTCGCGGGTCCCAGCTTCCCTCCAGGTTAGGCTCAGGGAGCATCCCCGCTCTCTGCAACTGGTTCCAGGAACCGAGGGCCCCCTGAGCTCCGGAGTCTGCCTAAAGCCCTCTCCGATGCCCTCCTGCCCTGAGCTGCAGCTTCCCCGGGCGCCTTGTGTGCCCTGGGAGTCGAGCGCTGGGGAAGCGAAGTGAGGAAGGGTTCCCGCCAGCTCTGCTCAGCGCGCACTTGCGTTATCCGCGGGAGCCTCGGCCCCAGCAACCTAGCTCTGACTGCCGCGTTGGCCCCAGAAAACAGTGACATTCAAGCTTCGATCAGTTCCCTGTGGCTGACATCGAGCCATAAGGATTTATGTGAAATCCTGATCTGTCCCGGGGTCTGAGCAGGCTGGTCCCGGATGTCTGAATGTCTCCCCGAATCAGCGGAAGGATCAGGACCTTGGACAGCGGCAAGCGTCCCCACCCTATCAGACTTTTTGCTGGCCACAGAAACCACCAGTCCCTAGGGCCCCTATGGGGTCCTGCAGTGCGCGGGCATCAAGGCCGGCGCAAGTGATTCCAGGCAATCCTAATCCTTTCCTGGCCCAAATCTTCGAAAGTCATTTGGGATGCGCAGTAAGCGCTGGGAGCAGGAAGAGAACTCCCGACTCTGCAGTCTCAAATGCATGGCTCCTACCCGATGGCTACAGCAGAGGAATAGCTCATGGTCCCCTTGCCTTCGGCCCCAGCCTTCCCACCGCCCCTTGACGCGAACCTGGCTACATTCTTGGTCCTTGGCTGCACAACCAGCTCAGCTCTAAGAAAGCACCCACCTTGCGAGGGGCTCCGAGCCAGCTCCGGACCTTCAGCCTCAATTCGCCTGAAGTTCTTTTCCCATAACTATGAGGCTGGGCTCGTTCCTATGGTAAAACTGCGAATAAACAACCAACCAAAACAACCGCAGAAACGAAAAGCTACAGAAAACTTTGATGACGTGAACCCCCTTTGCCCCCAGTTGTCCCCAATACTTGGAACCCTGGAAGAGAAGGTGACTTAATAGATATTCGTTATGGTCTCCCCTCACCAAAAGGGGAGGGGGCGTCAGCAAAGAAACTCTCATTTTTCCTTAATTCTTGTGCAGTAAAATGCATTTCCCAATTAACCGAATTTGCCGATCTGTCCCGCTTGGACACTCTGATAATTTACAACCTAAAAGTGTACTTTCTTTATCTAAAGACCAAGGTGACTGCTTTTAATTTTCTCTAACCTCTTTACACGTGATGTTCACCAGACTCATAATGTTAATTGGCTTCATATACGGATCATCAGTTTAATGAAGAAATAAATCCTGTGTTGCTTTATGTTTTAACAGTGATTGCTTTAATGAGGAATGTGACGTGTTCCAAAATCAAAGCTGCGGGAGACATTAAATGGGACTTCTATTAGGACAGAAATGCTTATTTAAAGTTGAAAGACAGGGTCATATTTCAGCATTTTTTTTTCTTTTGTGGGAGCCCTTCCCACCCACCCCCACCTACCTGGGTTGTTTCCAGCTTCTACAAGGAGACACTTCTGGGGTCCTGGAAGCTCCTTGTAATATTTAACTCCGTCAGCTTCAAGCTGCATTCCCTGTAAGAATCATTTTCTGGTTATTGCATAGGGCATGCTAACTTACCTCTGGTCCGGAAGGGCAGAGAGAACACAGAACAGAGTGGGGAGTTCAACTTTCAAGGTTGTTCATGGTTTTAAATAAAGGAGGAAGAGAGTAACACACACACACACACACACACACACACACACACACACACACACACGACTTGTGTGCAGATGTGTTGCGGAGGCAGCTTGCCCAGTGCAAACATATTCACAGTACTGGAAATCCAAGGCTGAGCTCCAAAGAGCAAACAGCTCCCAGATTAGAGGAGGGGGCTGCTGCTGACCTGGGCTCTGCAGGGCAAGTGCTGGATCCCCCCCCCACCCAGGTGCTGAGAGCTTTACATCCCCTGTCAATTAATAGCAGAGTAAATCTGCTTTCTCTAATGTGTGTTTGATTTTTCTAATTTTAAACGGGTTCTATGAAGGGAAAACTGTCATTGCAAAATCCCTGAGAGCAGCAATACCATGCTGGAAATGGGAGCATCCTCCATGCAAGCTCTCAATTGTTTGCAGTTATGTTGTAAGGCATTTTAAATTGATTCCTGGAAAGTATCCTGCATCCCTAGAAAATGAAGGAGTTCGAGATGCCAGGTTGAGATCTCCAACACCATACACAGCTGTATTTCCTCCCGTGTGCCCTGTTTAAGGACATCCAGGGGAATGTTTGGAAGCGCTTCTATGCATATCTTTTGAATCCCAACCCACGAGTGTATGCTGGACTTGATAACTGTGTTCAGGATGGGATTTTCCCTGCCTCTCTTTTAAAATTTCTCTCTCTCTCTCTCTCTCTCTCTCTCTCTCTCTCTCTCTCTCTCTCTCTCTCTCTTGTTGTTGTTGTTTTTTGAGACAGGGTTTCTCTGTGTAGCCCTGGCTGTCCTGGAACTCATTCTGTAGACCAGGCTGGCCACGAACTCAGAAATCCACCTGCCTCTGCCTCCCAAGTGCTGGGATTAAAGGCATGCGCCACCACGCCCGGCTAAAATTTCTCTTTAGCAAAAGCAATTCCAGTAAACACCACTTAAATCCATAACAACAGGGGCAAATAAAATACTCCAATTAACAAGAAAGAGAAAACATACTGGACTTCTAACTGCTTACTCTGAGAGTCTAAGATATTTGTACTGTTACTCGAATGACACTTTTAGAATATGCACTTCCCTCCTAAGATGGGAGGCAAGTTTGGGTGTGCTTAGCCGTGTGTTTAGGGTGAGTGTGGTGTTCTTCCTACTTACAGTCAAAGGTAGAGTCATTTTGTTGCTTTGGAAATGACCAATAAGGCTTGGGTTAGCTACACATGTAGAACATGCTTTTTTTTTTTTTTTATAGCAGCTAATTGAAATTGTGAATGAGCAGTTAACTTATGAACAGAACGCACGTGTAAAGGGAAGGACAGCTGTGTTTCTTACTAACTTAGAAATTCTCTATAACCCACAACTTTATCTGCCATGTGATCGTGACAGAAGCTGTTCACATGCAAACCACAGCTTAATAGTCTCACTTGTGATGGTCCAGGGCCTCAGGACCACATAGGTGCTGTGTGGATCTCACAGCTCAGCTTTTGCTCTTGTCCTTGGCCTTGCTGATGAACTTAGAGGGTGGACCGAGGTTCTCAAATGGAGGAAAGCAGGTCCGCTGCTAGTTCCCTGTGAGCAAGCCCTGGCCTTCAGAAGCGAGATGACCTCATTTCCTGACTTCTGTGATACCTGCTGTGTTGGGGAACAGCAGTGCCTAAGCGAAGACCAAAAGAACACACTAGGACATTTTCAGAACAGTAAACTATTGTGTATGGTTCTATAGGGTGGAGTCATGTCATCTGACATTTATACAAACACATAGAATATCTAGCACTGAGAGTGAACTATGTTGTAAACCTTGCACCCTGGATAAGAAAGATGTGTCACCACAGGGACAAATGGACCTTCTAGTACTAGGAATGATTACAGAAGAAATGTATGTTTGTCAGGGCAGGGGGCATGTGGGAACTCTCCTTAGCTTCAGTTTAATTTTGCCATTTATAGAAAATATCTCTAAAAAAATGACTATTTTTAAAAGTTTTAAAATACAAATTATATGTAATGCCCAGCACCTAGCAATCGCTCAGTGAACACCAGCTGCAAGTACATCATCATCCTCATCCTCCTCTTCATCATCATCATCATCATCATCGCCTTGCTACAATGATGGTGTCTAGCTTTTCCAGTTTTCCTGCTAGGGTCTCTATTGGAGCTTTGGGTGGTAAAGATGGCATCAGAGTCTTCTGTGACCTCCAAGGTGAGTTTCCTGTGGGACAAGACAACAGTCCCCCAGGGAGAGAGAGCGCTGCTGTGGCTTCCCATGCTAGCTAGCGCTTTGCTCGTCTGACTTGCTGGTTCCCTGCGTTTTCTACTTTTCACACTTAATTACATTTGTTCAGCTTTACTTGGCACAGTTGTTTGGTTAGAAAACTCTAAGCACGGGCCTTTGTGTTGTGTTAATGGTATTCTATTTGGCCAATAGACGTGTTTTTGACATATGGTCCCATGCCCTTGACCTAAGTGTGGAACCTCTGCGTGGCTACCGACTTCACCACTCTGTATGTCTTTACGTATGACCTTACAAGCCGTGGGACCTTCGTGATTTCCACACTGACGGTGAACTCTTGTCAAGTGTAGGGTAAGAACAGAGTGTGTTGAGGGAAACCGAGTCTACAGCTTCCAGTGTTTTAAGGTCTATCCTGGAACAGGGAACATACACCTGAGCTTATGGCTCTCAGGTTCCAGGCCACGGAGGATCTGGCTATGAGAGGAGATAAGAATGAGAGAAAACATTTGTATCACCAGAAGCCTGCATCATCTAAGTTTTCTGACCGCACAGTCTGGCCCTCTGGAAAGGCAACTCTCAGAAGGCAGCCTCCCTCTTCTCGGAGGTTCGCCCATCCTCAGGTAAGCCCCTGCTGCTCTGGTCTCTATCTCCCAGTCTTTCTGGGAAGTCAAGAGAGGTCTTGACTGGATGTCTGTCAGTCACCTGCCTTCTAGACACAGTGAAGTTTTGGGGGTTGGGCCTGCATCCTTATGAGGTGTGTCCTGGGATTTAGGCTACAGTCAAAAGTCTTTCTCTACATCCAAACAGTTAGGGCCTCATTCATGGATCTGCTGGAATCACAAAAGCAGAACAATATCTTTCCATGAGCATTTAGCTCATCGGTCTTAACTATTAAAACATAACCAAAAATTGCTAGTAGGCAATGAAATTAGTCCAGAGAAATCTCAAACCCAACCCAGCCAAATATAGGCAGCAGCTCACCTTCAGGAAGCAGCAACTCTCTAGTCAGCTCCTGGTTCCAAAGCAGTCAGTTCTTCAGTCAAACCTGAGGAGCCGTCCTGTGAGTGACTTTCAGAGCTGATGAGTAACAGAGGTAGGCTGGAGCTGGGTTTCCCTAGCCAAGGCTCACACTCCCCTCCACACCTCTTAAATAAGACACGTTTCTCCTAAAACATAAGCGCAGTCAATTGCCCATGCTAAGTGCTCAATAAACGTGCAGCACGTAATTGAAATGCCTATTGAACAAATGAAGGAAGTTTACTACATGAATGATTAGTAAACACAGTAAGGCTTTCCCGTTTCTAAGAGACTTGAATTATGTAAAGTGTGGTGGTGGAGGGGCAGATTTCCTATCAGGCAGACTTGGGGGTCAAATCTGACTTCTTAAACCTCCTCCTTATTGGAAATGCTCGCTGCTCAGTATCTGACTCAGCATTTCTTCTCACCACCTCTCTCTCTCTCTCTCTCTCTCTCTCTCTCTCTCTCTCTCTCTC